>NC_056574.1:351136-951136 GCF_018340385.1 Cyprinus carpio | reverse complement strand
CTGTAACTCAGTGAATACTCAACACAGAGACATGAGAGAGATATCTATAGAAAGGCTGACATGTCTACTTTTACACTAAACAAGCGCTACCGAAAACAAATATTCTGTGATAAAGTAATCCATATGAAAACAACGCGATGTCCGTTTTTCACGTTTTCACATAACGTGTAAACATTTTACTAGTTAGACTTTTTCCAAAGACTTTTTCCAAACTATAATTCCTGACTAAATGTATAATCAAGTGAAATATTATGAAGTTTCAATAACAATATACACTACTATACCATTCAAAAGCTTGATGTAAATAATATAAATGTAACAATAAATGTAACTGTAACAAATGTAATAAACAATACTGTTCTTTCAATTTATCCCCCCTAAAAAACCTGAAAAAAATATTCTCAGCTATTTTCAACATTAATAATAATAATGATAATAATGATAATAATAACAATAAATGTTTTTTTGTAGAAAATAAGATTGTTAAAAGGATTTCTGAAGGATTGTGTGACCGGAGTAATGATGCAAAAAATTCAGTTTGAAAGTCAACTTTGATTGTTCCTAATAAACTGTTTAACTGCACTCACAAGTGAATATTAAAAATAAAAACTAAATAAACTACAAACATAAAATTATATACATTTATTTTGTCCTCACATTCTTTCTTGTAACTCATCCCTCTCAGTGACACAGCTGACTGAATGGCTCATTATGCAGCTCATTATGCAGGCCTTTGTCTTCTCAGGTGTGAATTCATGATAGTTGACGCCCTTATTCGCATATGACTTTTACCAACAAAAAGTGTCTTAGAAAATTTAAATCAATATATTGTTTTCTGTAAGTGAGTAAACAAGATGATTTTCACATCATTTAGAAAAAAAAATTCTAGGCTACAAGCTCCAGTTCTCAAAAGTTCCGGGAACAAATTTTCTGTATGTGTTTTATTGCCTTATTCAAGTGATTTAACATTTTTAGTTTTTCACCAACCACGCATAACATTTTTTTTCTCAAAAACACAATCATGTACATACATGTTGCTCACATATTATTATAACCCAGTTTGTGCTGATTACAATGAGATTAGACTTTAGCCATTTGGTTATTTATAAGAAACTGAAAAAAGCACAAATGTCAGGGCATGACAAAACTTCTCCAGGCCCCAAAATACCCTTAGACTCCAGAGGGATAAGCTGCTGCACTTCTGGCTGAAGCACTAATGTTCTCTCTGACCCGTCATCAAGAACTGCGTGAGTTTCCATGGTTTGCTGACCATTGTGTAGAAGGACTTTAACCACTTTCAGCATGACCTTGGGTGAATGGTTAGGACGATCAAGGTAAATCCTAGTTGGTGGCAAACTGACCATGAGAACAGCTCTGGAAGTATCATCAACAGAATCATGCAGAACTGTAAGATGTAACTCTTTACAAACACCACATGTACGCTTGAGGTTGCAGACCTTCACTACATGAGTTCGGCCACACCTCCAGCAACGTTTTCCCTCTTTAATCCAAGTGATAATTTGAGCTGTAGTTAGTTTCTTAAACTGGTCACAGGCATTGAGGTAATGATCCCTGCTATCACAATGAGGACAATATGGCCTGGGCTTCGGCTTTGAGCTAGATTTCTGTGCTGCAGTATCAGGACCTTTCGTGCCCCTCTCACTGGTCAACAGAACCGGTGTAAATCGCTCCTTTGGACGAGAAGATGTTGTAGGTTTACCATAGGACTTGGGTGAGTCGCTCTGAAACAAGGCTGCAGCTCGGGTGGAAATATGTTTCGCCTGGGACTTAATCTCTAACCACGAAGCCAGATCGGGGAGTGTATAGGTTTTGTCTGTGCCTGTCTGGAGAATACCCTTTAAAAGGCAGTATTCAACAAAGCTATCACGATAGGCAGGTGGCAACTTGCTGAGCAGATGATCCACATGAGAGCCACACATGAGCTCGAAACCATTCTGACCTTCAAGAGTCCTCAACATGCCTACCAATGATTGCACTGACAAGGCAAAGGAGTCAAAGGCATTAGCATCGCCCAGTCTAAGTGGTGGACTGTTCATAATGGCACCCAGCTCTGACTGCACAAGTTGTCTTGGCTGCCCATACTTATCCTGAAGTGCCTGCAGCGCAGCTGAGTATGGATGCGAATGATACATGTAGGCTTTAGCTAGCTGCTGAGCACTGGGAAGCTTCAAATGGCTTAACAGGACGTGGTATTTGTATTGCTCACTGAGATAGCTGTGATTACTTAACAAATTGTCCAATGCCAATTTTAACAGTGCAAAGTCACTCTCATTACCACTTTCAAACACTGGTAGCTTAGGTTGTGGGATGCCATAAGCCTGAGGCATATAGTAGCTCTGTACCAGGGTATGCAGAATGTGTGTGGGGAAGGTGCAGGAATGAGGGTGGCTGAGCAAAGCTAGCATTAGGTGGCATAGCTGATGCCTGCTGGCTAGTAACTGGAGGTTGCAGATGATATGCATGTGTGCTCACTGGAGGGTTCAATGATTGACGTATCACATATGGACTTGTAGACAGCTGTGGCACAGACGGCATGCTCATATTCATGGAGTGCGCAGCAGTGGACTTAACTGTGGCTAATGAGGAGGGCTGAGGTACCACATATGATGCTGACATCACTGTGTGTAATGGCGCAGTTATAGCGGCAGCCTGAGATACTGTAGAGACTGGTGACGAAACTGCTTGTGGCAAATGGAGTGCTTTAGGGAAAAAAACACTCACGGATTCAGTGGTAGGTAATGTCAGCCTGTGGCCTGAGTGACAGCTGTGATGTGTCTTCCAGCATTATCTGATCACCTGAGGAAGGCTGTACAGATGATGTCACGGCTGGTGACTGAGTAAAGGGCTGCTGAGACAACAAGTGAGACTGTGGACTCATGGCTGGACTACTCTGATTGGTTTGAGGTGGAGGCAAAGGGCTGGCTGGTGAGCCTGGATGCATAGGAGTGGCTGAACAAGAGTCTTTAATAAGCATGGTAGATACAAGGTTTGCTACCTCGAGTTCGGTCTCTGCTTGTTGCAGCTTGCGCTGTCTCTCTAGATGCTTGGACAAAGCCTCCTTAGCTGCGAGAGCCTCTTCCTGAATGCACTGAGCTTCTTTGCTTGTGTCTGCAGCCGCTGATATTCCATGTCAGCGAGTGAGTCCTCCTGTACCTGCTGCCGGAGACTGTCAAACTGTCTCTGCTTTATCTTCTCCTCCAAAACAGCAGTCTGGACATTAGAGAGTTCTGGTGGAAGATAAACGCCAGTGGAGGTAATGGAATGCCTACTGGTCCTGGAATGAGAGCTGGTACTGCTGTGGGACGTTTTCCTCGAGCTGCTTCTACGTTGACTGGGACAGGGGGTAGAAACTTTAGGAGGATGGTCCTCTGCGGGCCGGTAGCCAACCTCATAATCATCCAGGTGAGGCGGAAGATTTGTCCTGCGGCGAGGTCTTTCCATTGTCTCTGTGTCACTTACTGTTGGGTCCATACTGGTTTGATGTTGCTCTTAATCCGGCTCGAAGGACCAAACTAATGTAGTAAACCTTACTACATTTGAATTACAACTGGTTGAGGCGGCCAAGTATGGACCAGATTCCGGTCAGAGAATCAGGAGAGCAGGAGAAGTCTTTAGATTGAGACATTTATTTTACTCCATATGCATCTGCATATGCCTCTGGTATGAAATTAGATGTGTTCTACAAAGAAAAAAAGGAAATGATTACAAATTACTCACTATTAACAAATGTTTAAATTGCCTATAACATCTACTGACATAATATAATGGCATAGCACCACTAGTATTTATCAGCAAATATACATTTATAACCCAAATATATTTAACAGAAATGTCTGTACTCAAAGTGACAATATGGTCAACAACAACACAATAAGGGACTGAGTAATGCCCGCTTGTATACGTAATTATATAAGTAAATACGTTCGTGACGGCTACATATAGCTGACATTATATATGACTCAGCAAAACAATCACGGCAAATCGCGGCCGCAAATAACCGATCAAACAGGACACCGCGAACAGTATAAACATCAGAAATAGCAATAGCATGCATAACATATAATAATTGGATACAATATTGTTCGGACTTACTTGTATTATATGAACACATTACAGAAAACATAGCAGCAGCATAAACACAGACAGATAGCTGGTCTTCATTTGCAGGTAACAGTAATAAACGTCCCTCTAGGAAACATGTATTGAACTTTAGTTCCAAGTTCCTGAAATGGTCTTTCTGACACCAGCCTTACAGTTTTTCCCCCTTTGGCACCATTGGCCATTCACAAAGGTTCTGGCGGTGTCACTTCAGTCTTTGCAAGGTGGGTAGTTGTAGGGGACTGAGAGTCAGGATAGCGTTGGTGGACGACTTTATCGATCCGATGAGGTGTCTGAAATAGCAACATTGGAAGAGCGTGAAGGAGAAGATGAGTGTGCTTCCAATAGCACATCCTCGAAGCATCCAGTCCCACCAAGTGTATCCAGTCTGAGTCGACCGAGTAAATGAGCTAAACAGAATCTGTGCAGTCTTTCGCAACAAGTTTGTCTCCACTTGCACTTGAGAGAGGTGGTATTCAGTTTGAAGGATGACTTTCTGTACTAAGTCCATCATCTTGACCAATGTTTGTGTCCCGTGTTCATAGAAGGTGTCGTCCCACCATTGGGAGACCTCTGCGTCCTGTGGCGTCCTTCCAAGGATGTTGATCTGGCCCATAGAAAAGTCCTCTGTCACTTTCAAGCAAAATGAGTGATTAGCAGGGCAGGTCAGTCCTCCATATGTAAAAGGATTCATCTCACTGATGATGCACCACTGTGTATGAGACAGTTGAACAGCATTTGAATGGCCATGTAATGATTGAACATCTATGAGTTTAGTATCATTGGGAGAGAAAGTTTGTATTGTGTTACATGTACAAATAACATAATTGTGAGTTTCATGACAACAAGTGCGACTGGTAAACAGTACCCTTCAAAGTCATATATCTAGTGAGGTGGTCCCATTTAATTACCTGATCTTTTACTACCATGCCAATAGAGAGTGGAATTTGGATAAACTTGGTCTGGGTGGATTAAATGAAAAGTAGCAAAAAGTCTGTGTAACATATTTATAAAAATGGTATGCATCAATAAAACATATGATAATAATAATAAAAATCCAATCACAATTATGAAGGTATATATAATAATCACATTGTTCATTCAGAAATCTTCCAATGCAAGCCACTTATGTAGATCTAGGGTTTCTAAAAAGTGACTTAGATCATGATTTAGAATTTTTCTAGAATGGAGATTCTGAATTCCTTGTAACAGGTGTGTGTGTATGTGTGTGTATGTGTGTGTTTGTGTCACTGGATATCTGATATACAGGCTAAGTCACAGTTGATGGTTTGGTAAAATTGTACATTTTATGATTGGTTGATAGAAAAGAAGTGCAGTCACTTCACATTTAATAATTTTGATAAGGTTTTTTTTTTATTTATTTTTTTTTTTATTAGTGATGTGTTGGGAAACCAGGGGCCCTCTGGCTTGTCAACCACCCTAATAACAATCCGAAAGATTCAATAGTTTAAATTTTAAAGGCTTGTGTTCAAAATTTACACCATCCATCCGTGACTAGACGTGCAAATGTGTGTTACAGTGTTGTTCCATGAGTTTGCAGACACACACACACACACACACACACACACACACATATATTTAGCATGGGATTAATTTTGTTGTCCTGTGTGTGTGAGGCTATGTGGTTCTGTCAATGTGAAAATGGACAATAGATCTTTAGTGGAGTACCACATTTGTAATCTAAGCCATCATTGTCTTCTGTGTGTAGTGTACAGACTGGATAGTCTATATGAGGTTATTATGCAATGGTGGAGGTGTGTGTTCTGTGCTCATGTCTGGGAGATGAATGGAGTCTAATCTATAGCAATCTGTGTTGCAAAAATTTTGTTCCGGTTCTAATCCGGGAGGCCATATAGATATTTGTGTAGTAATGCTCTCCTGTGAGGTGTGAATGGCCCCTTCAAGTGTCTACACATTCATTTCCCACATTTCAGGTAATGTAACAATTCTGCTGTCTTGGCTTGATGCAGATGGGACCAGGCACCTTCCTGGTATCTGTCCTCCAAAGAATCGCAGTGGTCAACCTGATGCTTCCCTTTGCAGTCGAGCCTTCACAGTCTGCTGTGCCATGAGCATTAGAGACCCCAGTTGTTGCTGATATGTGAGGAGAGCATTTTCATTAAGACAATTGTGAATCACACTGTGGCCACATGGCAATTCTATGTTCCTATGCATGGCTTGACTGCAGCTATATGTAAGATAGCAGAGTGTACCACTCAGGAGACAAACAAATTCAACATGGATAGACACACCTGCAACTTGAAATTGCTATGCAATTCCAGTATTAAAGTTATTCCAATTTTACACAAGACACTTTGTCTAGTATGCATGTAGCATCTACAACCTTAAACCTAAGTGTTTCACACACTTACAGTAAACCAGTCATGTGTTTTTTAAAGAATAAACTCAACTAAATGTGTACATTTAGTAGCACAAACAACTATAATGTGTGTTCTATGCGCACAATGTTTAGCACAATTATACATTTGAAAATACAAACAGGATTATTGAAATTTAGATGTTTCCATATTAAATTCATTGCTATTAAGCTGCTAACCCACTAGCAAGTGAAGTCAATAGCTGGAGGCCTTGCATGAACAATGCCGTTAACTCACTAAGAGTTTTACTTGAGGAAGACTTGTTACATGTAAACCCCTGATCTTTGCCTTTAGAAAGTGATATCCTACGTTTCAGAAAATAAGGTGGAGGTCTACCCCTTCCCAGTGACCAGCATTTTTCCTCTGTATGGCCTGTTTTCTGACAGGAAGAACAAAACCTGCTATCTTTGCCACAGGTTTGTTTGCTGTGTTCTCCTTAAGTTTGAGGATTTTTTTATGACTCTCTAATACTTTCTTTACACCATGCATTCTGGTATATGACTCTGCGCTATTATGGTGCTGCATGCTTTTGTGGACATGCTTTTCAGACCCATTGATTTTAGGAAAATTCCCTTCTGTTAACCACTGTGCAGATGCAATAGTGTGGGGCTTTGATTTCCTTCTGTTTTCTATCCTTGAACCCCAATCTACAATCGCTCTGAACGTGTTTTCGGCTGAATCTGCTCCGTTTAACAATGCATTTTGGACTGGAGTGCCAGCATTGTTCTTTATGAGTTGTAATAATGGTTCATGATCACGGCTTGCATTTTCTAGACCGGAATATTCTTTGTATGTCGTCCACAGACGTTCAAGCGTATGTTTCAAACGGCTCATTGCTTCCCTGCTTAATTTCTAGTATCCTGCTCCAATCCGCGTTCGTTGGACCCCTCACATCTAACAATTCCTGTTTTAATCGTTCGTATGTAATCTTGTCAGTTTCGTTATTGTTTTGCTTGATTATGTCTCCAGATTTAATTTGAGGGGTTCATTTAGATCGGAGTTCTTCAGGAATGGTTAAGAGTGCAATTTGCCATACATCTCTAGTTTCTAATTCATACACTGTGGCTTGTAACATCAGTGTTTCCCAATATGGTTGGAATGGCCCTTTTCTGGGCATCATTCCCACGATCTGTTTGTGTGTTGTACAGTCTTCACATGTTAACGGGCGGCTAATCGTGGTTATTTCGTCGTTTGCATTTGTCATGGTTTTGAGTACAGCAACTCTAACTGATTTGGAAGGTTTTTTGCAGGACTTTGCTCTGGTTTTAATCGGACTTCGCTGATTTTGTTCACCGTTTCTCTGAACGGGATCTCGGTTACGAGTTTCTCCCCGTGTTTGACTCTCTAACGCGGCAACATCATCATCTTCACTATCACTGTTTACCTCAGGATCAAAAGTTTCATCCAGTGCTGCTTGCTTAACCACAGTCACTGGGAACCCTGCATTGTTACAGCATTCTTCAAGAGCTGATATATAATTATTGCCGGTTTGGAGTTTCTTTTGAAATCCTTCGATTTTTCTTGACATCACCTGACTCTGTCTTGCCCAACCTTATCTTTCAAATGTAAATGCCTCGACCTGTGCTCTTAGCTTTTGCAATTCTTCAGAGCGTGCTTTTTCAATTTCTTTGATGCTTGCTATTGTCCCTCAGTCCAGACGGTCCGACTCCAGCCTTACATTATCTTTTCTATAAAATCAATAATATGCAAATGTTTCTTCTGTAAGAGAACCGTTTAGACCATACATTTCCATATTAGCCTTTAGTCTCCTGAATGCTTGGCTCTGATTGGCTCCTGAAACTCTGTGGTTTTGAATCATGGGAGTGAGTGTGTAGTCTGTGCTTTCAGTTTAAAATGAGCCGTCATTCCCACAACAAACATCATACAAGCTCTTGCGGCTGAAGAGCATCTCTGAGACCACAGTAACTCGTGAAAGGTAAGAGATGCTGCTTATAAACATCAGTTGTGTCATTTATTCTGTTAGTAAATCTGAATGCAGATGAACTTTTCAGCAGTTTATAAGACAGTTGACCTGTACTGAAACTTTAGACTGAGGCTGCTGAATAATCCAACTTAATGAAACTATATTGTTCTGTAGAGGTGCTTTACAGTTAATATTTAAATCGTAATGATATTTAATATGATTCTGAATATGAACTCTCTGATGTTGTTTATTTCTGTGAAGCTGCTTTGAGACAATCTGTAATGTATAAAGTGCTATAAACTTGACAAAACTTACTAGTTTATACCACAAACTCATATATTTACAGTGTATATACTCAGTATAAACAAGACTCAATTTAAAGTCATAAGGCTGTGTTTTATATCTTGTTATAATGTTCATATTTTGTGCATCATTATTATACTTTTTAAATTGAGTTAAAAGGATTTTTGTCCTTTAAATATTATTCCATATTTCAAACAAAGATATTCTTCTGAAATCAGTTAAAAAAAAAAAAAAAACGGTACATTTCTGCTAAAATGCACTGCTGTAGATGGCAAAAACTTAAAGATTTGACTAAGGAACATTTTTTTTAATTAGTATAGAAAGTGAATATTCTTCAAAAAGAAATTTAGAAAGCCTGTTTTTGCATTATGAGAGAGCATGACATGATGTTGATGTTGATGCAGATGCGTGCTTTATTTCAATATGTATTAGCTTCCATTATAAAATCTTTGTGAAAGAATTTTTCAGTTTGGTTGCAATTGATCACTGTTTGTGTGTTTCCGCTGTTGGTCTCAGCACAAGAAGAGGACGATGGCAATCCTACAGCTCTTCAGATTCATCAACTCCTCTCTGCTCATCAGCCAGCGGCCTCTGAACATCTCACTGGCAGAGAAGACCGTGTTTGACAGCTGCGCAGATATGCCCGCTGTCCTCATCTTTTATTTGGTGCTGCAGTTCATCAACACGTTCCTGGGCATCCCAACCAACATCATGGTTCTGTGGCTCATTCGTAAGAATAAGGGTGACTCGTCTACCTCAGACATCTTCATCGTCCACTTGGCCATGCTGGACACGTTCTTCTGCCTCATTCCTCCGCTGGAGCTGGCCAGCTTCGTCTATCTGACCACCAGCAGCACCTGGTACGTCCTGCACTTCTTCTACGGCATCAAAGACTCGTCACCGCTTTTCCTGTCCTGCATCTGTCTGGACAGATATATGGCCGTCCTCCATCCCATCACCTTCATCAAACTCAGAGACAAGCGGCATCGCTCTGTCTGTGCTGGCGTCGTCTGGTTCATCACTTTGGTCTATGCTGCAGCGAAGTGTGTGGGAAACATCCCTAACTTTGAGAAAGTGTTCACAGTCATGATCCTGACAGCATTCGCATTCATGCTATTTTGTAACATCTCCATTCTCTGGGCTCTGAGACAGTCGGCTCCAGGTCGAGATGAGAGACATCCAGTCAAGAAAAAAGCCTTTAAAATGGTCCTCATCATCTTGGCCATCATTGTGTTTAACTACTTCCCGCCAGTGGCTCTCTTTCCCTTTCGAGAGTATTTCTCTCCAGATGTCTTCCACTGTTATATCCACTACATCGCCTTTGGCTTCATGGACATCAGCAGCAGCGTCCAGCCAGTTCTGTATCTGTCACGGGAGAAGCTGCCCAAAACCCTGCGCTGCTGCTCTAAAAACACTGAATGTGCTGATGATGCCGTTTACACCGTCAGTCAGTGAGCGGCTGTTATTGGACTGTTTCATTTGATGGAACAGAACTACTGCATGCACATAATAATGTACATTTGTGACTTGTGTTTATTCTAAACAGTGTGTATCAATGTGATCAGATTGTCACTCATTCTGACAG
This sequence comes from Cyprinus carpio, assembly GCF_018340385.1. Taxonomy (NCBI): domain Eukaryota; kingdom Metazoa; phylum Chordata; class Actinopteri; order Cypriniformes; family Cyprinidae; genus Cyprinus; species Cyprinus carpio. The sequence goes on along the minus strand of NC_056574.1, from coordinate 940,806 downwards.
GAATCTGCAGCTGTTTTATGCTTAAGCATGTTCGATGTAGGAGAATTACTTGTAAAATGTGAGTACCAACATGCTGACAAGAGCATATTTTGTGCTGTGTTGTTTTAAGCATATTTACTTACAGTGGGTTAGTTTTTCATTTAATTAAGTGCATTAATAATGTCACATCAGACTCATTGGCCCTTTATTAATTTATGTCTGTAAATTCTAAATTATCCTGCAGTCTGTTCAAAACAGCTGCTTGCATATGTATGAAAGTAAAAGTTGCTTGTTTTAAATGTTAAAAATTAAGTATATGATAACATTTATTTGTGAATAAATACATAAACATTTTGAATTTTGAACAATGTTTGCGAGTATGCACCATTCTGGCAGTTTCTGTGTATGTACCCTGGCTTTTCTGGTTTGACACCAGGGCCGGACAACCCTATTATGTGTTTAGTCATCACATAAAGATGTCTTAATCCTTAGGCTCAGGCCATGTAACATAATTAAAGGTTCTCTCTTGATCAGCACCTTCACTTTCCTTTTCCATTTCTTCATTTTCTTTAATATCTCGTTTTCTCCCTTCTGTTTATGTGAGTGTAAATGTGTGTTTTTTTTATAGGTTTTTTCTTGTACCTGTCACTTCTTTACCCGCAGGTCTACTGTTATTAACACAACTGTCTCCACCTTGTTGCAAAACAGCCACCTCATTGTAATTCGTTTGCTCATTTGTTTAGTTAAATTCAATGTATTACATTAGGACAATGTGTTATTATTATTATTTATCTTAAAATCACTTTAATACCCAAGATTAACAAACCTATATTTCATACAAATATTTTACAATAAATTTTCTAAAGTGCTAAATGTAAAAATTGGTACAATATGTTTTTAATATAATAATATAATACTGAACATGTTATTGCATTATTATGACTCATATTTTTGTGGTGTTGTCTGTTCTAACTTCCTCCTTTACTATAAACAGATTTGAACATCTGTCTGCTAAATTCATTCATGCAACTTTACAGTAATAATGATATAGCCTAATGATGTCCTATAACATACAGTATTCTGACTGTGGATAATAATGGGATGCAACTGATAGACAAACATTTACTAGCAGTTTAATACTTAACTAAATTAACAAAGGTAAAAATACAGTAGCCTATTTACAGATGAAACTGACCTGCACTTGAATCCCTGAACTGGGGTGGATTTCTCAAAAGCATTGTTAGCTAACTATAGTTACAGTAGTAATTTAGCAGACACATATTCACATCGTTGTATAATAGGTTTAGAGGGAGCTAGGGCAGACAACACAACCATTACATAAATAAACGATGGTTAATTTTCGTAAGGAAAAAAATATGACTCATTATAATGTGATATGTTAAGTATTAGGATTTTAGGTAACACTTTCTATGAAGCCCGTATTTATAATACATTATAAGGGTATTCTTAAGGCATCATAATGAATGCATAATGCATTATTAACAAACTTATAATATGTTATATCAACTCATGATTAATCATAACAACAATTATAATACATCATAATACTTACGTATTTGTGGTTATAAGTTTACAAGTCTTATGAGAAATATAATCCATTGTAAAAGTGGACGCAACGTGTTCATTGTGTTATAAATCATCATACTCTTAAAATCTATAACCACAGATAAGTAAATATTATATTAAAACTGTTCTTATGAATATTCATGAGATGATACAACATATTATAAGGTTTTTGATAATGCATTATGCATTCATTATGATGCCTTAAGAATACCCTTATAATGCATTTTAAATACGGCTTCATAGAAAGTGTTACCGGATTAAAATAAGAAGAAATGAATATACTAAAAATGAAAAAATTTTGACATATGCACAACATAAAAAAAATCATCATAAATTAAAATACCCAAAAGGAAAATGGAAGTGACAAGAGGGATGCGAGAAGACTGACACCTATGATGGTGGATCCAAAGTGCAACTTTTTTTAATAAAACTTTCATTTCTTCGTTTAATAGCCTATAAGTGAATGTCTTTGTTGCTGAGTTTTCATTAAAAAAATAACAACAGTGAACCACAAACTAAGCATTCATCTTAAATAAGGGGAAATACCTTATTTATTTGGGTTACAACTATATCCAAATGTGTTTTAGCAATTCAGAAAAACTATAATATAGCCTAGGTGAATTTGTCATTGCTTACTATTTTATTGTACCCCACAGCCTATGTTTGTTTGTTTGGGGGGGGGGGGGGGGGGGGGGGGGTTAATAGTAATGAGCCATAAGCATTCATTTAAAGTAAAAAAAGCCTTACAATTATATGTGTGTGTGTGTGTGTGTGTGTGTCATTAAGAGTAGGCTATAATATAGAATCAACGGTAAGCATTAATTTTGTTTCAAGAATAGGAAAGACCTAACGTTAAAGATCAAAATAAGTGCTACAGTTGTGAGAATGCGAGATTTGTTGCTGCTAGACGCTCTCGCTCTTTCTCTGCTGTCTGTAGAAATCGTTGTTAAATCTTAATTTGGGTATGGCAGAGATGTTACAGGTTATAATATAATCCAAAAATCATGGCAACAAATATTTTTTTTTTTAATCAGTTCAATAAGTTTAATCAGTTGAAACGACTTTCACAGTCAATTTGATTCAACTCATATTTAACCGTTGCTACTTGTCATTGTAGACTTAGGCTACCTTTTTCAATGAATTTTAATGTATATACAAATTAATAAAATTAATATTATTTATTTTTTTATTACATAGCCTATTGTTCATTTATTTTAACACCCCATCCCCAGCACCCCCATTTTTTCATGGGCTACACTCCAGGGGGTGCTGCAGCACACTCAGCACCCTTACTTCCCGCAGTAATGACTGCAGCTGTCTACTGTCCTCACTCTCCTTATCCAAGGAGAGGCGTCTGAATGAACAAACCGGTCGGCGAGATTTGCTGCTTGAAATTCGGTTCAATTCGATTCAAGTTTATTTGTATAGTGCTTTTTACGATACAAATCGTTGCAAAGCAACTTTACAGAAAATTAAGTTTCTACAATATTTAGTAGTAGCTTATCAGTGGTGACTGTCAGTTTATGTACATATGGCAGAAATGTACGGAAAAAAACAATTAAAGACATATTCAAACAGACGATGAACACTAGTAACAGTAATTATTATATGATACAATCAAACTTACAGCAAAATTTGGTACTTCTGTATGTTGTTTCAGGGTTAGCATCATCTGATGTCGTCTGATGGATTGGCATCATCTCTTCTCAGGTGTTATGGATCCAGACTGGAGCTTGTGTAAATCCTAGTTACAAAATAGAGACATAATTAGCTGCATTATTTGAATGCTTGGCCAAAGAGATGTTTTTAATCTAGATTTAAACAAAGAGAGTGTGTCTGAACACTAAGTTTGGGAGCCAAATGCGAAAAAGCTCTACCTCCTTTAGTGGACTTTGCTATCCTAGGTACTACCAAAAGTCAAGACTTTTGTGACCTTAGGGATCGTGATGGATTGTAGCGTGGGGAGCTAAACCATTAAGGGCCTTATAGATGAGTAATAATATTTTGTAACTGAGACGGAACTTAATAGGTAGCCAGTGCAGAGACTGTAAAATTGGGGTAATATGATCATATTTTCTTGACCTGGTAAGGATTCTAGCTGCTGCATTTTGGACTACCTGTAACTTGTTTATTGAAGATGCAGGACAACCAGCTAGCAGTGCATTACAATAGTCCAGTCTAGAGGTCAAGAATGCATGAACTAGCTTTTCTGCATCAGAAACAGGTAACATGTTTCATAGCTTGGCAATGTTTCTAAGATGGAAGAATGTTGACAAGTTGCTGTCTAATATAACACCCAGATTTTTGACAGTAGAGGAAGTAACAGTACATCTGTCTAGTTGCAAATTGTAATCCACGAGATTCTGTGTAATTTTTTTTGGTCCAATAAGTAATATCTCTGTCTTATCTGAATTTAATAGGAGAAAATTATTGGTCATCCAATCTTTTACATTTTTAACACACTCTGTTAGCTTAGATAATTTAGAAGTTTCATCTGGTCTCGTTGAGATATATAGTATAGTTGAGTATCATCAGCATAACAGTGGAAACTAATCCTGTATTTTCTAATAATATTACCAAGGGGCAACATGTATATCGAAAATAGCAGAGGACCTAGGACAGATCCTTGTGGCACTCCATATTTTACTGGTGATAAATGAGATGACTCCCCATTTAAATAAACAAAGTGGTAGCGATTGGTCAGGTGATCTATGGTGTCGAATGCAGCACTAAGATCAAGTAAAACTAGCAATGAGATGCAGCCTTGGTCTGATGCAAGAAGCAAGTCATTTGTAAATTCAACAAGTGCAGTTTCTGTGCTATGGTGGGGCCTGAAACCAAATTTTTTTGCAGGAAGGAGCACAATTGAGCAGACACAACTTTTTCTAAAATTTTAGACATAAATGGAAGATTTGAAATGGGTCTGTAATTTGCCAGTTCACTAGGATCTAGTTGTGGTTTCTTAATAAGAGGCTTAATAACCACCAGCTTGAATGGTTTTGGGATGTGACCTAAAGATAACGACGAGTTAATATTATTGAGAAGCGATTCTTCTGCTACAGGTAACAACTCTTTCAGTAATTTAGTGGGTACAGGATCTAATAAACATGTTGTTGGTTTAGATGCACTGCAGTATATATTTGGGTGCGATGGATGAAACTGAAGTGTTAGACACTGTAGAATCTACATTTGTTATTGTATTTCTGATGTTATCTATTTTATCAGTGAAGAAATTCATGAAGTCATTACTATTTAATTGTGAGGGAATATTTAGATCGGGTGGCGTCTGGTTATTTGTTAATCTAGTCACTGTGCTAAATAAAAACCATGGATTGTTTTGGTTATTTTCTATGAGTTTGTGGATATGCTCGGCCCTGGCAGCTTTCAGAGCTTGTATAGCTGGACATACTGTTTTTCCACGCAATTCTAAAAACTTCCAAGTTAGTTTTTCTCCATTTGCAATCAAGACTACGAGTTTCTTTCTTGAGAGAGTGGGTATTACTGTTGTACCATGGCAAAGTACATTTTTCTCCAATGTTTTTCAATTTGATGGGGGCAACAGTTTCTAATGTATTAGAGAAGATAGTGTCCATGTTGCCAGTCATTTCATCTAGTTCATGTGAATTTATGGGTATTTATGTATATACTGTATATATATATATATGCCTATATCAGTAAAATGAGGTCTATATTTTTCCGCTTTATTTTGATAAACATGACACAATATAATTCATAAATAAATAATAAATATATTAAGTTTACATAAAAAGCTTTTACTGTTAAAAACAGATTTTCTAAGCATTTTTGTAGGCTAAATAAATAGCCTATAAAACGCACGTCAGCTGTTTTTTAAGATCACATTGCATATAGCCTATTTAACAAACATAAAATACTACGGATCGTATCAATCAATAATAATCAGGGGCGTCTGACTGGGGGTAAAACCAGTACTGATTACCAGGGCCCCAAATGAAGAGAAGGCCCTTGAAAAGTCTGGAATATATTTTATTTTACCTGGATATTTTCATTGGGGGGGTCATGGGGGCCCATCAGGACTGCCTATGCATAGGGCCCGGGATCTTGTGCAACGCCCCTGATAATAATTCACAAAGAAAAGGAGAGTAGCCTATAGCCTACATGTAAAGTCAAATTAAACGGGGGAAGTAGTAGGCTATACTAGAGGTCTATTTCTGTAGCACATATGTGACCCTGGACCACAAAACCAGTCATAAGGGTACATTTTTTGAAATTGATATTTATACATCACATGAAAACTGAATAAATAATCTTTCCATTGATGTATGATTTGGACAATATTTGGCTGGGATACAACTCTTTGTAAATCTGGAATCTGAGGGTGAAAAAAAAAATCTAAATATTGAAAAAATCGTCTTTAAAGTTGTCCAAATGAAGTTCTTAGCAATGCATATTAGTAATCAAAAATTAAGTTTTGATATATTTACAGTAGGAAATTTACAAAATATCTTCATGGACGACGATCTTAACTTAATACCCTAATGATTTTTGGCATAAAAGAAAAAAGAAACAATAATTTTGACCCATACAATGTATTTTTGGCTATTGCTACAAATATACCCCAGCGACTTAAGACACATATAGTGTTGTTTATGAAGACCTCTTTTTGAACTGAAATAAATCAAATAAATTATCCAGGGAATGACATAAATCGAAATAACAAGTGAAATGGTTTTAATATGCCTATATAGTTAATTTAGATTGCCTACGTAATCGTTATCATACAAATCTTAAAGCAAGTCTATAACATCGCTACAGTTGCTGCAAGCTAGCCTCTCAGCCATCTAAAGCAGATGTATAATATCGTTCGCAAATGAACCCGACTATAAGTACATACATTTTATTAGGTATTAACTCATAACGTACAGAAAAAAAAATCACTTGCCCTCCAGCTGCATTTCGCGCCTCAGCAATGACGTCATATGTGCAACGTGAAGCACATCTGTGGTCGGTCACACAAGCTGCGTACACTAGCTTTAGTTAGTCATCTAAGAAGTGAGTTTAAATTTGTAAGTGGGTTGGTCTAATTTGAATCTAAAAAGTAAGATCAAGTAAGTTTTTCCCTTGGTAAAATGTTGGTCCGACCAGTTCTTAAGACGTTTGTGACTGTTGAAATCCAGTTAATAGGATCTGAATTCATTGGAGCAGTGGTTCTCACCTGTCCTGGAGTACCCCCAGCCCTGCACATGCTGTATGTCTCCCTCAAGTATCACACCTGATTCCACTCATCTGCTCATTAGTGGAGACTGCAAGACCTGAAGTGGTTGTGTCAGATATAGGGAGACATACAAAACGTGCGGTGCTTGCGTTACTTCATGGAGAGGTTTGAGAACCCCTGAACTGGGGGTACTGTTGCAATTCAATACCATTACTCGAGTGAACACTAGAGGGCACTGGATGACCATGAGAAACTACACGAGCGGCTCATTTAACTCTGTAAAGTGTGTGAAATAATAGCATGAAAAATGTATTTTAAAGAAAAAACAGTGTATCGATCCTTTAGACAAATCTTTATTAAAAAAAAAAAAATCTTATTCAGAGACTCAAACTGAGCGAAAATATGCAATTTGGTGAAGATGCTGATACATTTAGGGATGAAAAGAAAGCTGAAATTCCTATATACATAGGCCATTTGTATTTTCACCAACAAAAACAAAATGGTTTTAAGTCAGTTATTTCTATCTTTTGCAGTAGTGTGTCAGTAGGAAATATCAGTTTACATTTCTTTTGCCATTAATTGGAATAATGCAGTGAGATTTTTGAATGCACAAGGAGTCTGATAACAGCCAGTTCTCCACACAGAGATCTGATCTCACCATCAGAGAAACAGAGAAAAACTGAGACAGACTAAATGCAGAAGAACTGGATTTTCAATAATATTTGAATATTACTCCAATAAAATGTCTTAGTAAGATTATGTTTAAATTATCAAAACATATAATGCAATGCAATCCAATGATGATTGAGATTTGTATATATATATATATATATATATATATATATATATATATATATATATATATATATATATTCTCAAAAGATTTGAGATGTTTTCAAGGCTTGAGAAGATAATTTCTCCACTAAGGAACAGTGAAAGCAAAGGTTCTAGAAACAAACGTTCCTCAAAAGCCTGAAGATCATATTTAAGACACAGATTTTTCTAAAAAATTATGTCTGAATAATCAAGTAAAACGAGGCTGCTTCAGTCCAGTACGTGTTTATCTTGACATATTACTAACAATATCAAAGTTATTCTCACGTTTTGATAAAAATCGTTAAGGATTTGATAGCGAACAGACACGTGAAGCACAAGCTGAAGGTGGACATTTGTACAATTATACTAAAAGACCTTTTACTTGGAAAAAAGAAAGCCTAAACTGTCAATCAGATGAAAGAAGGCATGTAGTAGATTGTGTGCAATAGGTTTAACAGCAAAGTTTGATCATGTTAATCATTTAGAGGCCTAGAAATTCATAATCCAATATGATACAGCATCTTTATAGGATCAATATGACTGAGCTTCATGAACAGTGACACAGTATGGTCTTCAGTTATGATCAATGGAGCTCAAATACTAGTAAATCTAAAGATTCAAACAGTACACTGACCTATTTAAAAAGCTTCATTCTGTCACTGAAGCTTTGAGTTAACATTTAAGAGGAGTTGAAATTATTAACATTAATTCACAATACAATAGAGAACATCTTATAGAAGGTGCTTAAGTTAAATTGCATTTCATCTAAGATGTGCTCACATCATAACTGATATTTAACAGACTAGGTCATACAGGACGACAACATTAATTTATACAATCACAGACAGAAAACACACTGTCTAAAGGAATGAAGACCTATCTATATTATCAAACATCAATACAGTATGTGTACTGTGCAACGGGCCAAAATCTACCATGATAATGCCATGGTATTCTTAAACATGAATATGACAACCATTCAGTATTAGGGATGAACATCAGATCTCACGATCCTTAAGTCGTTATGATTCAATGCATTTCAAAATTATATTTTCAATCACAGGAACCATCATTTCAATCAAACGGTCGCTTTAACCCAGCAGATTCAACATGTTTATTGTAAGAAGCGATACTGGGGAACATGATGAGGAAGATGAATGAAGATGCAGGAACATGTTACGGTCTGGTCACTGCTACTCTGTGACAAGCGCTGCAGCAGCGCTCTGGTCAACTTCATTCTCGGCCGTCATGTGCAGTTTCTGGTGTTTCTTCAGAGACGACTGGTCACTGTATTTCCTGTCGCAGTGCGTGCAGCAATACAGCTTCTCTTTGGAGTGGACCAGCTCGTGTCTCTTGAGGTGTCCGGCCCGGCTGAAGCTCTTATCGCAGTGCGAGCAGGTGTGCAGTTTCTCTCCGGTGTGTGTTAATTGGTGCAGTTTCAGGCTACTGGCCACCGTGAAGCGCTTCCCACACTCACCACAGCTGTATGGCCTCTCGCCGGTGTGCATGCGCTTGTGGATGGTCAGATGCCCGGCCTGGCTGAAGGTCTTGGTGCACAGCTCACAGCGGTACGGCTTTTCGCCCGTATGAATGCGGTAGTGTGTTTTAAGGTCACCCATACCGTTAAACCTCTTCCCGCACTGGCCGCAGGCGTATGGCTTCTCTCCGGTGTGGACTCTCTGGTGGCTCCTCAGGTTTCCGGCATTGGTGAAGGTTTTGCTACATACGGTGCAGGTGTATGGCCTTTCGCCCGTGTGGGTCCGTAGGTGGACTTTAAGCTGGTTGTGTTCGTTGAATCGTTTGCCGCAGTGCGGGCAGCAGTACGGCCTCTCGCCTGTGTGGATCCTCTTGTGGATGCGCAGCTGGCCCTGGTGGCCATAGCTCTTCCCGCACAGGTTACAGGCGAAGGGTCTTTCTCCCGTGTGCGTGCGCTGGTGGTTCTTCAGGAGATCGGCTCGGTCGAACCCCTTCCCGCATTGGCCGCAGATGTGCATCTTCTCAGAGCTTTGAGGTCTCATTTGGATGCTGCGTGATGCTTGGCGCTTGACGCTCTTGTTAAACTGACCGCGGGAATAATTTGGTGTCAGCTCTTGTGAGTTTGGCGTCGACGCCGTCATATGCAGCAGTCCAGAAAGTCCCTCATCGGACAGTCTGTCTGTATTAGACTCTTCATCAGAGATGATATCGGGCTCCGGTGACTCCCGTACTCCATTCTCCAACGCTGCATGTCTGCTGCACTCACCTTCATCAACATGATAAAGGTGTGTGTCTGACACTACCGTTACTTTAACATCACAGTCATTAGAGTTGATCTCTGGCTCTAACGGATGTTTAAATAAAGCGTGATGTTCAGAGTCAAAGTTCTCCTTAGTATCCTCTATTTTTATTTCTTTACAGGTGTATTTAGGAGACGCATGAGGATCTGAAAGGTCGACAGCACATCCATCCTCCGTGTCTGGGTCGGCCTTTACAAATAAATATGTTGTTGCACAATCCTTGTTTAGCTGGAACGACGTGACATCTGTGGTTTGTGATTTTGTATGGCTGCACAGTAAATCTCCAACCATCTTCGTCTGATCATTGTATTCATTCATATGAGCAGATGAAGTCTGGCTGAAAGTGTCTCTTGAAAAGTCAAGCTGAGCCACAACACAATCTTCATCTTCTGCAACACACACAAAAACATATTTTTACTGGCCAACATGATATGTTCAATATAAGTCACGAGTAACAAAGGAAATCACACTGATCTCCAAAGAGTTAAACTCTTGCAGAGGATTAAAATAGAGTTTACATAAAACATTACTGGTTGAAAAACATATCAGATGATAACAAACAGCAGTTTCGTTATATGGATTAAATGTTCCTGTTTGTTATGACAGAGTGAATTGGATTTTAGAAACAAATACTTCACCCCTGGACACACCTTGTTATTTACATTTACATATAACGTTATATCAGATGCGTTTGCAAATGATAATCACAGAGGGAATAATCAAATGCACACAGCTATTATGTGCAACACATTTTCACGCATTAAGCAAAAAACAGAGCAGTGTATACTAACTATGATATAATTTAGCAAATTGCACGCACCAGTTTTGATATAATTTGTCCTGTTTTCTTCTGCACACAGTCGTTTTCTCAGATCTTCATTTTCGGACTCAATTCGCTGAATTTTATGCTGATACTCGCCGACAGTTTGTTCCACTGAATCTAGAATGTCACTGACGGTCGCACGGAAGATTTCATTTAATGAAGATTCAAGAAAGGCTTTTAAATCGCCAAACTTCGCCATTTCAACAAATACACAGAGCCGCAGTGACCGCGGAACAATCCTGAGCGCCGCCGGACTCACCGCTGCCCCTTCGGGATTGGAAGAAAATTACAGCCGCTCTGATTGCTTTTTTTCGATATGCTTTCGGCGATATAACGCGTCATTTCGAACTATAATTATCTATACGTTGTATACCTTTATTTAAACTTACGACAGCATTTGTTCTGAAAGCCATTCACTTGTATAGATCGATTACTTTTTGTTAGTCTTTGTCTCTGGATCAATGACATGACAACACAATTCATACAATTCTTTCGCTTTTCCCAACAGCCAATCGTATGATCATTTTCCTGTAGACGCGCATCGGTATCGCAGGAAAAAAAGAAGAAAAAAAATAAATAAATACCTGCGGTCAGGCCACCTCAACTTTGAAAAACACGGTCATTCTAGCCGCCACGTTGTTTTGTGGTACTATGCGTTACGGTAAAAGCCTATAAAAACTCAGATCAAAGCAAAACCGATCTCTGGCATTAATTTATTGAGCCAGTTTATCTGTCCATAATGAATGAATGAATGAACTAACGAATAATAATGATAATAATAAAAAAAAAAAAAAATAGAAATGTTTAAAAAAAAAAGTTCTGATAACATTGAAATGACGTTGAGTAATAGTAAATGTAGAACTCCCTGTTTCCACAGACCAGTTTCAATTCAGATTAATAGCCACTACCCCAGGGTGTCACTCAACTAATTTCTGGACTGTCAGATGTTGCACTACATAATAAAAGACCCCCAAAACTCATATTCTACCTGTTCTGCCTGTGATTTTGGATAACTCTAAAAAGGAAACTCTCTGTTTCCACACACCAGTTTCAATTCAGATTAATTGTCCACTACCCCAGGATGGCACTCAGCCAGTTTCAGAACGATCTGATGTTGCATTACAAAATAAAGCTGGCTGAGTGACACACTGGGTTTTCATTTTAGAGCTATTCAAAATCACAGGCACGTAGAATATGAGTTTTTAGAGTGCATTTATTTTGTAATGCAACATCAGATCGTCTTGAAACTGGCTGAGTGACACTGACTGGGGTGCTGGACTGTCAATCTGAATTGAAATTGTTCTGTGGAAACAGGGAGTTTCCTTTTTAGAGCTATCCAAAAGCAAAGACAAAACTGGTCATATATGAGTTTTTGAGGGCTTTTATTTTGTAATGCAACATCAGATCTTCCTGAAACTGGCTGAGTGACACTCTGGTATTGGACTATTAATCTGAATTGAAATTAGACTGTCGAAATGTGTAATGTGTAATTGGAAATCAGACAGTCCTGACATTGGGAAAATGACATTCTGGAGTGGTGTACTGTTAATCAAAAGTGAAACTTGTGTGTGTGTGTGTGTGTGCGTGTGTGTGTGTGTGTGTGTGTGTGTGTGTGTGGAGACAGGGAGTTTTCTTTTTATAACTATGTGAATTTACAGATACATATGGTTATATGCAAGTTCGTGATAGAGTTTTATTTTGTTATTTCTCATCAGTTATTTTAATTTTATTTGAACATTTTACATTTAATATTACTCAACATTTGAAGTCATTTTCATTTTATCAGACCGTTTTTTTAAACATTTGTATTATTTTAAATGTATTCATTCATTCATGAATTCATTCACTCATTCCTTCATTATTGACAGAGAAACTGGCTCAAAAGGCTAAATGAATGCCAGAGATCGCTTTTCCTTTGATCTATTACCGTAACGCCTAGTATATGCGCGCAACATAAAACAACTTGGCGGCTAGAATGACCGTGTGTTTCAAAGTGGAGGCTGGCCTGACCGCAGTAAAAAACAACACAAAGCCGGTGAGTGAAATTTGTCAGGTGCTGAATGGTGTTTTTTTTTTTTTTTTTTTTTTTGCGTTGACTTTTGTGTGTCATTTGAACCGAATTCTGTACCTGTAAAATGCAAAAAATGCTGTTGGACTTGTTTGCGAATGATTTTTTGAAAACGACCGCCGCATCACGGATTTCATCTGATTCACCTAAAGATGAACTTGAAAAGAAAATCTGTTCGGACAGAGAGTCGGTGATCTAGTGTGATGTAGGCTATTTGTTTTTGTTGTTGTTGTTGTTTGTTTGTTTGTTTGTTTTTTACTTATTTGCTCTCTTGTTTGTGTGTAGCCTAATAACACTTTTCAAATAATGTACCATTTCTTTAAGTTTTCTTTAATGTCATAGACTGTCCATTTAACTGCTGTCCTGAAAACGTATTAATATCATGCTTTTTGTATATTCTCAGTCCCCTTTAACTTTTGAACTTAAGTGTGAATGTCATGAATAGTGTTTTGTTATTGTTTAAACACATTCTGACCATCACAGATCAGATGAAGATTAAACTGTGTGTGTTGCAATGAAACAGTTTATGTCACTGGACTGTGAAAGTGTCAGAAACATAAGATGCCTTTTTCATATTCATGTTTTCCACAGCACAGGAAGTGTGAGGTGATGTGAGAAGCAGCAGGAAGTGATATGCTGATCTATAATCTATTACTGTTAGAGGGTCAGTTCATGTTTCATCTCAGTGTCTGTCTGTCAGTCTTGTGTTTATCTGTGCTAATGGTGATGATTATAGTGATTGTAACTGCAAGTAAAGAACTCACTGAGTTTCACTGTTTTGCAGTGTTTTAGTCTCGCCAAGCACCCTCAACTGTCTCTCTCTCTCCCTCTCTCTCTATGTCTCTCTCTCTCCCTCTCTCTCTATGTCTCTCTCTCTCCCTCTCTCTCTATGTCTCTCTCTATGTCTCTCTCTCTCTCTCTCTCTCTCTCTCTCTCTCTCTCTCTCTCTCTCTCTCTCTCTCTCACTGTCAGTGGTGGTTGTTTGTGGTCAGGAAGTGTAAATGTGCCTCAGTGCTGCTTGAGCAAAAGTCATTGCAGAGCACATCCGCTCTGTGTGTCTTGAAAAGTGGCTTCACTGAAGGACACGGCTGAGGTGAGCTCCATTCTCTACTATCATCACATTAGATATTATAAATCAAGTCATTGATTTAGTCGTGTGCTGTTTTTTAAGAGAATGTGAACATGCAAACCAGGCATGTTGCTTACGGAGGACTCCATTGCCTAATAAATGACATGTAAAGAATTTATTGCTCATTTCTGTGTGGTTTTGACAGACTGTTTCAGCACTGCAAAAACTGACTCTGATCCTGTCGTTTGGACTTTCATCATGAGAAGTGTATGATTATCAAATAAACCTGATTCTACAGATGATTCTCTTTTTGCAGTGTTTCATGTCAGCTTGATGGTTTATATTGTCTTTATTTATATTGCCTTTGTTGTGTAAATGCTGAACACAAACAGCTTCCACGGATCGTCAATTAAATTGAATGAAATTAAAGTTTCAGCAGTCTCATGCACATGGCTGTAAAGTGTCGTGGTTTTGTGGTATCATAGCTGCGCAGATATGATGGCTAATGAAAGGGTTTTATCTCTACCGATGCACTTTAGACTAAAGTGAAGATTTACATTCTCAAAATGTTTATAATGAATGATCATGATATAGATTGTTTTCTGAAATCTCAGGCTCTTGGAGTTTGTAGCTTGAAAATTTTGGTCGGTGTGGGAGGAAACCGTGTTTCTGAGTGACGATCTCAAAATGGATGCCCTGCTCATCACGGAGGACAAAGACTGACATGAGCTCTTCCTAAACTGTTCATGATGACCATCTGAATGAGAAGACTATGGAGGATATCGTAGACTATCAGGAATCTGAGCCTTACCTGGAGGCCATGCAGTACATAGAGAGGATGAAACAGGATAATGAAAGTACCCTTGAGAATGAGACCATCCCCAGGAAGAGCTGCGAGGGTCTGGACCTGCCAGATCACGGTGTGTCTTTGTACCCTGTCACTGTTCCCTGTGCTCCTCTTTCTTATGCTACTGTGCAATGGGATGCCCCAGAAACGCCCACAGAGCCTCCCGGATCATCTGAGACTGAACTGGACTCCATTGCCGAGCCAAGTTTCGACTGGACATTGGATCTTCCGTCTGCAGATCTCAATTATAACACAAATCAGGACGCCATTGTTGATTTCTTACCTGAAGCTGAGTCACAACTCGATGTTAGACTTGCGTCTTCCCAGGTATTTCAGTGAAACCGGAAGGGCCTTGTGGTTTTTCTGGTAGACATGTTCTTGTATCAGTAACCAGTGACCTGCTTCCTTAATACTGTGTGTGTGCACTTTTTAATGTGCTTTTATATATTGTTACTTCAAAAGAACAGCTTTATAAGTGAGTTTAACAACTTTCAGAACATAAAGTAAAGTTTGTTTGAATTAATTACAATATCAGTTTGAGTTGGTTTAGAATTGACCAGAAGATAAAGATGGCAAATGTATGTTTGTTTGAGTGAAATGAATGTGTTCTAAAGTTTTTTTTTTCCCCCTCCAATAGACATATGATGCTCAGAAGTCAGATACCCAAACACAACTGGCACTTTTACATGAAGAGCCCTCCATGTCATTTGCAGATGTCAACGGTAACGTTTTAAGTCTAAATTATTTCAATCATATAGGGGTGTGGTTGTAATTATGTGACATTTGTGAAATGGCCATGTGTTCGTCAGCTGTGAATGTTGAACTGTTTGCTGACTTGGTCGATATCACTTCTTCCTCATGAGTTTTGTTGCATAACCTTTAAAATGTGACCACATGCACATGAGTTTCCCATCAGCCTTTTCATTCCTAGAGGTTTGGACTTGGTGTTGTATTGTAGGGTCTTTTGTTGTTCTCAGAAATCAATATTGCATGGAAGTATTTATCTGTGCTGTTTTCCATCAGATTCCAGAGCAGATGTGACTGAAGAGCATTCTGAACCTTCTGATGATATTCAGATCTTTATGGATGCACGAGACTCAGAGATTCAACTGGATCAAGACAGCTCACAGTCGCATGACGATAAGGAACCTGACACGTTAGTCCTTCCCCAAATGAATTTTGCCGATGAGGAAACCAAAGATTCAGGCAGTGAAAAGCAAACAAGAGAGTGGACTGAGACCGAAGCAAATGGAGAATCATCAGATGCAAGAACCGATATTCAGGATCAGATTCAAGGACCTGATCAATGTCTGGAAAAGGAAGAGTCAATTCCTCCAGAGGTCCAGCCTGATCAATCACAGGATGCCATCATTACAGGCCCAACAGAACAACCAGAGCAGCTGTCGGACCTTATGGACAATTCAGTGGAGATCGAGGAAGTAATACTGACACGAGAGCCAGAAAAGATAAGCACAACTGTTACAGTGACAGAGATGAACCAGAATAATGGCACTTTTCAACATGCAGAAGAGATTCAGGACCACTCAGAGCAATTCAATGCACAAGACCAAGAATATGTAGAAAAACCTGTCGGTTCAGAACAAAAGTCTGAACCTGAAAATGGGCTACCAGAGCAAGCAGAGTCTGAGCTGGGAGATCAGCCCGAGCAGTTCGGATGTCCAGATGAGAACGAATCCTCAGAGCAGATCCAGTGTTCAGAGGAGGAGAAACCCTGCGAGCAGACGCCACAATCAGAGATGGAGCCATCAGAGTGCTCAGACACATCCAGTGACATGAACCAACCTACAGTGCTGACAGACATGGCACAACATGCACAGGATATGACATCAGAGCACCATATGCAGGACAAGCTGCCTGTTCTAGACACGAATACTGCTGGTCCCTGCATCAACGGTAGCGTTGAGGTCATGGACAGGGCCAAGGCTCAACACTTGGCTGTGAAGCTCTACAGATTGGACGGTTTTCGGCGTACAGATGTGGTCAGACATCTGGACAAAGAGTAAGTCTTTACATAGCATTGATTATGTATCATGCAATTATAAGCAAATCTTACCATTAGCTGTTTCTTTTGATAGCAATGAGTTCAGTCATGCTGTTGGGGAGGAGTACCTCAAATTCTTTGACTTCACCAACCAAAGTCTGGAGCAAGCGCTCCGGTAAGATTCTCATTCCCAACATATGAGCACACAATGAGGAGATGCATCAAGAGGTCGCTTTTCAAAGATCGTTCTTCCTGATTCTTAGGTCATTTCTGAAGGAGGTGGTTTTGATCGGTGAAACTCAGGAGCGAGAGAGAGTCCTGCAGCACTTCTCCTCTCGTTTCCAGCAGTGTAATCCTGACACGTTCTCCTCAGTGGGATCTGTGCTCACGCTCACGTGCGCCATAATGCTGCTTAACACAGACCTGCATGGACAAGTGAGTCTCATGTATCTCTAACAATCATAGAAAAAGATTAAGACCCTAAACTCCATTACCTGGAGGAGTCCAGTCTTTGAGAGAGTAACTCTTTTGTTTTCATCAGAATGTTGGGAAGCCCATGACTTCATCTGAATTTGTGTCAAATCTGGATGGCATGAATGGAGGCGAGAATTTCAACAAGGACTATCTGAAGGTGTGAGCACCAAATCTTCATCCCGGGTTGTTCACGTGTTGCATTATTAGTTCAGTAGTAATTCTGTTTCTTCTGTCTCTTTCAGAGTCTCTACAGCTCCATCAAGAGTGATCCACTGCAGTGGGCCATGTGAGTAAACTGACCTGCGGTGCTGATCTGACTTTGATCTGATGTCTCATCATGTTTATCTCTTTTCCTAGAGAGGATAAGGTTCTGGCTAAATCCATGATGCTCGAGCAGGATTTGGACCAGGATGGATGTCTGCGCTCAAAGAGTAACCCGTTCCAGGATCTCCCTCATGACACCAAGGCCACCGTGTTCCAGAAAGGCTTTTTAAAGCGCAAAGCGCACGCAGACATTGATGGCAAACGCAGTGAGTCACAGTGTGGATAAAGACAAGTGTGATAAACAGTAGTCAGTATTTAGGAGGCTATATTCACCAGACAGCATTTAGACACATTTCTGTGTGCAGCCCTTCAGTAGCCTAACTGATCAATATTAAACAAATAAAAAGAGCAATTAACTTTAACATTTTATTTCAAAAAACGATCATAGTCCTTTCACAAATCAACAACATTACTGCTCACAGCAGACAATCTGAAGTATGATTTTAGGTGAATTTATGTTTGTTGAGGCAGTGTTCACTGTGCTGCTGACAGACAAGTCACTAATACCTGTTTGACACTTGAACCGTGTGCAGTCCAAATGCAGTCCGTGTGCTTTACGTGTACAGCACATGTGGTACAGAAGCAGCACAGGCTCATTGTGCTTTTACACAGGACGCATTTACAGTCCGCTACTGATCCACAAACACAACATTAATATCTTGATTTCAAATCCAAACGTTGATACTAAAAATGTTTTTTTAGCATTGTGATTCTTTTTACACAGTACAAAAATACAATCTTTCATAGACATAGTCACGTGTAAACACAATAAATATAAATATGTATTATTCAATTTAATTCTATATAGATTTACATATTAAGTTGCTCAAGCAAGTGGCAAAACATTTAAACATAACCTATAGCCTACGTTTTTACGTTAAAGGTAGTAGGCTATCACAAACATTTTAAATGAAAACTTACCATTGACAGAAACAGCCAGCTTCTGTGCCTTTTCTTTTGCCTTTAAATATTTATGCAGGTCATATAGAACAGTTTTCTACCTCCACGAGTGCCATCTGTTATGATGCCTCATTTGTCTAATGCACTTTTCCTTGTTTTAAACCTAGCCAAAAAGCCATGTGTTGACTCAGTGGGGTCTAACCTGTAAAGACAGGCACAGGCAAAAAGCAAAAAAAAAATACACACTGCATATGCACTGCAAACAAGTATGTGTGAAACGGGCCTCAGAATCTCTTCAACAAGTAATAATTCATCCCCTTTAAAGCACCACCGATAAAAACTGAAAAAATCTAGCAGAGCTCACAAATTAACTTTTCATTATTAAGTAATTTTTCAAATGTTTAATCAATGAGTTGTGCATTTGGATCCCAAGAATTGCGCTGGACAGGCAATATTTCAAACACACTGATAACCAACTGAACTGATTTACAGCTCCATGGGGGAAACGAAGCTGGAAGACATTTTATGCCATGCTGAAGGGAATGGTTCTTTACCTGCAGAAGGTTTGTTGCCAGATACTGATCCTGGATATTAGTAAGATTTAAATAAATGCATACGGACAGCCAGAGTGGTGACACACGCTCTGTCTTCATGTTTGACCATGCTTTAGCATGTCTGCATTTATAAACAACCTTGCCAAAGCATCAATACAAATTCAGTAAAAACGGTCATAGGTGAGCCGTGTCTCTTGTCTGTCTAGGATGATTACGTGAAGGACTGCCAGAGCTCAGAGGAAGTGGTCAGCGTTCATCACGCTCTGGCGGAGCAAGCTCTGAATTACACCAAACGCCCTCATGTGTTTCGCCTGCAGACGGCCGATTGGAGAGTTTTCCTCTTTGAGGCTGCGTGAGTTTGTGTGCAGATTATTCTTAAACCATATCATTTCACAGTTCGGTCTGAGTGATCGTCACGCGTTCTTCAGTTCCACAGAGCAGATGAACTCCTGGATCGGCCGGATCAACCTTGTGTCTGCTCTGTACTCCTCACCTCCGTTTCCCGCTGCTGTTGGCTCTCAGAGAAAGTTCTGTCGGCCCATCCTGCCCGCGACACAGTCCAACCTCATGCTGGTAACAGCCTTTCTGATCTGCTTCTCTGTCCGGAAGTAACTGCCCTGTTGTAAATACAGCATATGCTGGTTAGGTATGTTTTGAAGCATTGCTGCTGGTTTGAGCTGGTCCTTAACTGGTCATGAACTGGTTTAAGCTGGTCCTGAGCAGAAGCTAGTTGATTAGGACCAGCACATGACCAGCTTAAATCAGCTAAGGACCAGCTTGATCCAGCTCAAACCAGTAGCAATGCTTCAAAACTTACCTAACCAGCATATGCTGTTTTTACAACAGGGTAAGCCCACTAGTCAACAGTTGTCAGTGGATATGATTGACTACAATTTAAACTTGTCTATCACAGATAGACATGTGCCGGTATTCGGTAATGCGATATATCACAATAATGAAGATGCACGATATTGTTATCGTGGGAACTTCAAAATACTGTGAATAATTATTTATTACAAATTATTCAGATTTTCTGAGTGCATTTTAAGAATACTTCTTTTCCCATCAACTGGTCACAATGTACAACACTGCTGCACACTCTCATTTAAACAAGCTCGAATGAGAAGCGCATGTGGCGCTGAATGAAAGTGCACATTCACTCTCTGACAGCAGATGGCGCTAAACTGAACTAAATATCTGATAATACAATATATAGTGATAAAAGCATTAGCAATTAATCGCAACATGAAAGTTTGATACTGTCACATGCCTGATCACGGACAATATACCTGAATACACATTCACTCCAATAATAAAAACTATGATCATAAATATATTAGCATCCACCCACACCAAAGGACAAAAATGTTTGTCTGTAGACACCATGTTCCCTATTCATTATTTTCCCTGCTTTCATTAGAGAGTCTTTCAGAATGACAAGCATCTATTCGTCGTTTAGGGTGTGGATCGGTGTGTTTGCATCTGTTATTGTTTTCACAGGACAAACAGCTGCAATCGCATGCAGCCATGTTGCACAGCTTTCAGCAGGACCTGACGTCTCTCCAGCAGGAGGCGCCGGACAGCAGAAAGAGCAAAGCCAGAGAGCTGGAGGAGCTCAGGCAGAGAGAGGAGTACTTACAGTACGAGGTGTGTGTTTGTCACCACAGGACCTTCTTATAATACACAATGCATTTCACTTACAAACTCCAGAGGCCTGATGTATAAATGACACACACACAAGATTAGTGAGATATAAGTATCGCCAATGGGCTGAGAAAAACAAAAGCTCTTGTTCTGAAAACAAGTCAACATTCTGCATCTGAGGAGAATTTCTGTTTATTGGGACAGTTAAGTTCACCCAAAAATGCTAATTCTGTCACTGTTTACTCACCCTGAGTCTTGTTCCATGATGACAGATTTTTCTTTTTTGGGTGAACTATCCCTATATTTTTTGCAGGAAAACAAGATGGTAATCATGGACATTTTAAGCGATGTGATATTTACAGTCAGTATTATCTCTTGATTTCCTATTTTTTTTAGTACTGTTAAAAGCAGTAGTGTCACATTTCTGGACCTCACTATGCATATGGAAATGAAATGCAGATGATAAAAACAGCTAATGATCATTTCAGGATAGAGGATAATGAATAGAGCTTTTGTATACGCCATATTTCCCTACCTACATTGTTTGTGCCAGATCTAGTGTACATACAGCATTTTCATCAAAAAAGGCCACAGATGACATGAAAGCTTTTAACCCTTACTATGTTGTATCATTCTTCATGCTGTAACTCAGTTTAATTCCACTGTAGAAGCTATGAGTGAAGACTGTTGTCTGCTCCTTTTCACAGAAGTCTCGTTATGAAGTCTATCTTAAAGTTCTGGAGGCCTGGCAGGAGCTGGAGAAGTCTGATTCATCGGTCGGAGACAAACTGAATGTGTTTGATGAGGGATTGTGGAGAGGAGTGATGGACGAGCAGCAGGATGAGGCCGATGCTGGGATGAAGCGATCTCACTCCAGTCCGTCTCTGGAGTTAGAAACACCTCCTCACCCTGTCGTCAAAGTCAGACGCAACATCTCAGAGAGACGGACCTACCGAAAGATCATAATTCCCCGCAGTAACAAAGAGCTTTGAAAAAATCAGGACTAGAGTGTTTGAACTCTTACACACAAACTGTCAAGCTATGCTTGAAGCACTTGAATCCTTTAAGATTTTATGTCATTTAATATATTTTTTAAGTCTGTCCCATCCAAAGTAAAAATAGCAACAACTGTAGTCTTTTTAAATACAGATATTTTTTGCACAATGCTCTTATTAATTGACACTGTTCGTACCGTCCACAAGAGGGAGATGTTGCTCAAGATGTTTAAATGAAGGACAAGCTCCAAGTCATTAGTTCTTACCTCACATCTTAATAAGAGTTCCTGGATGTAATGTGTTGTCAAGAGAACCATAGTAAAGCACATTTTCCTCTGAATGCACCGTTGCTGAATGGCTTTTGTGTATCAAATGTTTGTGAATATCTCATATCCTTTCATTTAAACAACAGCCGTCATTAAGCTCAGATGCTGAGGATGTTTGTGATGGATTGTGCCTTTAGGCTCTGGATGCTCAGGATGTGTCACTTGATAAAGATCTGAAAAGCCAATATCAGATAATGCCGCCTGTTGACACATAAACAGATTGTGAGGAAAAACAATCAGACTGTCAGTGAGTTAGAAAATGATTGAACGCCACTTAAAGCCAGACCTCTGCTCTTATACCACGTTATGAAGCACCAGTGTAAGTACAAATGTGCCTCTAAATATGGTGAGACGATTAATTTAATACTTGAGCGATTTGAAATCCTGCAGCTGCTAGATAGAATTATGTTTAACAAACCTACAGGAACACACATTCCTCATAGAGTGTTACAAAATACTATAGAGTTTAAGGATGTCTGTTATTTTGAATCAACTGCTACAGTCGAGCTGTTTTCACCGTTACACCTTTCCCTGACGCGCTTGTGTTTGCGCGAGGTGAGCAGCAGCCGTTCCTGGCTCCACCGTTGGCATAAGGTCACGACCAGTGCTCAGTGCTGGAGCCACGGAGCGTGACGTCTGCGCAGCCGCTTTTACTGGAGTGAGCTCAAGTTCTTCTGTGTTTTTGTTCCTGCATGTCTGTATGGCTGAAGGGTTTTGTGGCCACTTGTCAGGCCTGGTTGAGTAATTAAAAAGGCAAGCGGAGGCTTTTCTTAATTAAGGGTCCTAGCCAGCACTCCACTGCTCATGGGTTGCATCCATCGCTCTCGTTCTCGCTTGATCTATCACAAAAATTTCTGACATCATTCCTCTGAATTCCTCTTTTTGCCATCACTCGCACTCAGATTTGGCGGATGAAGAGTTGGTTTCGATGGTGGCTGTTCTTCTCGCTCATTCTCCATCTGCTCCAGTGCTCCTCGTCACTCCCCTGTGTTCATCTCATGATGTTTGTTGGAGGTTGGTTACCTTCCAAGATGGAGAGATGTGTGAGAAAGTTAAATAAAACACTTTTTTTAAAGACCCATGTCATTTTTTTACTAGATTTTACCTCTGTGAATCAAAACTGTAGGCACAGGTATCATGTCTATTCATTCGTCCATCTCCTCACACTTTACAATGGCTTTGTTGTCTTGTATGTCATGTTACGAAAGTTAAGTTCCCAGTTTAGATGAGGATTCATATGTGGGTTAAACTTTTCTTGGGTTCTTTAATATCTTTGAGCATTTCTTTCACTCACAGACCTTGAGGAAATGATTCTGTCACTCTAAAGCAGACTTTTATTTGTGTTGGTTTCTGGTAAAGTGGCCTAGGGTGTCTTGGCCAGTGACCAGAGTTTGGCCTCTGCGCTGGGCCACATTACTGCCACTCACAACAGCCTGAAGACACACGCTGCCTGGGACAATAACAGGCTACATTTTTCATGCTGGTAAATGAAGCAAGCTATCTGCAAGACACGTCCTGTGTGTTTTTGCAGATAACGTACATCTTGATGTACTGATGCATTTATATGACTGCAGGTGGACATTTATGATTTGCCCTGTTCATTATTGTATGCATCAAACTTTTTTTTTGGGGGGGGGGGGGGGGAGTTACTGCTGAACTTTCAAGTAGTATTTTTCTCACATTTACCAGCACTGTAACTGCCAAATTTCTCAACATAAAGTTTTGTTTTTTTTTTAATGGCAGATTCTTAAAATATTTTCTATTCTTAAAATATTAAATAGTTTTTTTTTTTTCAATATGGAAATATAGCTTCTTCTAACACCAAACATTATACCTGAAAAAGAATATATAATCCCATCTAGACCCTGCATCAAGTCCAGTGGAAATCATGTCTCTTTGCTGTTTTTATGGTTTGGTGCCAAATGGAGCGTAGCGGCCTCTGACACAAAGTAGATAAACATGGCAGAAGGGATGTGACGTAGCCAGGTATGGTGTCCCATACTCAGAATTTGTGCTCTGCATCCAAGTGCACACATACAGACACACCGTGAACACACACCAGGAGCAATGGGCAGCCATTTTTGCTGCTGAGCTGGGGAGCAGTTGGGGGTTTGCTCAAGGGTCCCACCTCAGTCGTGGTATTGAGTGTGGAAGAGAGCGCTGTACATTCACTCCCCCCACATACAATCCCTGCCGCTATCGAGACTCGAATCCGCAACCTTTGGGTTACAAGTCTGTTCTTACATCATGTTTATGCAGTCTACTTCTGACAAAAAAGACAAAAAAAAAAAAAAAATACTGAGATACAGCTATTAGTTTTATGAATATTAGATTTAGAAAATCACTTTTGGAAAATGTTAACCCGAATCTACAGTATTTTTGTAATAACTTTGTTGTAATTTATTTAGAATCAATGTTATAACCCATATGCCCGTAATTATTATTATACATTTTAACTGACATAAGAAATAAACTGATATGAAATTATACAACTGATATAAACAGATTATTTGGATTGATTGTCTTATATTGAGGCATTTAGCATAAAAAGAATGCATGGTCCTATTTTTGTGGATAAATTCCCTAATTCAAACATTTGAAACAATATAATAGGTTTAATCCATGACCTGGTGGTGGGTTTGAATGTGAGTAAGAGCAAAGTGTTCAAATGTTTTTCCTCTAAGGCTGTATTTGATGCCTCAAGAATAGTGCATGTAAATAGTGCAAGGTTTTTTTGTTTGTTTGTTTGTTTTTTTATTTGTTTGTTTGTTTTTAGTTTAGAAAGGAGCAAATTATTTGGCTGTTTAAAGTTTCAAAATACATTTGGTTCATCAATGATTGTCAAAGACACATGACATGGATACTCAGAAATCCATGTGCTGTTTTACACACATTTTTATAATGAACCTGTTTATTAATATGTAGGTTTATTAGGGCTGGATCTGTACTCTTGAGGAATGTCGTTCCCTCAACATAAACCAAACACACTATGGAGGACATTAAGCTCAACAGAAATGATCACTAATTAATTGCCATTGAAAAGGCTGCAAATTTGATGTCATAAACTGACAGTGTTTGCTGCTGAAATCAATTAATGAGGCTGGTGGGTTCATTCACCCAATCTGGGTTAAGTGCTTCTGTCAAAGCTACAATGACCCTCTTCACCCACAAATAACCAGCAGACTGAGGAAGAACAGCTTCATGATGTCAGCTGACATGGCTCTTAATTTATTTTGGCAGACCGACGGTTCTAGAGGGGACTTGGAGTTTGTTGTTGACTAAAACGCAAAGTTTCCAGTCGAGCGGTGCAGGACGGGGAGCGTAAACATTTGGTCTCTCTCTTTGAAACACACATGAAGTATTAGCACACCAACAGTGAGCTGCCTTCTTGGCTGGAGCTCCTGAAGGGCCCCTGTCTGCCTATTATTTGGCTCCTGTGATGATAGTAACACATGCCCACACACTCCTGGCCCCACTCTCTCTCTCTGTGCCCTCTGCCCAGTCCCATTTTCAGAGGCTTTGTCCTCTCTCAGCTGTTCCAGCCCGGTGCCCGTATTGTGCTGCCGGACTCATTACTGGCAAACCGACAGCCCGAGCACCATGCTAATAGGGCTTGAGTCGCCCTGGGCGAGAGGAAGGGAGGGGTAACAGTGTGAGTGAGGCACAAATACAGAAAGAGGCTGTTAAAAGAGACAGGGAGGAAGTATTATCATTGCCTTTATGGCCACACATTCTTGTTTTTCTCACTCTCTTTGGATTTCAGCTGCATCAAGGTTTGATAGTTGTGGTCATTATGCAGCAGGCAGGAGCCCAGTTGGCAGCACTGGCAAACAATTTTTGAGGTTGATGACAGGAAGGGATTTTGTGTAATTTTTGCCTCCATGATCACACACACACACACACACACACACACACACACACACACACACACACACACTTGTACATTTTTGTTCCTGGTTTTTAGTTTCTGCGTGCTTGAACACAGAAGTTTGAGTGCATTTACATGCACAACAATAAAAAACTACGAAAAAGCAGCTCGTTTTTTAAACTTGACAAAGCGTTTACGTGAGGATTGAAATTACAGGAGTTTTTCCTCAGGTTTTGATGTCAAAACGTAACTGGACAAAAACGCAAACATGCGCACAAGAATCAGAGCAGTGGTAAAGGTACATGCAAAGCGGAATCAAAATGATTTGCCAAAATGTTTGGCGATCGGGTTTTGCTTTTATACCCTCCTGGGACCCAGGCATAGACTTTTGTCCTCTGTAGAGGACATTATATTTTAGTGAATTTCTCTGAGGCCATACATACCGCAATTTTATGTCTGGATGTCTTATACAGAGCACATTCTGATCAAATTAAGCACTCTTAGGGAAATATGATAATATTTCGTAATTATCATTTCAGTCTGACTAATTTTCAAATAGTTTGTCGTAAATAAACATCTCGGAAAATATTATGGGGTTTCAAATCGTAATAAGACGTTTTTGTAACGAAACAAGGCATCCTTTTACATGTCTTCTGTAGAGGACACCAAACCGCATGTTAATCAGGCATTTTGGGGAGACACGACGGGGAAAGAAATTATAGATCAATATTCCTATGAAATAAGAGATATTCTTATGAAAATGTTGCCAAGTTATTACTCCCATTATAACTTCTTTTTTCATGGTTTGCCCAAAGAACACATTAATATGCAAATTAGATGCAGTGTAGCCTATAGATACATTGAATAAAATGGGAATATCAATTATGGACATTTTACGTACATATTGCATAAAGTAAAATAGTAGCCTATATCAAATAATTCTGTTATATCTTTAATAACATAGTTGAGAATCATCTTTGTACAAAGTTTTGTTCAAAATAGTCTGAAACCTAAAAATTGATTGGTGAATGAAAAAATAATTGTAGTTTTACTTAAAAAAAGTATAGGCTATTGATGTCCTCTACAAAGGACACTGAATAAATCTTTTACAAAACATATTTTTTTTCTCATTATTATATACAAAAATCACCTCCAAATTAACCAACCCAAAAAAAATCAGTCACTTAATAACAAAAAATACCAAATCTCTCCCAGAAGGATATTAAAATGATTTTAACTGTCGGGTTATGGATATTTCGGCCGAAAACAAATGTGAAAAAAAAATTCAAATTTGTTTTCGGCCGAAATATCCATAACCACACATAAAAACACATTAAAACTCACACTACACCCCATAATAATAATTATTATTATTAAAAAACAAAAACAACAACAAAAACCTCCGATATTTCAGTGATTATAACGTTTTTTGTTTATTGGGAAAATGTATAATAAAACACCTTATCCATGCAAGTAGTGCTAGGCCCAATAAAATGTGGTCTACTTGTTTTAAAGATTTATTTTGCCATAAATACCAATTCTCTTGCTTTCTTTTTAATTCAAAATGGTAAACAGCTTATGGAAGATGTTTTAATTCAAACTTAATTCAATCGTCAGTTTAAAATGTGTGTGTGTGTGTGTGTGTGTTTGTGTGCGTTTGTGTGCGTGTGAGTGAGTGCGTGCGCGCGCTTTCAATTCCGGTGGGAACTTAAACCTGAACAGCCTACACACCGACTCAAGGGGACTCGTGTCACCGTGAGGACCTGATCCCTATAGGGGAAACAAACTTGTAAATCATGCATATAGATGTTTATTTTATTTATTTATTTATTTATTATTTATTTTATTTTTTTAAATGCATTAAGTTTTCTGTGAGGGGTTGCTAGATTTGGGTGTAGGTTTGTGTAGGGCGATATACGGTTTGTACAGTTTACACACAGTTTTGTGTGTGTGTGTGTGTGTGTGTGTGTGTGTGTGCGTGTGTTACTCTCCCACTGGTGGTAGTACATTGTAGGTTTGTCTTTGTGATTCCAATATAGGCTGCTTTGGATGATCGCAAAATAAATTATAAAGCAGAAGCGAAAGATTGCTGTCACATGAGGAAGGTTATGCTCATGTGTGATTTCACAGTTTCTGCCGTACATTTACACAACATTCAGTACTCACACGAAGCAAAGTAAATATCGAGGGTCTTCGACGGTCAGTATCTTTATCGTTCAGGATTCTTGTCGTGTCCCGGAGCCCCAGGCGCTCGTGTTCTCGGTTGCCACGTGTAAACGGCCCTCATTCATCACGCGAGCGCTGGATCCAGGTGGGCCGCGGCACCGTCGAACCGTGGCCTCGTTAAAGAGCCATTATAATGAGGCCACAAAGAGGCGAGAAATAATTGCAAATAAAAGTACGTGATGCAGAAAATAAAAAAGGAAATTAAACAGATGCGCATGTTTTCAGGATCATTGCTTTTGTCCCTTTCATGTGTTCCGTTAAACCGCTGACTGGCGAAAAATATGCAACATAATTTATGGTTTTCAACAAGAAAATAGTAGAAACACCATAATCATCACCCCCAACCCTAGTCTAGCAGCAGCAGCAGCAGTAGCAGCAGCAGCCTATGCAATTAGGCCTAGGCAAGGTTTGATATATAATTACACTTTTATGATAGGCATCAAAGAGGAAAACACATGAGTGGACATTGTCATGCTTTATTTAATTCAAAATAATTCTGTAGAAATTATTAATTTACATTTGAATAATATAATTAACAGTACAACAAAACGATATCTCTGAAACACAAAACTCATTTAATCACAGAAATATGAGCATGATGATAAGCTGGAAAAAAATAAAAAATAAAAGCGAGAATAAAAACATTTTATAACTAATGAATCCCCACACGGTTCAGCCTGAATAATCATGTGTATATTATAAATCAATTTCATTTTAATAGGGCTTTGCCTTCTCTACATTATTTACATATTGCCCCAAAACATTAAACTTCTGTAATGGTTTGGACTGAATATGCAACCGAATGTGATGTTTTTGATAATCCTTGTGGATTTGGTGGACGGCACATCAAAGAGAAATATCCGCTTGTTAACATCGTGTTATTTTTATGTCGTTTTAAATATTTTCTGTATGAATATCGATGAAGGCCATCCGATATAAATTCATTCAGCTCGAATTCAACATCAAAATGTCACGTGAGCAAAATGGCATTACTCCGTTAAAATCATTTATAACATTTAAATTTTTATAGTTTAGTTGGATGCAGTTTCGTAGTATTTGTCGACCGTGTAGGCTACACTTCAGATACTTTAGCTGCTAAAAACAACGCCTATGTCCCGTGAAGAGTTTCTGTCAATGAATAGGCTATATGAAAACAGTTTGCAGAACTGTCTTTGGCTACAGAGAAATAAAAAAACCCAGCCAATAAATGTTCTGACTGGTGGATGAAGATGTAAACGTGTGGTTGTAAATGGCCTTTAATCGCGCCTTGAACAAAGGACATAAATAGTTTTACAGGCAATAAAAGGTATTGTCCGTCAATATGTTTTCGTTTTTCTTCACTCCTTGTGTCTTTCACTGGACACTCCACTGTAAAAAGAGAAAGTCATCTCCGTTCTTCTCCGGTACTAGAGATGATCATAAGCGGCGGTGGAGGGAGGCGGCGCTCGCGCGGCTGAACTATAGTAGTAGGGGGAACCTGCAGGGGGAGACAGTCAGTCCATAGAGTAAACTGAGAAGCCAAAGTAGAACAGACATTTGTTATATTTATTTTGGTATTGTTAAAACTTTAGTTGGTCTGCTCTGTAATTCTAATTAAATCACGAGCTAGAGGGCTAACGGCCGTCTTGTGACTGTAGCAGTAGGTCTATTTTTTCCACAGAAACATTCAATAGCCTGAAGACACAAAAAGTTACCTCAGAGGACATGTGACTGAAACATTATGCAATCGTTGAAGGGCACGGCAGTCCCATTTGGGTGTAAACAAGTCTTTTTTTTCATATGTATAGCAAATACCCTCTACTAGACAACTATAACCATGTGGAGACACTGAAAGTCCTCAGAGACACACTGTTGATTCTGCTCAACGTACCTAATATGCTGGAGTTGGTGAATCTCCAGGCGTCGCTGTAAGAAGTGTATGGCGTGTGGCTGTAGGTCTGGCCCATGTATTCTGGACCTGCAGGTGAACACACATCCGTTAACAGCATATAACAGCAACAAAAAGCGTGCAACAAACAAACTCCTTGAATGACAACAGATTCAGACTAAGGCTGTGCGAGTTCGTCTGCACTTTCGGCAGCTTGAGCTCTAGCACATCATTCACTCGGTGGTTAGAGGTGCTTGTAAACCATTAATCCCGCAGGCTGGGCAGGTGGACGGTTGCTCACTGGTGCATACAGTCAGTCTGCTTTAGCGTCTCTCCATCCCTCACTTCCTCCTTTAGCCTTTCATGCTCTCGCCGCCTCCCTCCGCCATTCTTTTTTTTAACATTCCAATATCTAATTGGTAATTATGGGAGCCGGATTGAATCCCCCCCTTCAGTGAGTAATTGTGTATGAACGCTTCCTCTCAGCAAGCCCACCAGAAAAATAATAAATCAGACCCTCTCATTTCGCGCTTGGCAGGGCAGACTTCAGATGAAAAAGAAAAGTGTATAAGAGTCTGAGCACCTCCATCGAGCTCTGCTGCGTTTGCCTCACGTTCCTCCTGCTGTTTGTTCCTTAATGCATATACTCTCTGTATATGCTTTTTCATACAGATTGTGCATTCATTCATGGTTTGCATTCCACCCAAGACTGTCTTTTCTCCATCTCTCTGGGACTGATAGTCATGATCCCTCAGTGGGGCCCCAGTGTGGTTCCTGTGGCGCTGTGTGGTCGGGTGAGAGGGGCCGCCGCGGGCAGCAGGGCGGAACTCCTGCCTCGTTCCCCCCATTCACTCCCCAGACCTGCTCTACCACAGCAAACCAGCTACTGATTAACCCACCCGTCCCTCTGTTAATCTTTAAACCGCCCTCCTGGCACTCTCACACGCTCTGTGCGCTCCTCACATTTATACTGTACCATGTTTATCACCGACTGTTTTCAGAGAAACTGCACTGATGAGAACGCGGAATCACCAAACTAAATTTTTACAATTCCCGAAGTACATGTGAATGCCTGTGTAAAACTTACCAATACTGGATTGTTGCTATGCATTCACTTTGAACTCACTGAGCAGATGTTTTTATCCAGTTGAGGAACATCACAAGTCATTTGTCATAAGAACCAGATTCATAGCATACAGTGG
Organism: Cyprinus carpio; assembly: GCF_018340385.1. NCBI lineage: Eukaryota > Metazoa > Chordata > Actinopteri > Cypriniformes > Cyprinidae > Cyprinus > Cyprinus carpio. The sequence goes on along the minus strand of NC_056574.1, from coordinate 909,765 downwards.
AAAGTTTAAGTCTAAGTTAGACTAGTACACAATCTAGAGTAGGGGTGAAATGAAGAACGGAAGACACATGATTGTTTTTAATAAATAGGAATCAGAGTAAGTGTCTCTGCGGTTGTGGATTTGTTGTGCAGTTGCTAGGCTGTTCTGGGTGGTTGGCTGGCTCATGCCCTGTAGTCCTGTGTTATTGGGCAGGTCAAAATTAATTGAATTTTGAACTCTCTGAGTAAAATGGTTCAATTTTGGTGGTTCAGATACATCCAACGTAAGAAAAATAAAGAGATTACAAATGCTATAATTTTCTCAGAACAGCCAGTGCCACTTTAATTTACTCTTTCCCGTATGTAGATAATGTTAGAATGATATTTTCGGCCCAGATCCGGCCCACATCTGGCCCGCATGGATCTCACGCGGGCCAGATGTGGGCCGGATCTGGGCCGAAACTGCTTGCTGCCTGGTGTGGCACTTGCCTTAACAAACACCACTAAATGCATGAGAATTTGAAAGGCTGGCTCACCTGTTACCATCCCAGTAATGGTGGATGACGAGAAGCCCGTCTGCGTGGCCGAGGGGATGTGTGGAGGATAACCGGGCAGCATTGAGCTCGCCACATCTCTGCCTGAAACAGTCATCAAATCCACTCATTGGTTTTCCTTATAGTATCAAAAACACAGGACAGGTGGGGAAACTGGGATGATGGATGCATGAGCGATGTGTGAAGTTTTACCTGTGATGAGTGGCGGGCTGCTGAACTGCCCGTGCACTGGGGCATGATGGGAAAATGAGTTGAAGCCATGAGATAAATGAGTGGCGTTGCTGCAGCTGTTACCGATGGGCGCTGATGACGGAGCCGAAATGGAAGTGAGCTCTAGGAAGGCTGAATTAGCAATGATGTTGGGGGAGGGGCTTGAGCTGTTAACCTCAGGTGACATTTCCTGTTTCAAACAGAGTGGGAGGGGCTGTAGAGCTTGAGGCGGAGCCATGGGTTGACAGACAGGTGGAAAAATGAATGTATGAATGTTAATTGATGTGCAACGGAATGGATTACAATAATCACAGACAGCATAAGCACACATGCAAAACAATGACGAAAATGGCAAATACAACAATCAAATAGGAATTATGACTTTGGGGAATACAGGACTGAGCAGTTTACTAAATTAACTGTGTAATGTGTTGCTGGACATATCGTACAGTAAATGTGCCTCTCTTCTTGTAAATATTGTTCTGATGAGGAGAATAAATGAGGAATTAAAGGCTTTTACATATGGTTTGTGGTTATTACCTGCAACCACTGTGTATCCCTGATGTGCTGCCAGGTTTCGACTGATAGCTGAAGCACTTTTACCCTCGTCCAAACTGCCATTGATGAGCGAGAGAGGATAGAGTGACTGCAGGAGAGAGAGAGTCAGTAGCTGAATATCTGAATATCATGTGCATGCGCAATGATTGGGACAGTGTTTTGCTCCAGTACCTGCTCTGTTTTGCTGGCCACAGTCTGGCTGAATGTGTCGGAGCTGTAGTGGTGCCTCTCAAAGCCACAGTCCAGGTGCTGGGACTGGAAGTGTTCGGTCCTCAACTGTTTCCGGGATCCGCTGCCGCTGCCCTGAGAGTCCACACTGTGCCGACAGCTCTCCTGATCACCTGACACGCCAATGAAAGCTCATTATTTCTTTACTGATAATGGGACTCTCTTTAAAACAAAGTACCATACAGACATTTCTGCAAAACCTGAAAAATGTGCCACATTTGTTTTCATCCCAGTCATGCATTTTTCCTAAACCCATCTCCTAACCCTGCCTGAAATTTCATTTAATGTTTCAAAATTATGCCTCATGCAAACAGCAATATGGAACATTATGGAGCAGTATCATTCAGTATGTCATGGTTATTTGTTAAACTTTGATATGTTTGGTGTCTGGAGGTTCTGTCATCGTTCAGTGCTGTCTGAATCGGTGCATTACAGCCCACTAATAGTGTGTAAGACTCACTGTCATCGTGGCTCCTCTTGCCCTCGGCGCTGGTCTGTGGGATTCCCAGAAGGCCGCTGATGGAGTAGGTGGAGCCCAGAGAGTCCGACTGAGGAGATTCTGGAGGAGTGACAGCTGAACTTGGAACTGTAAACCAAACAGACTTTACTTTAACCACACTGAACTGAAACAGATATTATTGTGAATTGTTAGTGTATGTTCTTACTCAGTGTATGTCCAGGACTGAGGCCTTTACTGTCCAGGGGAAGATTGAATGGCTGTTGAACTTTTGTGCGAATAATCCTTTAAGAGAAGAAAGCAGCGGGTTAGCAAAGTTAATCAAGAAGAAAGATGAACTTCGCACAAGGAAAATTAAGGACTAAGAAGATTTTCAAGCACACTGGCGGTCTGTGGTGTGTAATGTTCTTTGATGAGGTTTGGGTACACTACCTGTTGATGGAGCTGACGCTCGGCACAGTGTCACCGTCACAAACGCCCTCGGCCAGCAGTCGGTCTCTGATCTCCCATGCAAACATAGTTGGGTTCTGACGCTTGTACTCCGCTATCTTCTCCACCACTTTAGGAGTTGCCACTTTCGGCTTTGACCCCCCAATGACTCCTGGTTTAATGCTGCCTGTCTCATAGTACCTGGAAGACAAACGACCATTTAAACAAAACACACACACAGCTGCTGGGAGTGAGTTTCGCTGACTGCTTTCACAGCTTCCTTCTGTCACCCGTCTGCTCACTTATTCTTCATTTATTTCTGCTAGATTCGATCTACTCTACTCTCAGTCTGCTCACTCTGCATGTGTATATCATGCACTGTGCTGTATATCATCTTATAGATTATATGTTGTGTGTAACATTATATAAGTGGAGTAATTGATATGGGATGGTTACTTTAGAGGAAATCAGGACCAAGTTCTTGCAAGTGCAGCTTGGTCAATAAATGTGCATCCTGATTCTGGCTAAATGTCAGATATGCTGAAACCACTTGTGTCTGATAACATCATGGCATTCAGAAAAAAACAACAACTAAAAAATACAAAAAAAATCCAATATTGCATTTGCTACATTTTCAGTATGTTTGTCAGTGGAGCAGAGAAGACTTTACCAACACTAAGAGAGAAAAAGCAGAAAATAAGTGAGAAAAGGTTCAAGATATGTATCTCATGCGCCTGTGGGACACAGATGTCCTGTAGAATATTTGGATTTATTGACTGCATTAAACTCGTCTCAGATATAGAAGAAATATAATAATATATGAACTGATTATGCTATTACCAGTTTTTAGCCATTAACATTTTTCTGTCTTTGAGTATAAATAACCTATACAAAGACAATTAAAACTATGAAACGTAAAATTTTATCAGAGGAAAAGAATAATGTGAAAGAAAGAAATTCATCCTTTGCACTAAAATAATGGAGAGATAACATTATGGAATCCAGAGGGGAAAAAAAAACAACAACTGAAAATACACAAAATGCCAATATAGCAATTGCTACATATTCAGTATGTTTGGCAGTGGAGCAGAGGAGACTTAACAAACACTAAATGACGAAAAGAAGAAAATAAGTGTGTTTGGCCCATCCTATTGTTGTTAAAGTGTGTGTGTGTGTGTGTGTGTGTGTGTGTGTGTGTGTGTGTGTGTGTGTGTGTGTGTTCAATGTGTTCCAGTATGGGCCGCTCTTGACTGTTTACCTGCCCAGGATCTTGCTGACGCAGCCGTGACTGACCCTCAGCTGGCGGGAGATGTCACAAGGTCGTACGCCCTGGTGCGCCATGTCCACGATCCTCTGCCGGATGACCTCCGGGAGCGGGCGTCCGTTCACAAACATGCCACCTAGTTGATTAAGACCCCCATGACCTGGGGGTGAAAGGACATGAACACACATAAACATCACACCAAATGTACGAGAAAAACGTGCACAATGAACACTGCCTCTGTCAGCACAGGTGAATTTAATTTGCCTCATTACAGAAATCTAGGTTTCTTTGGATAGTTACCGAATCACATTAACACTCTTCTGAAAGTTATGTACATTCGCAATAGTGTCCAGATTAAAACCTTTCCAGATTCGACAAACTTGACAGACTTGAAAAGATTTTCATGTCATCTACTACACTATGATGTCTTCAGCATTTCTGATGTTTCCTCAGTTTCTATAAACCTAGCAGACACTGTTACCAATTCCACTCTTAAAACGATTATATAAATCTCAAGTTCACCACTAGTACTGTAACCAGACAGCTTCTGGTCTAGAACACTCTGCACACGTTTTCTGGAAATGGTTCCAGATACTAAAAACAACTATTACCAGTTACACACACTACCTTTAGAATATTTGTATTTTCTGACTGCATTAAACTCTTCTCAGATATAGAAGAAATTATAATAATAATAATATATGAACTAATAACACCTATTACCAGTTTTAGCCATTAGTGTTTGTGTCTTCGAGTATAAAGAACCTGTACAAAGGCAATTAAAACTATGAAACAAGTAAAATTTTATCAGAGGAAAAGAATAATGTTTGAAAGAAATTCATCCTTTGCACTGAAATAATGGAGAGAGGGACTTACGTTTACACACACATAACTGCATATATATATATATACATAGCCTACATTTAAATAAACATTCGATGTTCATATTAATCAGTAATAAGTAATAATTTTTACTATTATCATTGTTTTTAGTGTCTGGATAATAGATTTGATATTAAGCAGCAGATGTTAATGTTCGTTTTTCGTGTTTTCGCCATGCGCCCTTTTGTAACGAAATTTGTCCACGCTCGTATGTCGTGCTGCGCCGCACCAGTGACTCTCACAAGCGCCTCACTTTTAATTTAACCCATTCAGTCTCTTCTTCCCCTTTTGCTCTTTTGCAGCTTTCATTTCCACATCAAACGGCGCTATTAACGGTGTTAGCGGAGTGTGTCAAACTCTCCTCGCCAAGAGTCAGCAAGCGACAGGATATTAAAGCAGAGAAACCCCAGGAGAATACACACACACACACACACACACACACACACACACACACAATCTAAATGGCGACCTTTCATAGATTTCAGTTGTTCAGTTGTACTAACCCACACCATTACCTAACAGAAAACTTCCTGAATTTGTACAATAAAAAGTTTTTTTAAAACACCTTTTTCACAAATAAGGACAAATGACATCGAGCTTACTACAAATTTGTTTCCAAAATGGTTATTTTTTGTACAATGCTTTAGCAACATTTTGTGTAAACACAATTATGCCAATTTAAAGGTACTTAAATTGAAAAAAAATAAAATAAATAGGGTTAACACAGATTCCAAATGCTGCACAAATTTAAGTTTTACGTTCACTTTCCCTCAGCCAAATCTTATAGCCTAGTTTTGATGATGGATTGTAATTGTTAATTGTAAATGCACATTATTAATAGAGTTTTTTAAGAGACTTGTTTTGGATTATGCATAACTAGCCTACAAAAATCTATAGCGCATCGCTTACAAAATGATTTTAACTAATTATTTATACCGCAAATGTTATTTGGCAGTTTAAAATCTATTTTGTTCTCTGACATTGTGGACACGTGATATATTTCATACAATTAAGTCTTTGTGTAGCCTATAATTTCAGTACGCAATGGGGGTAAAAACGTGAGACGAAATTCCAACACATTTGGACCATAATAATCGTGTTTCAATGAACAACGGAATATAAAAATACATTTAATTGTATAGTAGTTTAAATACGTGGAAAACGAAATGTTCAGGTAAAAATATGAGACCGAAATCGTAGGGGAAAAATCTTCTCCACAGAAGTGCTATATATGATGCTGTGTAAAATTATTTTAAACATGTTATATAGCCTAGCACCTAAATGCAAACTAACAAAACGCACCATTAATATTACCAATACATTTATTTTCATGTAAAAAAAAAAAAAAAAAAAAAAAAAAAAAAGAGAGAGAGAGAAAAACAGGAAAGCGGCTTTCGGGGCCAAACACAAAAACTGAATGATGTCTCTCTCCATTACCGCTCTTATACAGTCGTAAATACCGGAAAAAATCCATGTGTTAGAATGCGGTTTCTGGAGCAGGTTTACTGCTCAATTGCTATAGGCTCTTATACCTGAACTGAGCACCAACGGATTTAAGCCATTAACCTCTAAAGGTAAAGTCAATATCCAATATCTGTGTGAGTAAAGACTTTATGTCTAACTCCTCTCGAGATTTCTGCTCCCTTCTTCTGCACTACAAACCTTTGATTAACTATTTAAACAACAATAAACAAAAATCCAATTCATAGTTTTTTTTTTCTTTTTCTAATCGGATTTTTGTTATGAATGTAAGAGGATCTCACTTTGTAATTTGTTATAGCCTTTATATCAGCAAGTATTGCATAGCCTATAGCCTAACATGAGACCAACACGGACCGCTGGAAATATAGAGACACATAACTTCTATAATAAATTGTCCAACTACTGTCAAATTAGCAGTTTCTATATTTCTCTTACAATTGATAGTAAATTAACAGTAGGCCTAGCTATTTGTAAAATAAACTGATAAAATAAAATGGAAGGTCTGTCTGATATTCGCTGAGTATTGCCTAGTTTCTTGAACTTAATGTCAATTTGTACAACGATGAACATTACACGTTGCCTATATGGTAAAATATCTTATTTAAATTAGTATAAATTTAGACATTTCATGTGATCTACAGATTCCGGTATAGATTTCAAAATAACTCGTTTATTGTTTTTACCTCGCCCAGTTGTGTTGGACATTTCTCAGAGAAGTCTTGGTCTCTTGATGTCCTGGTTATATGTCCGAGTGTCCACTCTCACTTAATTTGCTGTGTTTTAGTCCATATGAGGTCTTGCGTGAAAATATTCCTGCGTGGATAGTTTTATTCCCTGCAAAAGGACATTTATGGTGAACCTGACAGTTACGGCTATTGTTATATATTTATTATTTAATCTTTATTAATGACTATTTGCATCAAACAGCCTCTCATATTCGATACTTAAGCACTTAATGTTTAGTCGATGAATTATTAACGTCAAGCTCCTCGTTTTTAAAGAGATTTCGCTTGTTTTACTGCGTGTTATAGGCCTACTGTAGCTACATTATGAGATACAGAAGTTGTTGGCTGAACAATCTGCAGTTAGCAATAAATGTACACCTGTCGACCCCATTAATCCACATCAAATCAATGCGCAAAAATGACATTCAGCATGTTAAGCATGTTTTACCTTTTGGAGAAGAAATGTTTGGAAATATCCGAAGGCTTTTATCCAATGCCACAGTGTCAGTTAGAATGGCACATATTCTGTTTGGCTGCTCGGTCGGATGGATTAGAGTTTGTCCGGTAGGCTATTACGGAGCCGTAAGAGCGCCTGACGGGCCCAGCGGAGGTTTTATCCCAGCGGCTCTCTGGTGCCCAGGACGCGCTTCGACCATTGGACGACGGATTTAGGGGCGGTTCGTGTAGCGTGACGTTTTCATCGGGGTGTAGCCCAGACCGAAGTGTACGGATGGATGATTCTGGGTGTTCAAGCGCTTCCAGAACACAACAAAACACCAAGCGATACGTCAACGTTTACGGAAATATTTGTCAAGGATCGGGCTTGTTTTCATTCACCCAGTGATTAGATGTGAGATGTTACGCGCCTCCTGGGGTGATGTGAACGCGCTCATCGTTCACACACAATTGGACTGATGATTTGCTATAATCTGTTATTAAATCATGACAAATACCTGATCCCTCACTTGATGGATACCAGCACTTTACAGAGAGAACAGGCGACAAATAGCTAAATAATAATTACTGGATTGTATTTATTTGTTGTTATTTCACTATTGTTTAATAATAGCCTAATAATAATAATGTTATAGTATTTCTCTGAAAATAATTCTCCTTAATCGCTTGCAGTCAAAGTCTTCAGCTTTAGTCCTTTAAAGAATTGGGGCGCAAGGTCTTCTCGCTGCCTTTTATTGGGCTGTTTGAAACTTGAGCGGCTCCCCGTGAATAAACTAACTCTCAGCAGGGTAACTGGATTCCCGAGCATCTTCACACAGTTAATGTTGTTCTCACAACTTTTAAACAAACAGAACAACCCAAATTACTCATTTATGACAGTGAGATGTTTGGCCTTTGCCATATGGCGCGTGGCAGTGAAGAAATTAAGGAGCAAATATTTTATTAGCACATTTTGACACCAAACATTAATGAAGAATAGCTAAACGTGAGTGTTAATGAATATTTTGTGCTTCCGTTGGACTCATTACATGGATGTGGCCTCGGTACAAGACAATTAAACCACATTAAAAGGCTAAAAAGAAAAATAAGCGCAAACGCACTCCATATACTTATCTTGCTATTCCTCGGAAGGTTCTTTCATTTCATTCATTCGTATTCATGCCTTCGCCCGGTGCATAGTGTAAATACAGCGAGCGCGGAACAAAGTGCTGGTGTTTTCAGATAAATACAGAGTAAAGAGAATCACAGTTAATGGAAGCAGAAAATTCCTTTCTTAAGTGCAAAAAGAGCGAATGAAGAACAAACGCCTGAGGAGAGGGCAGAGAATGGGAGAAAGAGAGAGAAACAGAGGTTACCGAAAGTTTAACAAGGGATTAAACCCATGAGCGATAGTTAAAATATGTTAGTACTAAATTAATGATGCATTAAACGCCTAAAAGTGGTTAACTATTTATTTAATGGAGTGACCATTGAAGAGAAATGATTTGAAACCAAGTAAAGAAAAACACAATACTCTGAAGTGATTTTCATATGTCCTATTTTAAACAGTTGTGTGTGTGTGTGCTATTCGTGTTGGGTCCAGATATACTCGGCCTATTTTAAATGCAATTCAAAGAGTTGTTCTGATATCAAAAATAGGCTAGACCTGATTAAAAAAGAGCAGTCACAGTTGAACAGTTCACGTGGATTTTGAGTCTAAGACAGAGACAAATACGGCACTATAGTTAATATAATATAATATAATATAATATAATATAATATAATATAATATAAAATAATGGACAGAATTTCATCCTCGAAATGTTTTTTAGTATCGCAGTTAGTATACAATTAAATATTTTAAAAGGACAGACCCAGTTTAAATTACATCTCTGATTTATTGCATTTATTTTTAATGGACAGATCATCTGCGATAACGGTTAAATAAATATTAGCAAGGGCAGTTTATGGTTTACTGGTACTCAGTTTAAAGTTTCTGTGAAACTTACATTGACCAACACATGATAACCCTGCAAATATCGACAGTCAAAGAAAAACTGATGAAAGCATAAAGATTCTAAACATAGCCCGTGTGTTTACCATTAAACACTTTGCATAACGTGAACGAAGGCTTATATACTCTTATAAAATCTAAAGCCTACGACAGTGTAGCACTTTGTTTTTTAAAGAATAATTGAATAATATAATTGAGTGTTTATTATTATTATTATTTCAGCTTTCATAGTTAGATGGATGTTCATATTCCTAAATATAACCTTGTAAAGTTCCGATTGAGCTGCTAATTCATAATTTCCTCTCGCACTATTCTCATTCCCACGGCGATCAAGATAAAGTGCAGCGCTTCGGGTGTGTCCGTATGGAAATCAGAGGGCAAAGGTTCATGTTGTTGCATCTTTCAAGTCCAAACCGATCAGAAGAGCTGAAACAATGCGACTGTTGTCATGCTGTCATCCACTTTACCTCATTACATCAAGTAATGCAGGTGACCGAGGGTTTAGTACAACTTTTATTTCAATAAATCTTTACGGTCTGTTATGAATGTAAAAATAAATAAATAAATAAAAAATAAAAAAAGAGGCTAAAATCACATTCAAGCAATATGGCTGTTTTTTGGTTGTTGTTAATTTATGCCTAAACTCACACTGAACAAAGTCCACAATGTCGTATAAATAATTATTAATCTCCTTATCTAACATGCAAAACAGCGATGTTTGCACGTTTTAATTTCTTAAGCATTTTGGATAAATTAAGTTTCTTTTTCTTTTTTCTCGTCCGGAAGAAAGACTGCCAACAATCATCTTAAAACTCTTGTCATTTACAATGGTTCAAAAAATGGGTGTAAAAAAAGCAGCAAAAAGCTCTGCAATTTTATGATTAAAGGATAGCTACAAACATGAAACTGTCGCGCGCTCGAGTTTAGTTTTGAGCTTGCGTTTAACCAGTCTTTTATTTATTAGATTATAATAATTCGATCATTAAGCATATAGGAAATGCCCCGATAATGACGATTCCATTGTTGTTGTTGTTTAAAAGTAGATTTATTCATATTATTCATATTCATATTATTCATACAATTAATAGTAGGAGTTATTCTTCATCGTCTGACTGAGTGGCGTATGCTTTAAGCATTAGTTCCAGTTATCGGCTGCTTCAACCATACGCAACACTAATTTGCAGAAACCCACCACCCACCCCACAAAATAGTAATTATTTAATTATCAGTCTATTGTACTGTTTGTGGCTTTTTTTCATCTCTCTTTCCCTTCTTTAACATTCTGTTTTAAAAAAAAAAAAAAAAAAAAAAAAAAAAAAAAAAAAAAAAAAAAAAAAAAAAAAAATATCAACTCAAAAAAAATTAAATAAAATTCTGTTCTACAGATTCTTCTGATTGTGGCTTTTTTTCATCTCTCTTTCCCTTCTTTAACATTCTGTTTTAAGCTCTCTCTGTTCTCTGCTCATCCCTGTTTTCCTGGTGTTTTGTGCGTTGTCGCCCCCCTCCATCTCTGTCTGCTGGTCCAGCCCTCAGCATTGTTCAGTCTCTGTCTCCCATTTCCGCTTCAGCCTGTAACCTCTGACCCCAAACCCTGTTCTGATCTCCCCCCGTTTCCTAGACCTGGTCCTTCCTTTATTGGTCGCTCGCCCCTAAAGTTTGGGGGTCTAATAACTGTTTTAGAGAAGCTGTGACAAAACCTCAGCATGCCGGCCATTGTACATGCCACAGTAATGAAAAGGCATTAAAAGCCCATTAGAAGGAGGATTGAGCTCCACCCAGCACAGGGCAAAGCATGTTCAGTGTGTTTAAGTGGTTCATCAGTGTTTGAGGAGTCCAGGTGAGTTTACAGAGATCATGATGGAAGTACAGCCATTTTAAAACAGAAATATCAGCACAGAAGAGTTAGTAAGCCTTAGACTGTCATTGCAAGTGAAACGACACTATCCTCATATTATTAGAAGTTATGCAATTTTATATTGTGACTGATAAAACTGATGAGATTATCTAGATCTGTTTCCGTTCAGCTGATTGACTTCTCACTACCAAATCATCTTTTTAGAGAGAAAGAAAAGAAGAAACTGTTTAGTGTCTTTTTGGTTTTGGATGTCATGTCGATTCAAACTGTGCTTCACAATTCCAATCTCTGACGGATAGAATCTTTGTTTGTGCTTCTCTCACTGATGTTCAAAGTTTGATCTGTCTCATGAGCTGATATTTCAACAATCTTTTAATTTAGAATATGTTTGATTAGAGATCAAACATATTCTTGATTATTACTGAGGAACTATTAATGGCTAAACAGATTTTTAAGGTCAAGCTGTTGAAGGTGGAAATGAAACGTTTACGTGTAAACCACTGAGGTGATGTGGGTCACTGTAACGGACACCCGTTAGGTGTGCAGTACCAGTAAAAAGGATTTAATCGAATACAGAACATAAACATACCAATGCTGTAGAAACCGAAGGACACTAAATCTGTTTCTGCTTTACTGACAGGAAAATAAACACGGATGAAGATGCCTGCAGTAAGACGGGCTTCAATCTCCATAAAATTTAAAAGTAACTGAACTTTAGTTTAGAAGATGTTAAAACAAGCACTTCATGCTTGAACATTTTGGCTGATAAAATCCTTGTCACGTTGAGTATACAGTGAAAAACAGCAATGAGCATCTCATTCTCTCTGCTTCAGTCAAATATATTTATCACCTCTATGCAGTAAAACTGAGCTGCGCTTTATATTCCAATTAGTGGTCCATGCATTTCAGAGTCGTTAAGTTATAACAAGGGAGTTTTTCCCCAGTCACACAAGCGTCTGTAGGAGATTTATTGGCAGGAAACCCTGTGGAGAAATCCACTGAGCTTTACAAACACTCTTGTGTAAATTCAGCGCAATTAGGCCTTTATAGTCCCGTAACTCTCCATCAAATGCTTGTCAGTGTGTTGTTTGTTGAGGGCATGAGAGAAAATTGGATTCGCTGACCTTGGTTGAGCCCTGTGATTATATAAACCCTCATTCGCAGCTCCTCAAGAATGTCAGGTCAATGTATGATGAAAGTTTTACGAGGACTGAGGTAGGGCAGATCACTTACACTCTATGGGTTTGGCTCATCAGTTCGACAAGTGTTTGGCCTAAAACTGATCAAACATACTGGATATGTCGATACTGCAGATGATGAAGTTCAGGCTTTATTCATGACTTCAGAAACACACAGCAAATGAGATAAACAGACTGAAATAGACACACATTTACATGCAGATTATCAGTGAAATGCTACACACATTTGATACAACTACAGTGAGTGTAATGAGCATTAAGTCATTAAGTCACCAGTTCTCCTATAGTCTCACAGAGATCATATTGGACCATTGAGGATGTGAATGAGGTTTGTGTATGTGTGTATTCACTGTACACATATAGACAGACAGAGAGAGCGAGAACGTCTCTTCAGTGCATCTCGAGTATGTCGGAGTGAAGGCTGAATCTTTTCCTTCAGTGACTCTATTAATTTACCTCATTTATCTTAAACCCCACATACATACTCACAGTATCCGTGTGTGTGTGTGTGAGAGAGAGAGAGGCGCTCATAGTTCCTCATGAGCTCACGTGTGTGTGTGTGTAAAAGAGGATAAAAACACAACTGCTTCCCTTTTCATTCCCAGAGGACAAATCCGTAGCGGAAAAACTCATTTTCCTGCAAATAGTTTGTCAGTTGAGCTAGAAGAAGTGATAAATTATCACAGACATTTGGAGAGAGAGAGAGAGAGAGAGAGAGAGAGAGAGAGAGAGGCAGCAGTGGAACAGTTCTCTCTCCTCTTTCTTTCTTTATTTAAGAGCACTGCAGAGTCCACCTCACCTGTCCCTCTGTCTGTCTGTCTCAGGTACAGTGAAGGGTTACACTGTGACTTTCCGTCCCAGATGATGAATTGACAGCCAGTAAAATGGATTTGTTTTCAGCACATCAAAGCAACAATAATTCCACACTAGGAATGTGGCGGATGATGGATGGAGCTGTAGAGACACATTGTGCTGTTACTATAAATGCTGTGGAAAAAAAATCAACAGTTGTTTTTGCTAGTTCAATAACTGACATGAGTCATGATGGAGAGATGAGGATTCACACGTTTATCAGTAATGAAATTCCCACACACTCCTCGTTCTGACGGCACAACTTAATCAAATAAAAACGTAGGCCTATCATAGCTTATTTCTACAGTTTAGCATGTAAAATCTATGTTTTAATGAAAATGCTTAAAATATATGTTTGATCAGCCATGTTGATATAACCAACTGATATAGCTAGGGATGATGGTTTCCTGAAAATGTAGGAATTTTGTCACGCATCTGTCATTCAAATCACACTGGAAGTGATGGAATATGCAGCCATAGTTGGCTATCGATGTTTTTGCTGTGTCAGAATCACCCTTTAAAACTTGTTTTGGAATTCAGCAGGAGCATATTCATCTAATCACGTAAATCTCAACAGCAGTTATAACAGCAACCATGCTAACCAGACAAACCTTTAGCCCTTGATATAGACTAAATTAAAAAAGTGCAGAAAGAACATAAAACAAGGTGTTGAATCTCTTCTGACAGCGATAGTAACAGCTCAACTCACCTAAAACACAATAACCTAGCTATTTTTAACTGATGAAAACTATTTAATTCTATAACTTTCAAATAAGTAAATTTCAATTCTAATAGTTGGCCTAGTTTTGGATCAGTTTTTTTCAGTATCGTCTTCCTTACTTTGAAACCTGCGAAAGCCGTCATGTTCTGCACAGGCCTCGACAAACACTCTTAAAATGTTGCAATTCTTTTTCTTTTTTTTCTTCCGTCAGCATCTGTCTGTCTGTAATTGTGAGTCTGCTGTCTGTTTAGCTTTGTTATGACCGTTTGTCCTGCAACAATGAACAGTTTTCACTGCAAACGCGCATTAGACTAGAGGATATGACATCATCATCATCATAACCATAAACGGGATCATAATCGCCATCATCACAATAACAGTTATAATCACACTCTCTCATTTCTCAGTATATTCACTGAGACGCTAAAGGCAATCCGGCGGTTTTAGTTGCTCGCGTCCGCCGGAGACCATATGCGGCGATTTCGAAAGTAAATAACGTGTCTTTCTGCTTCTGTGTGTTTTTGTGTCTACTCATTGTTTGTAGTGTGGAGCTTTGGGCCTGTTTTTAACAATATCTCTTTTACTCTCCGTACCCCCTCTCTCTGCAGTGATTGATGGAGTGAAGCATGGGAGCGTGGAGCGGCGTGTGGCCAGCGGTCCGAGACACAGAGGGAGAGAGAGAGGGAAGGAGAGCAGGAGCGAGTGGCGCGGGAGCGGGAGGAGCTCAGCTGAAAGCTGCAGACTTAATTCTATGCATCATTAAACAGTCTCACTCAATGCAACATCCCCTATACATCATCCACGCTCAGTAAACACAACGATGACATTACATTAGCAAGCGCAAATGAATTTTCTTTTTAGAGGGAAATTGAGAATACTCTCTCTCTCTCTCTCTTTCTGTCATTTTCTGCTTTCCCTCGCTCCACGTCACACATGCTCGCAGAAACAAAACATTAAAAGAGAGATATTTAACCAAACACAAACGCTGTCTCTCGTCTCCTTCGCTTTCTCGTAGCTACACGGTTAAATCCTGAAGCGCAAGTGGCCTGGTTCTACCGGGGTGCTAGAGGGTGCTAAGTGAAATCAATAGCACCCTCAGTTAATGCTATAATAATGGCATTTCATTGCAGATTTGGCAAACTATCCAGTGCTTTATGGTTTGCGCTCTGCAGATCGGTTTCTATTTCAATATCTTTTGCAGCTTTGAGCAATATAGCCAATCACAGAACCCAACATCCAATCAGAGGCGTTTAAGTTGGAATCCACTCACCGCTCAAATCGCCAGTTTTTGTTCAGGTGTTGCGTTCAGCTCGAATCATCTCATTATAACAAAGTGAAGCGATGTAAATATGAGATTCACTGTGCAGTGTAGAGAACTTCATTGATTAGCTATAACATAACTTTGTGAGATCGTGATGAGTGACAGCTTTTAGTGGTTATAAAGGGAACGCTCTTGCGCCATACCAATGGACGGCACAAATATATTATTTATATAGTACATAGAGAGAGAGAGAGAGAGAGAGAGAGAGAGAGAGAGAGAGCACCCTCAGTGATTTGATTCATGGAGCTGGGCCTGCCTGAATCTGTTCTTTATTAGTGGATGAGACTCATCATGACATCCTGAGGTCTAATCACTGGCGTTTTCACAATCGGTTACAGTCTCAACACTAAGGACACGTTTCTGCAGCTGGACACATGAGTTCATCACTAGCCGTTCATTCAAAACTTCTTTCATTAGGAAATTTCCCTTTCGTTGTTTAAAAACAAGATAATTGTGAGTGTAATACAAATTTGATATCATCACCAAGAACATGACAAGCTTCTTTTAATTTAGTAAATTTAGTGATCAGGTAATTCAGTTGTGAACAGGATAAGAACCATCCAAGATTTTCTGAATGACATTGAAACACTTTGTCCTTGTTTACGCTGAAACATGGTTGATGACTGTCCAAATTGCATGTTCTTATGTCCAGATCGGGTTTATTCTTTTCAGACTGCAGTAGCTTTTGCCAGTGTTTGATTTTGGCATTGATTATGACCCTTATGAGCACTGTGTCCAAATCTGAACACATTCATTGCCAGTGGAAGCAGAATACTGATGGTATATGTAATACTTGTTGTCACTGTGAGGAGGAGCAGTGACCGGTGGGAACGTGTCATCTTTCTGTACAAGATGACTTGCTGAGTTCAAGTTGTTTATGGAGGGAAATATTTGACAAGCTCTGGTCTTTTACACCTTTTTTTTTTTTTTAACAAGCTTTTAATATTCAGTTGAGAAGCACATGCACTGTTGTTCTTGCTGCAACACCTGATGTATAAACAACCAGACGGACAATGAATGAGGAAATTCTGACCATTCAGATTGAGACACATGAACAAAAATCTGATTTTGAATGAAACCAATTACATTTCCAAACAAAGCTGACATATAATCTATGAATCTGCCCAAAGGTTCTAATGAATGAAGTCACACGAGTTCAGTGTTCTGTCAGTACACTCTGTCAGTAAAAAAAAAAAAAAAGTGCTTCTTTAAAGGTTCTTTACATGTAATAACAGTTCTATTTAGAACCATAGCATCCTGAAGAACCCTTTTATGCTGAAAATGTTCTTTGTGTTAGAGGTTAGGGTTCTTTATTCCTGTCTTTTTAAAAAAATCTGTTACCGTTAAAGCACCTCATTACTGATTTTCTGGAGCTCAGTGATCCAACTACACAGAGTGTCAACACACTCTTAACAGGTAAATTAATTCATTTTTACATTTAAATACAATTTTAAGTTTAAAATTGTAACTGGTTTCCAAACAAACATGTTATTTTCTCTTTTTAGTTTTTTGGTCACATGTAAGTTTGAGCAGCTCTGCTAAGATGAGGATACTTCTCTCCTCTTCTCCACTAAGTAACAGGGACATTGAATTTATAATCCATATTAAGAATGCTAATTATAACATGGGTTTACGCATAAACATATGCAGTCACAAAAAAATAAAAAACTATCACTTTTCAGCAGCATATACTGTCCATTTTATGCTATTTTGGCCTTCATGAACAATTATTTTTACATAAACAAATGGACACACTGTAACTCTAAACTCAATTGTGTATTTCAGATGCATCACAACCTCATCTTCTGCAGTGAGAAACGGCCATTCAATCACACCAAAATACACATAATGGTGGACTTAAATGCATCACAGAGAATTATGAAAATACAGCATTTCACTGGAACTTGGTCTTCATTATATGATTTTCTGTTTCTATTATGTTTTACTTATTAAAGTATTTATTTATTTTCAAGGTCAATTTTTATTTATGTATTCTGCTAATAACTGTTGCCATTTTTGCTACAATTGCACATCATTAAAATAAATAAAGTACCCAATTGACACAACATGCTGCTGTTGTTGTTGTTTTATTATGCAAAACCCTAATAGAGGCTACAAGATATTGTTATACCAGGCAGATAGAGGGATAAAAAAAAATAGAATATAAAGGTGATATTAATAAATATTAATAAATAATATGTACAAATTTAATGATATAAATATACTAATATACTAATATTAATGAAAAAAAAAATGCTATTTATAAATGCCATTAAGGTCCTATATAGCATTTGCAAAGCATGGTTCTTTATGGAACCCTTCAAAAAGGGTTCTATTTAGCACCAAAAAGTGTTCTGCTATTGTTACAAGCTGAAGAACCATTTTCTGGTACTGTTTAGAACCTTTTTTCTTAAGAGTGTAGATATGATACTGTTCAGTGCTTTTCTTGACTAACTGTCCTTAACCGTATTAATAGAGTTGACAACTAATGTTTACAGATTCTGGTGAAGTCTGGAAGCTTCTGTCACGATCAGGGTCCTGATGATGCCCACCTACTTCACTGGCACTGATTGAGAAAAGATGCCATGAATGTGAAGGATTTGATCTATAAATTAATTCACAGATTCATAAAAAAAGAAAAACTTTTATTCAAATTTGCAAGCGTGTATTAACACTTGTAGAAGAGCAGCATGATAAAGGTCCCGCCTCCAGATGAGCCTCGTGGTGTTTTTATGTGAGCTGAAGCTATTTCTTTAGCTGGATATGACTGACACACTTTCTATCAGATGCGTTTGAACTGATTTTTCAGCTTATCTGAGGACGATCAGCACTGCCCTGCGCTCGGCCAGCTGTGTTTTGGTGTAATGACGTGATTCACTGGCCGCAGGACTTGCACGCGATGCTACTTTGTCAAAGTGGCTCTTTTTTTGTCGCTTCATTTCCTACTTAGGCCACGTTTGACGCTTCTAACTTATTCAGACGGCGGCGAATGTGAGTGGCATAAATTACAGGCCTAATCAATTGAATAATTATGTTTTTATTGCACACATTATGTCTTTTTCTCCCTAAAAGTGGAAGGCCTGTCTTTTCTCTAAAGTTGACAGAATCCATTAAGAGCGAGCTATAGATCATCACATCTGTCTCGGCGTGTTCGTATATATCGCCCGGCTCGTTTGGAGAATATCGAATCGGTTACACTAAAGTAACCCCCCGGATTTGGCCAAATGTAAAAATCTATTTCTTTCATGCATGCGTGAGGAGCTGTCATCGCATGCTGTAATGACGGATGGAGGCAGTTCTCTCTCGCGGCGAGAGGTGATAAAGAGTCAAAGCGAGGACAGACAGAGCGACGCATGAGGACGGACTGACAGACAGCGCAGGAAATGGAAAAAGATCCTTTCAAAAATGAGGATGATCAGTCAGTGAAGGAACTTGATTTTTGTGATTCTGTGAGCGAGGGCCGCTGTCTCTTGGCTGGCGTGAGTAAAATCTGGAGTCAGAGGTTAGAAAGGAGTCAAGATCATGACCTTTGACCTGAGGCAGGCAGCTGAGTTCTAATTGATTCTTCATCCGTCCTCAAGCAGGTTCCTAGAAGTTTGGAAGTCATAATTATGATGTGATAAGAGTATGAGTGAAAAAAAAAAACATTTTGAAATTCTTTCTCTCTTATTGGAGAAGCTTTTTAACATTGCTGCAAAAGTGAAGCTTTAGGTTATTGTTGGTGTTATTGATGCTTTATGCGTTTCATTATCCTCACAATACTACAAAGAATGACTGGTCATTTCAGCTTATCAAATGGCTAAATACAACAGTACAAATACAATACAACATTATAAAAAAACAGAGAGATGAAGAAAAACATCCCATTGATGGAGTTTCACAAGTTTCCTAGAAAGGCGGCGATCCACCTGACACTTTTTAAACATCTCATGAGAAAGCTGCAGTTTGTCTCTATCATGTCCCATATTTATAAAACTCTGCATTAAATGTTCCAGAAACTTTTCCTCTCACTCCCCCATCTGATGCCTCTCCATCCAGCCACTATCTCCTCATCTGTCTGTATCTCTACACCTTCAAACAGAATGCTGGACCCCCGCTGGGTCCGGCGGACCATCCTGTGACCCACACTGAGGTGCGATTTCTGTCCTCCCACTCCAATGTTTATGGTCTGGGCTCCGGAGGGGTGACACATCAGCAGCTCTGGCTCACATTGCTTTGCTTTTATCATAGCGGCATGTGGTGGCGTAATCAGTGGATGATGATGGAGATTGTGGGATTGTCTCTCAGTGGGACTGTTATGATGCTATAAACGGAGCAAGGTTTGATTGAACACACACTTTACTGCTTTGGATGGTGTGAAGGAGTTTGGTTGCAGTTACTGACTTGATGTTGAAGGAAAGCTGCTTGTTTACTGAGAAATAAATTCAACTGTCATTGGAGGGTTTCTCAAAGCACTAAGAAGAACTTTATACATAAAGTGAACATGATATTTATGGCACGTGTCCTAAAAGTATTGTTATCTGAGTAGTGCATAAAAATCAGTATGTACATAAATTAGAGCTCAGATCTCTATTAAACATGTTAGTGCAACTTAGACAATACTTTCTCCATTCTTCATAGGCAAAAGGATGAAAAATAAGAAGAGGATAATATACAGTTAGTCATTAAACCCTGAAAGAGTTTATTTTGTGACAATAACTGTACATTTTTTCACTTACTACATCTGTTTATATATATATATATATATACACACACACACACACACACACACACACACACACAAACTACTGATTTGAGCTGAAACCATGTTATCATCTGTTTTCAACTTAGTAATTTTCAAACATTTAAACCAGGCAGGGTTAACCTTACAGTAGTGCTAAACACCACAACCCCAATTTCAGAAAAGTTGGGAAGTTTTGTAAAATGCAGTAAAATCAAGAATCTGTGTTTTGTTAATTTTCTTTAACTTTAATTAATTTGGAA
This sequence comes from Cyprinus carpio, assembly GCF_018340385.1. Taxonomy (NCBI): domain Eukaryota; kingdom Metazoa; phylum Chordata; class Actinopteri; order Cypriniformes; family Cyprinidae; genus Cyprinus; species Cyprinus carpio. Next base: position 889,618 of record NC_056574.1, on the reverse strand, counting down.
AAGATCTCCAAAGTTTTTACTGACCAACTTAAATGTATTTTGTAAATATAAACAAAGATCGATTTTGATGCCTGCAACACCCTTTAAATAAAGTTGGGACAGAGGCTAAATAAAAATGAAAAGTTTAATTAATCCAAATTAAATGGTTTTGAAACATTGTCATGTTTGGGTATACAAGGAGCATCTCAGTCTTTGCAAGCAAAAAATTTCATGATAGAAGTGTCAAACAAATAAAAAAAAAATCACATTTCTCAATGCAAAATCACAAAGAATTTAGGTATTTCACCAACTACCATACATAATATTGTGAAAAGATTCAGGGAAACCAGGGAAATCTCAGTCTGTGTAGGACAATGCAGTAAACCTCAGTTGAATGTGAGTGAGCCGTCATGCTGCGGTGTTAAATATAGCCACATGGGCTCAGGACAGGAGTACTTCGGAAATCCGCTGTCACTTAACACAGTCTGCCGCTGCATCAATAAATGCAACTTAGATCTCTGTTACACTAGGAGAAAACTATAATGTACATCAGTTCTATGCAGTGATGCAGATAGTCAAAAAGACATTGGAAATGTGTGCTGTGGTCAGATGAGTCCACATTTCATCTGGTTTCTGGGAAAAATGGACAATGACTTTCCAGTCCCAAAGACCACAGGGACCATCCAGACTTTACCAGCGACAGATGCAAAAGCAAAAGTCTATCATGGTATGGGGGTGCTGTAATAATTGCGAAGGTACTATTGACATGAGGGCCTTTCGCACCACTTTAGTTCCAGAACTAAATGTACATTACAAAAGTACTGGGACGATTTTGCACTAACTATTTCCCAGTTTCATTTAAAGGGTTGCATTCGCACCAACAGTGTGTACTAGGAAGTGACCTAAGCTGGTCGACAGCGACGTCATTTGTGCGTGGCATTCAACAACGGAAACAAAGAAGAACAATGTTAACAACAGGAGGATGGAGGACACTGTGATTGGAGCTGTGTTGTTGTTGTGTCTCGTGGGTGTCACTAATAATGGACATGGAATGTCAACGTATACATAAAGCGATTGAAAGAATGGAAAGGAGAAGTAAGAATCTCCAACGACAACTGACGGTGCTACATTTGCTACAAGTGCCTGCACTTCAGCGTCCGTCCATCTATCGCTGTTCATCATACTTGTAAAATAAGTTGACACAATGTTTACAGTATTTTTACACAGTTTACACAGAGGCGGTGTAAACAAAGAAAACAAAAATCATTGTGGCGCAGCTGATACAGAAGAGCATAAGCCGCCTGCGTACAGCTCAGATTTGTCAAAATGGCGCTACGCTGATTTGAAGAGACACAGAGGAGAAGAATTGTTGAATAAAGTCGTTATTTTTGTTTTCTTCGTGTACAAAGTATTATCGTCGCTTCATAACGTTAAGGTTGAATCACTGATGGCAGATGGACTATTCTGACGATGCTTTTCATACTTTCCTGGACCTTGACACTGTTATTTATTTGGCAGTCTATGGGACAGTCTCACTGTTTTCATCCAAAATATCTTAAATTGTGTTCTGAAAATGAACAAAGCTTTTTGTTTAGGGTTTGGAACGACATGGGGGTAAGTGAATAATGACAACATTTTCATTTTGGGATGGAGTATCCCTTTAAGCTCTATTATGCAATGTAAGCTGTCTTTGCCTAGGGAGACCAAACTAGCAGCTTATAAAATCTCAACATTAACCCTGGGCAGTAGAGGCAAGCTAAATACTTGCATCGTTGCGTTGGTGGTTAAAATGAAGCTTTGACAATGTAGCAAGAGGTTTTGCACAAATTAGCCAAAAAGACAGTGGTACAGGACTCGTCTGTGATAATATCGTAATTGTTGTTTTAACGATGTGTGATTTGATATTATCGAGTATTTTGCAAAACAACACAAACAAACAAACAAAACACCCCAAAAAACATCTTATACAAAAATAACAATGTGGGTGGGCCTAGCCTAAAAAACATCTGTTATCAAAATAGGCCAACACAACTAACAGTTACACCTGCTTGAATTTACATCACCGTTTAATCAAAGTATAAGCCTATGTCATCATAAGCAGTGTTAAGAAAATAACGATAAGAACAGCATGAGCACGGCCGCCACACCACACACACATGCATCTGACAGATGCAACACAACACCATCATTAAATCAGCAGGACAGTAGTGATGGACAGTATGTAAAACCCATGCTTGGTCATAGTCTGGTTCAGCAGCCACATAATCCACATGAAATAAACAGCGATGACTAGGCAACTGACGTTAGGAGAATGTAGATTTTTTTAACCATACACTGGCGTGTAGGGGAGGTAGCCTTTAAAGAATGGAGCACTGCTGGTGATGGAGAAATATGTGAATTAACCTTAGCACTAGCAGAGCTGTTCAGCTCCTTGTGCGTGGAATATGCGTGGATGATTCATTCATACTCAACGCTGGAGGGCGTTCTCACGCAGAAAGCACAAAACGGACTCATAGAAGTTACCTGACGTGCCAGGAAACCCCTAATATGGACAAAGGCATGTATAACGGCATCCAGCGATCTCTGCTGTAGTTAAGGGGCTGTTTGCAAACTTATCTTCATCATTATGTGTCAAACAAGAAAAAGCAACAACACAATAAAAGTATTGTGACTAGGATCTGTCATTCAAAAGAAAATACTTGACCAGAAACGACTCTCATTCTTACCACACCAACATACTAAAAAACAGGTTCACCAGAAGGTAACCCACACAAGCCAACCCGTAGCTACGCGACTGAGTCCTACAGAGTGTTGTGAAGTCTAGGAGACTAGAGCGCATGCACATTTAGAGTGTCTTCTTTCATTGCGTGATTCAGTTTATTAAAATGAAATCAGAAAAAAAAAAAAAATATATATATATATATCTGCATGGTTACAAATGTAAAACATATTATAAATTTAAACAAAATAACATGAAGAGTACCATTTTTTTCTCCAAAAATCAGCACAATTACAGTTCAATAAACAAAAACTTAATTAAGAGACTTACGTTTTAGACACCATATTGCCTGTTTTTGCTCTATTTCGACAACAAAAATAATTCCAAACACAGCCACCATAGCACAGTTTTGTGCCTCTGAGCAACATTTCAATCCTGAATGAATGAACTGTTTTAACAATTCGGTTCTATTGCAATGACTTACTTATTAACAGTGACTTGATGCCACATAATTTTAATTTCACATAAAAAAGTGTGTGCGTGTATATATATATATATATATATATATATATATATATATATATATATATATATATATATATATATATATATATATATATATATATATATACATATATATATATAAAATGAGGATTCAACATGGCCTGCATTAAACAGTATTGTAAATGCATCTAAATGCCACTTCAGTTCAGATGCAGCTTCTGTGTTTCCTCTGCATTGCAAAGATGGATTTTGTTGATACTGATTTGATTTTCTTGGTAACAGCCCAAATGTCTTATTATTCTAAATGACTGATTAAATGTAAAAATTTGGCTCAAAGGATAAAAAGATAAATCCATAAAAGATTTAAAAAAAAAAAAGCCCATAAAAGATAAAAATCAATTTAAACTTATTATAAAAGATTTATTTCTATCACTGCTGTGAACTGACCGGAATGTGAATATGAATTCAACACAGAATATGAAGAATATCAAAAATTTAAGAGTGAGCTGTCCACAGCAATCCTTAAGATACCAGCATAATAACACTCTCAGCAAAATATTGTCTTATTATCATAATTGATAAAATCCCAGAAAATATCAAGATATCTTTTTTTTGTCAAAATCGCACACCCCAGCAGGACTTATAATGTTGGTTGGCACCAGGGTCAGAAATGAAATGAACAAATTTATGATTAGGTGCAAAAAGTGTCCCTACACAATTAAGCAAAAACTATTACAGCGGCTGCGGTCACGATTTAATGTGAAATAAATGAAAAGGGTTACATTTTAGAGTAGATCTGCTCATGTTGCATCAGATATCTTTATACTCGCATTTTGCAGTGTTGAGTATCATAACTATTCATACACCTTTTTGTTGAGTTTATGAATGCAATGTCCAATCAGAGGCATTTTAATTCATCACCGTGGAGTATGCCGAAGTTGTTCAAGTGTGCACGCTTACTGACTGAATTCTGAATGTGCATTCACAAATTCTGTCATAATCAAACAACAAAGTTGAAAAATAAATGTAAGCGATTTTCTTCAGTAATTATGGGAGTTTTTGCAAAAGTGCATAGCTCACATTAGACTGAAGTCATGGACCACTTTAGTGTCCTTCGCTTTCTTTCTTTGTATCATTTATAATTTTTTTGTTTTTTGTTTTTCATGCTACTTAACCAATGTGAAGTCTTGATTTTCTCATCCTTCAAAAGCAATTAAAAATTTCATAAACGGTTATTAGCTTGCTTTGTCAGTAACCAGAATATAACTTGCTTTTTCTGCCTACTTGGTGGGATGGCTTGTATTCAAATCTCACAAACCTCCCTAAATGTTTTAAATGTCATGTGTCAAAATGTTTTTGATTATTGCAGTTTAACTTGTAAAGGTGTTCCTTTAATTAAAAACAACTAGTCTGAGATTTATAGGCATATTCCATTTTTGCCTCCCTCCTGCTGTTAAAATGGAACCAAGTAACTCTGAGTAAATTTTAAATGAGCTACTTTTTTTTTCTTGAGTATATTTTTAGACTGGTACTTTTACTTGTACTTAAGTAAAATTTCATTAATGTAATGGTACTTTTACCTGAGTAGAATATTTTAGTACTCTTTTCACCTTTGGAGAAGGGACAGTGCAGATGATGGCATTGGACATCTACTTTCCTAGAGAAAGACAAAACAGATAGTTTTGATAAACACGCACAGATTGTTGCAGACTTCATGCGCAAACTACCGCCATGGCACTGTGCCATCTTCAAAAAACGTATACAAGACATTATGTTTGATATTGAGATGCAGCTACTGGATGAGCAAGACAATGGCACAACACATTAGAGGCTGATTGTTTTTTGTATATTCTCAAGTGTAAAAAATACTATTTTTGGTGTTTCAAATAAATATGTTGTTACACCATACTGCTGCTGCTGTTATTCTTTTAATAAGCAAATTCAAAAGTTGTGCAATAAATCAAATGCCAAAAGAACATAATAGTAAACCTTTGTTTTTATCAAAATTAAATCATGACAAAACATAAATTATAATGTACCCAGTTTAATAAAAATTAAAAAAAAAAAAAATGGAGTAACAAACAGGCTTGTGTTATTGAGATGTCTCCAATAATAATACTAAATAAATAAAAATCACATCATGCTAAAGTTTTCTGAGCCATTCACAATTCCCATAGAGGACTGATTATGGAAATGGAATGTTTATTTTTGTATTGCAAACATTATATTTGACTCTGAACTGCTGCTAATCATTATTCTTTTGTCTATAATATTCTGACCACTGGTATCAGTCTCACACCTAGATACACTCATCATTGCACTGGTATGCATACTAATACTAAAGTAGGCCAAAAGCTGCTATATGATTTTAAAAAAAATATAATTATTATATAGATCAGAAAAAACAGTCTGCATAGCCTTTAAAAAAAAAAAATAATTTATATTACAGTTAAAAATAAAAAAAAAAAAAAAAAACCTTCATGCCATACAGGCATATACTATGCCAATACTATTATAGTGTTTTGATATTATAAAAGGCAGATCATTACAGAAAGTTAAATGTTAATGTAAATAGTAGGCTAAATGTTAATAAGCAGTATTAATGCTTGTACTAATCGTGAATTCTATGGAGTGAAACCAGGCACATACTCATTGGTAACACAAAAAGGTCAATTTTAATGTAAAATTAGCTTTACATTTGTTATAAACATTTATTACACGACTCTGTGGAATACTTCATTCTGATTGGTCAGTCATGACATTCCGAGGTATATTATCCCTCGATAACAACCAGTAAAAACGAATAACACAGGCTCATCGGGGTAACTGAAGTCGGCGCTATACTCTTGCCAGGAACAGTTTTTTTCCTGGAAGCTTTTCATTTGTTTAGCTAATAAAATATTAAAACTCGATTAAAAATTGTGTGCAATTATTTAATTATGTCATCCTGATATCCTGGTACCCTCGTTTCATACAAATACAGCTTCTGCCATTTTGCTACGATTGTTTTGTATGCTGTAATGGATTATAAGATAACTAACAAACTGGTAAGATTTTAAAACATCACCATAATTATTTTTGTGGTGAAATGTGTAATAAGTTGTTTGACTGCACGATATCCCTTAAATGTACATCTAGTTTGAACTTGCAGCAGGTTGTTATCGCTGAATAATCCCCTTCAGGGTGATACAAAACCCCTCTACTTCACGTCAGGGTCCTGATCACCCTGTCGGGGGGTATTCTGCAATAACAACCAGCTGGATGTACATTATCCCTTAAATATTCACATTATAGTAGTGATTGAACAGGTAAGCTGCTCAGTTGGGCAAGGGCCCATTACAAAGTCCACGTGTAACCACACAATTTTGCCAGAGAACAGAACCCTCTAGTATCTGGAAAAAGCAGCTTATTGTGTTCTCACAGAACGGGTAGGCCTGCCTAAAGAGACTTTGCTTTGACCTTCTGTCATTCCCCTCCAATCTCCAGGTCGAGCCTCACCAGCTGGCATAGTGCCATTAGCCAGGTTTGGTGTGATGTACCTGGCTTTTTCTACAGATGCAACATCTATTGATATCAGGTAGTTGTGCAGGGCCATGCAGGCTTTAACAATACACACTGCCTTTTCAACAGAACTCTCGTTGGGGCCACTGAGAATCTGGAACCGGGATGCCATAAAGCAAAAGGCATTCTCTATTATGCAACATGCTTGGGAGTGTCTGTAGTTGTACACCCTCTGTGCAGATGTGAGATTCTTCCCTGTTATTAATAGAACACATAATAGACTCAGTTACACCAGAAAGTACAATTACTGAAATAACAGTATTATTATTATTATTATTATTATTATTATTATTATTATTATTATCTATTAATGAGCGATGCTGATATCAACAATATTAAGTAATAAAAATGTAAGATGAAAACACTTTGGTTACAATACCTGGATAGGGCCGCATCAGGTTCACATTCAGGGAGAAAGATGCATCTCCAACTTTAACATGAGGGCACACAATTTCTGTCCCAATTAGGTCCTTTGGTCTGGGCAAATGCAGCTGTCCTTGCAACAAGGCCCTTCCAATAGAATTCTCTTGAAAGATACCTCCACCACTTTCATGGCCATAAGCAACAATGTCCACCGTAGTGAACTTGTGTTGCGCGTCACACACAGCTTGAAGTACAATAGAATGTGTCTCTTTATAATTAAAATACTCTCACCAAGACATGTTTTCTGACAATGTCTCCGATGTTGTTAAAAAAAAATTCTACAGCCTCCAAAAGTCCGTCAAGATGGTTTCCCATTGCATTTGTGAGGGTGCAGAGACGAACTAATCTTTGAGGGCTATCCAAACGGCCCAATCCATCTCCGCAACTATCTTGTGGGCCATTTGTTGCGTGGCTCCACTTGCTAATACTCAGGATATCAAGGCCAGTCTCTCTGTTGTGGAAATTGGTGTCCTGTGCATGTGAAACATGTTTCACATGTTTCACATATGGCGATAACCTTTTCAGGAGATCGTCAAAGCATGCGGTCCACATTCTGAAGTATGAAAAATTCACTTTTTCATCTGTGCTCCGCATTTGCTGAATAATAAGGGCAAACTCGCCATTATTCTTTCTGTTTTCGTTAAGTGGATCCACATAGCACCCATGTCGCTTATTATTGTTCTTATTCTTTTCCACTGAATAGATCAATGCTACTGCCAGATGTTTACGAAACTGTTTTTCTCTCACAGCCTCCATGGTTGATGTGTTTAGGGGAGACGCGTGAGTGGCACAACACATATTTACATACTCAATCTACACCCACGCCTCCAGCAGCACAGAGGTGTTGGAATGTTCATAAACAGCATACCGTCGCTCAGGCCCTGTTTACACTAGTGCGTTTTAGTTTTAAAATGGCATTTTAAAAGGAAAAGGATCCTTGTCTACACTGGTGTTTTCACTGCATTTCAGAAATGATCTCCGTCCACACTACACAACTGCAAACTCATGTGACATGGCCATTCATGCACACTGGGCATGCGTGTTAAAGTGTAAACAGGAAGTTGGTTGCTATTCATTGGCCGGTACTGTACAACAATAAGCATGATGGCAAGGAAAAGCAAGGATGTCTTTGTTGCCGATTGCTCTAAGCACAGCTTGCCTCTTGCGCATGTAGGCAGCTGGTGTATTATAAAATACTGAATTTAGCTGCACAATGGTTGCTAAAAATGACAATAAAGCCAGGAAAGTAACAAACAGTTTTACTATGATAAAACCATGGTTAATTTTGGTAAGGGTCGTGATGTCTGCATGTTTTTGTTTTAGAAATTAAAGAGGCTGTAGCATTTCTAATCGCAAAAAGGTGACCAAATATATATATATATATATATATATATATATATATATATATATATATATATAATATATATATATATATATATATATATTAAACAAGGATTTGGTCATCCTGTAAGTGTAACAACAGCAATTATCAGGCCTTTGGTTCCCTTTGCAGGCATTTATAATGATGCAAATTTATTATTTTGTATTACATTATGTATTTTAACAGTGTTATTCAATGATATGATTATTATTAATTAACCAATAAGTATTGCCTCATTGTTTTTATATAATACACATTAAAACACAAAAAAAATAAAAACTCTCACACAGCTATAAAAAACAATATTTTAAAAAATTATCACATCAAAAAAAAATGAAAATTAAACTGTGTTTTACTCACCCTCAAGTCATCCTAGGTGCATGGCCGGACTTACCATCGGGCCTGAGTGAGCTGCAGCTCATGGGCCCCACCTTGGTTTGTTCGATTTGTTTCGTTATTTGCCAGTCAGAATTCAGAAATTATCAGTCGCATTTCCACTGAGCATGCAAGATCTAAACAGACCAGTCAGGACTACAGTTTACAACTAGACTTCGAGGCTACAATCAAACAGCATAAACGGGTATTTATGATTATTTCACATAAAAGGAGGACACACTATTGAATTGCGTCTGCACCGATTGGTTTGTAATCACATGGTTACTTTAAACAGCTCTATTAATCATTTAGCCCAAAAGAGTGCACATTTAGAAAGATAATGATAAATTCTAAAATGTTCACACTTCATTTCTTTACAGAGGATGATTCTATATTACTTTTATAATGTTCCACTAAATTATGCAATCATCTGATGAGTTTTGAGCACTCTCCCTCGTCTTAATGCTATTACACATAATTTGGAAGAAATGTAATCAAAATGATTTAAAAAAAAAAAAAAAAAAAAAAAAAAGCAATTTAATGAGTTTCTGTTTTTATAACATATGCATATGATATAGGATTTAGCCTATGACACAAACAAGAGTCATTTTTCTTTTCTTTTCTTTTCTTTTCTTTTCTTTTCTTTTCTTTTCTTTTCTTTTCTTTTCTTTTCGAATATCTGCAGGATTGCAAATGTACAATAAACAACAACTTACAGAGTAACTTTCAGACACAAAATTCTGTTTTGCTCCGTCAGAAAGAAAATACAATTTGCGTCTCCGAAAAACAGTGTTTTGTTCCTCAGCATTACACGGACAGCAAATGATTCAATCAGGCTATAAGTGCAGTCGTTTGTAAAGTTAAATGAATCAGCTTTTTAAAGTAATCGGTTGATTCAACTCACTCATTAAGGGAGTTACTTGCTGCCACCTACTGGTGGTTCTAGTTTCATATTTAAAAAAGTAGCGTATTTCATTTTTTAAATCATATAATATTTCTACATTAAAATGTTATATTTAAACTTAACATTTATGCACAATCAATTTATGAATTTTGTTGATAGTGATTTAATTTGATTGTAAATGTCTTTTTATTCTATTGTGAGGCATGTTTTATTATGAACGCACGCACATTATTTGACGACTTCTGGACTGTTCAACAGTAACCCCCGCTGACTGCAATGATAGAGCTTGAAATAGCCAGGACAGTTTTTCAAATAACTTTGACTGGATTCGTCTGAAAGAAGAAAGTCATATACACCTAGGATGCCTCGAGGGTGAGTACAACACAAGCTAATTTTCATTTTTTGGTGAACTAACCCTTTAACACTAGTACACAGATCTGTAGAAGTAGGTTACAGAATTAAATTAAAAATGCAAACATTAGCCATAAAGAAGTCTATACTATTTAATTCAGTATAGTAGTTAAATTAAAAAAAAAAAACCTTGAAAAACATTCATAAGAGCACTAGCGTTATTATCTATATAGCAATGGTTATTAATGAAAACTATAACAGTAATATGTATTATTGCATGAATAATAAACAACTGATAAAATTATCCAACCCTAACCTTATTAAAATATTAACAAAATTTTATGCAATAAATATGGTATAATTCAACGTTCATCCCTCCAAAACAGAGAAAACATCTTGCACAAACAAATATCTACATGTCTGTCTCTTTTAAAGTGTTTAGTGAATGATTTGTATTTGTAGGGGTTATTTTTGCACAATTCTTAACCCTACCCCAGACCTCACCCACAGCATGTACTGTAAAATAAAGTGTAACCTAACATTGTTGACGTACAATACATCTGAGAAAAACTGAGAATAGTGTGATTTAACGCAAGGGAGAGACAGATAAGCCTAAACTGTCCTCTTGTGTTTCATTACTCACCGGTCTACACACACACAAACACACAATACTGATACACACGTGAGAGAGAGAAGAGTCTCTAATGGACATCTGTGAGTGTTCTGATCCGATCAGCTTGTGTCATGTGATTGGCACATGGACCCTGTTTACACCTGGCATTAACATCAGTTTTTCACGCTCATCGATAAATACAGGTGTAAACAGGATCTAAAACATTTTGTGATCAAATCACTGAAACCACATATGGAGGTAGTCAGAAATGCATGTGAACACATACAGTATGTGTCTAAAGCCCAAGTACACTATATTAATTTACCGCATTCTGCGCAGTCTAGCACACAATTCAGAATTCAACCCTTTCAAAGCATACTCTACTGACCATGAGCATAGTTGGACACATTCAGTGAAAATAATCTGCCTTCATGTGGACAGTGTGCCCGGACATAGGTGGATGAAAAGTTGGACTGTCTGCGATCTGGAGCAGAACATGCAAGGGAAATGTACTTTTGGTGGAATGCACAGCCTTTTAAAGTTTGATAGCAGGCACTCGACACGTGCACTAGAAGGTTTTGTCCTTGTCCAGTTTTTTCTTCAGAGTAATGAGTGATAAAATATGTATATGTACCTGTTTAAAGTTAATCTCTCAATCCCTTACACAAGCACTAATTATAGTGCAAAAAATGCAAGGTGCAAATGCAAACTGTGTCTACATAGTTTTGTACATATGGTTAGAAAAATTGGGCTGTGCATGCGCAAAATGCAAATTCTATGATGCGGACTTAATCCTTGACCTCAGTGAAGCTCCGCCTACACCAACAAATGATCGTTCTGGGACGAGCTGTGAGAAAGCACAACAAAACTTAGCATCGTGTGTTTCAAACTTCACTGTAATGTAATAAACACAGGGATTAGCTTTGAAACTGTTGCTGCTATCCTTATTCTTTTCGTTTGCTACCTTTGTTGCTCATTGATAACTTGTGTAACATTTATTCAGTATTATTAAACGCTCCCGGGATAGTGATGTCGAGTGTGATGAAATAAGAGTGGGGATCTAAAACCATAGTGCACATTCTTGAGTGCATTCAATCAGCCTCATCTCAGCAATCAGTGTACATTTTGCATGTCTCCTTAATTAAACACCTGATTCAGGTCATCAGTTCATTAGTAAAGACTCCAAAACATGAAATGTGTGTGCCAGACAAGGAGACATGCAAAATGTGCAGTGTTGGTGGGCTCCAGGAACATGGATCAGAACTACTGTATTAAGGATGATGTTGAATACAGCAAGTAACTGTTCCACTTAGATTCCTGTCAGGACAACAAAGCCTTCAGCATGTATAATATATAAAGTCAAACTTGTGTTCTAGTGGTTTAGCAATGGTTCCCAACATCTCACATTTTGTATGTCTCCCTAATAAAAAGCACCCGAATCTAATCAGTAGAAACCTAACATGGGTGTGTCAGACAAAGGAGTAATACCAAATGTGCAGATCTGTCGGACCAGGACCACGGATGGGAACCCAGAAACCAAAACTCTGATTGGAAGAGTCAAACATCTAGAACTGTTTTCAGTCTTCTCAGAAGCATAGGGCCCTTCTGGATTCTGTTTTAATAGTTAAGTTAAACTGTATTCATCAAATAGTATGTCTAATTAATTGAAACCATAAAACTTATACAATTCATTAAAAGTTTAACAAATTAAATTTTTTTAGCATATAACAGTGAGGGGTTCTGTGCTGAAGAGTGTTTTTTCTCTTCTGTCTGCAGTCCTGATCTGTCCGTTCAGCAGAATTCCCTCGCCCCGCCATCTGTCTGAATGCTGACTGCTGATTCACCTTGAGCTCCAGCTGAGTGTCCAACTCCGGACCAAGAAGAGCGTGAGAACACGAGCAAGTCAAGGCTGGGCTGCTGGGTTTTCATAATGGCAAAACACTCAAATCATGTAGCTATGAAGTGGGCTATATAAATGCAAATTGTATTGGAGATCTATTAGAGGTCTTGGAAAGAGAGTCATATGTAAATGTCCCATAAGAGCAAAGCGCCGGGCTCGAGCCAATTACCGAAGGAGAATGCCACCGCCTCGTGGTAAATCATGGTGAACAAGGTGAGAACTCTGGAAATTGAATAGTGAGGTGGTGCGTTTTGACTTATTGTAAATGCAAGAAAGATGCACAGGTGCAAAACTGCAGGCTAAAATGAGTCTAGCACTGAGGGAGTGTTTTGTGGCAGAGAGGCCTGTGATACAGGGAGACTCTTCTCACTGATCACTATCTCCATTACAAGTGGATAAAACGGGACTAAACTTGATTGCTCATATAACTCATAATTTGCTGTTGTGTATGAAAATGCTTTTCTGCCCATCAGTGTTGCTGCAGCACAATAATAGTGAATGCTGGGAAAGGTGTCCATCTAGTGTTCATCATGAAGAACTGCATATTCGTTCAGAGAATCTAGTGATTCACAAGACAAACACAAAGAGGCACTAATAGTTCTAAATGAAACTTGTTTATTACCAATAACACCAGTAAATTGTCATCATCAGTGACCGGATGAGATCATTAGTGTGAAAACCTGGCCTATAAAAGCTTCTCTACAAATAAATACTATACTTGAGCATCCCATCAATAAAAAACCCAGCTGGTGCTTGTCATTGGCCATTTTACGAACAGGAGAACGTGTCCCTGCTGATAAATACATTACAACACAGAATACAGGGTCTTGCAGCAGCAGCACTGACTCAAGATTAAATTCAAACTCTGGTCAGTCATTTCCTCCTGGTGGGAATGTTCCTGCAGAGCCAGACCATCCCTTCCTACAGCAGACAGAGAGCATGTCTACATCAGTGTCTCTCACATGAACACTGTATGTGTGTGTGTAGCTGGTATTCCATACATTATGGGGATCAAATGTCTCCACAGAATTTACTGGAGTAATACCAGTAAATTCTGACCATGTAGGGGCATTTTTTTGGTCGCCATGTTTTCTAGCTTATGAATCATATTAAGTTTTTTGAAAACAAAAAATGCCTGTAGTTTTGTGTGAGGGCTAGGGTTAGGGGATAGAAAATAAAGTTTGTACTGTACAGTAGAAAAAACATTATGCCTATGGAATAAACCCATAATGATAGGAATACCAGTGTGTGTGTGTGTTTGTGTGTGTGTGTGTGTACCTGGACTCCCTCTGCAGTGAGAGCAGAGCAGGGCTGGATCTGCCATATCCGGTCTCGTATGGTGTGCAGGTTCAGGCTCTCTGCGATCTCTGCTGCCGTCGCTGCCATCGTCATGTCCTGCTTGTTGGCAAATATTAACAGGGGCACCATGTTCAGTTTCTCCTCATCGAGCAACTCTGCCAACTCCTGATGACGGTGGACATTTCACACACACACACACACACACACACACACACACACACACACACACACACACACACACACACACACACACACACACACACAGAGAGACAGTGAAGTGAGAGAGAGAGAGGGCCATCATTTAGTGAGGTTAGGTTTTCAAGAAGAAAAATGTCAACATTATTAGACTGGCTGATGGTCCACTGACAACATGTGGTTTTCTTCCACATATTGCTTAACAATCTCTTCATATTCAGTGAAATTTAAATGGCAGCTTACTGTCCGCTGATATATAATACAGACAGTGATGAAGGTCTCACCTGTGCCGTTTCATCAAAGCGTTTTCTGTCTGAGCTGTCAATCACATAAATCTGTAATAAATCAACAGTCATTAGTGTGATCTCATCTGTTTGTATGAAGTTAACAACTGCTGATAGAAATAATACTGGATCAAATCAAATTCACCTAAATTCAACATGAAACCACATTCGTAACCCATTTTACTTCTGCAGTGTCATGGACGTACCATGGTATAAAGCCCACCATGAGAGTGTCCATCAGTATCCAGAGCATCTCCTAAACCAAATTTATGCTCACTTCATATTTAAGCGTAGATTAAGCACCTCTCAGCCGTATTTTTTTAAAAGCAGAAGTAAGATTTTCTGTGAATGTGCAAGACTTCGGATTCATCAGCCGCTACAGGTAAAGAACTACAAGTATAACAAAGTGCAGTAAACAGTGAAACTATTTGTGCTACAAAACAGTGTGTTTATAATTAAAGTAAAGTAAATAACATTAAAGTAATATGAGAAGAAATACCAGTTTGCAATATCAAGCATCATAACAGACTGTTTTCGTACAGCTAAAATAACTGGAAGTGGACAGAAGTCTCACACATTCAAGATACAAATGGCTGTGCCGCTCTTATGTGTAACATAAGGTGGATACTGATATTATGACATTAACCAGCATTATTAAATTACTATGTTAACTATTGGCAAGACTGCATTACATGACTATTGTAACTATTGGTTCACATGAACCAGCAGCCGGTGTAACATGGGTAATATCAGCAGAAAATGTTTCAGAGGTGGAGCAAGAGATAACTTTTTAATAAGTAACTATGAAGACAAACAGTACTTTCTTTACAGGAATATCACTGATGGATCATTCACAACATAAGCAGGAACACAAATAAACCAATGTCAATGCTGATTTCATGTTGACTTTAACAATAATGAGGAAAACTGTAATTATACAAACCAAAGATTTTCCAAAATACTCTCCAAATAAAACACAAGAGACATTTAATGAACTATAAACACCAGGAGATCGGTGTTCTCAAAGTAGTTCCTCCAGTAAGGTCTGATCTTCCGCTGTCCACCGATATCCCAAACATTTAGTTTGAACCCTTGAGACTGGACACTCTTTATGTTGAAGCCCTGTTTAGAAAGACATCACCATGTTGAGAGCGAATGACACTGCAGAGGTTTGGTCAGAAAATGTATTGCTGTGATCTATGTCAGACTGACCTGTGTAGGCGTAATGTGGCTGATGTCCTCTGATGCCAGCTGCTTCAGTATGGTGGTCTTGCCTGCATTGTCCAAACCCAACAGGAGGATTCGAACCTCCTGCTCAGGAGAGTTCTTCAGTCTCCTTAAGACTGACAGCAGGCCCTGACACACACAGTGTTTTTTTAGGACTTTCCATAGACATGGTTTTTATATTGTACAAACTTTATATTGTATCCTCTGAGCCTAACCATAACCTGAACCCTTAGGCTACAGAAAACATTCTGCGATTTTAAATTTTCAAAAAATAAATAAATAAATAAATAAATAATCAAGGCGACCAGCCAAACAAACAAAAGGTATCTAGTACAATTTAATTTAATTGGTTTCCTCATGGGACCAATATTTTGTCTTTACAACGTAATTATATCTGGCCAACACACTTATATTAAAGGGGTCATATGATGTGATATTACAGGTTCTTCCCTGTAAATTAGTTTATACAAAGATTTAAATCTGACATTGATTTTACAAGCTCTTTTTGTTCAAGTGTTCCTGTAGCTCAAGTGGTAGAGCATTGCGTTACCAAGCGCAAGGTTGGGGCTTTGTTTTCCCGGGAACACATGATAGGTAAAAATTGATAATCTGAATGCACTGAATGCTTTGTTTGCCACCGAGCGATGTCTGTACTTCCCGGTCAGAGAGCACCTGTCCATCAAAAGCTCACTATCCAATCAGAGTAGATCACTGTTAAGCCCACCCCCACGAGAGGTTTGTGCCAAAAAACCAAACGAAAAACTGTGAAGCATAAGCGAAATCTGTGGCAATGTATTCAGAATCCACGATTACCGAAAACGAATCTTTGAAAAACGTTAACAAAGAATGAAGCATATTTGAAGAGCCTGTTAAATTTGTGCGACTGAGTTCATTTTTTTTCATTTTCATTGTGTTTTTCTTCTTTTGTAATGGCATATTTTTGATAGTTTCTGAAAAAGTTACGTTCAGTTCCATAAAGTTACGTTCATTTTTATTGAACCAAATGTAATTCCATATGTTACATGCTGTTCGTGAATAGATAACATCCCTAAAGTTGCAAAGTCTAAAGTCTCAAACCCAAAGAGATATTCTTAATAAAAGTTTAGACTCGTCCATGCCCTCCTAAAACGCCTCATTTAAACACCCCCCCCACATGTCTATGTTAGTGTTAGTGTTAAGTGTTCCTGTAGCTCAAGTGGTAGAGCATTGTGTTAACAAGCGCAAGGTTGTGGGTTTGATTCCCTGGGAGCACATGATAAGTAAAAATTGATAGCCTGAATGCACTGTAAGTCACTTTGGATAAAAGCATCTGCTAAATGCATAAATTTAAATTTAATGTCTACATCAAATTTTATGTCTCATGTTGTGGAGACGCTGTTTCGTTGTGAAAGTGAAAATGCTTTGTTTGGCCTTCCAAAAGAGGACACAACTAGAAATCAGTGGTTAAGTTGATTTACAACACTGTTCCAGAACAGTTCAACCCAAATATACAAAAGTGAAAGTGAAGCGACATACAGCCAAGTATGGTGACCAATACTCAGAATTCGTGCTCTGCAGTTAACCCATCCAAAGTGCACACACACAGCAGTGAACACACACCCGGAGCAGAAGACAGCCATTTATGCTGTGGCACCCGGGGAGCAGTTGGGGGTTCGGTGCCTTGCTCAAGGGCACCTCAGTCGTGGTATTGCCAGCCCGAGACTTGAACCCACAACCTTAGGGTTATGAGTCAAACTCTCTAACCACTAGGCCACGACTTCCCCAATGTGAGCAATGCATTTTATGGAAGACTGTTTCCTGATCCTGGGAGAGAAGACTACAATGTCGGCTGTTCTGACTCACAGTCTGTAAGTACGTTTGCATATTTAAAGGATTTGCCACTGACAAATCAAACGTGTTTTTCAGCATTGTAGAGTAGCACTTGTTGTTTGTCGTTTCTCTGTGTATGCACTCTTTTAAATTGTGGAATAATGATAGGAATGATTTTAAAGTCTGTTTTACATTTCATATACACATTTAGATTAAACATGACACTCTCATTAATGGAGTTAAGCACTGAAATTTCATGAAATCATTATCCATAAGTTACAACATTCATGTTGTTATCATGACTTTGAATAGGCTAGAAATATTTGTAGTGGATGTGCTGATTTTGAACAATTTTCCTGCTGTGTTTTAATGTTTTTCACCACAGCAAATATGGCGCATGACAATTGTGTTATAAATAGCAAAACTCATGTTTTTAGAAAATATTTTTGAGCGAATATTGATCGTTGATGTGAATTTGACTTTGTCTGATGAAAGTGACGTGACATACAGCCAAGTATGGTGACCTATACTCAGAATTTGTGCTCTGCGTTTAACCCATCCAAAGTGCACTCACACAACAGTGAACACACACCCGGAGCATTTATGCTGCAGCGCCCGGAGAGAATTTATGGCTTCGGTGCCTTGACCAAAATCACATAAATAAATACTTCCTTCCCAGAGAGTTGATGGCGTTGGAACATAGACGGTAATGACAGACATAAGGACGTGCTTGTTGATCAAACAGTCGCTGGTTTGAACAGGTCCGATGACATTGTAGATCCTCTGCATGCAGGTGTCACGCAGACAGACAGTAGCGTATTGATAACAACACCCCATCTATAACAAATAATCTGAAAAAAACCACTTCTTGGTAAAGAAAGAAAACCAACGAAACTGTAAGATATGAACATTTTATTCTCAAAATGTTTTGTTATTGACGCGGTGAGTCAGACATTTATTTGAAGAAGAAAACAAAAACAAAAAAAATTTGGCCTATCTCTTTCCATTTAAAGGTGCCGTAGGATTGACACCAAGTGGTTGAACTAGGTATTGCAGTCCAAATTCAAAATATTGGAGAGGGTTTTTTCACCTGGCCCCTCCTCTTCAGACTTGGCACACGTAGGTTGCCAGATTGACGACACCAACAGGAACAAGCGCACTTGACCCAATTGTATTTTACCAGTACGATTGGGTAAACTGGCAGTGGGCGGGTTTCACAAACCAAAACAACGACAGACATTCCGGCCCAGAACACACATTTTCAAAGGAGAATAACTGACTGTAGCATTGTTTTTCAGATAAACATGTATGTTATCTTAGCATGTTTCTTAAATATATGCAAACATTTTATGGCATATTTATGCTTCAGTAGAGTCAAAAACTTAACATAATATCCTACAATATATGTTTACCCTTTAAGGCAAAATTTTGTACATTTGATTTGTTTAAAACAATTTAAGATATTATTTGGCCAGTGGAAAAGAATGAGAAGAACTCTTAACACTTAAAGTTAAAATCTACGTAAAGTTTTAGACATGAGGCCCCAGAACTTCTGTGGTAAAGGCTAGATGGCATACAGCAAAAACTACTGGACATGCGCACATCAATATAGCGTAATTTTTCTCACACTGTACAACAATAATTACTATTTTTGCATTATTGTAAGGGGTAGCTTTAGGGTTGGGGTAGGTGTAGACATTAATAAAACACAATCTAACAGGTAGAAAATTCAATTTATTGTTAGCTTCCGGTTTTTGCTGTATCCCTTCTAGCCACAACCAGCTTCTGTCTCGTCATCCTGAGTAGAGGAGCTTATTCGGGTCCTGAACCAATCACACAAGACTGTGATCTGATGAACTAATCAGCTGCTTTGATTAGGACTGACACAGATTAACACAGAGCTCCACGTGCTGCTAACCAAAATAAACTTTAAGCCAGTTTATGTGCCATATGTACAGTAAACACTCAACAGACACAATGTCCTTCATACTACATTCATATGATCTAATATCTACCTTAATTTAAATGAGAAAAGTGAAACATCGAAGTTCTGTTAAAGGTTCGTATCGATGCGTAAGGCTATATGCATTTACAGGTTTAAATAACTTCTTACCAATACTTAAAAACAAACAAAATACATTTCTAATTAGGCCTATTTCTAGTGCGTTATAATAAACCGTTAAGTGCTGTTTATTAGGATACTATAAAGAAAGGCGTCTTCAAACAACGAATAGTTTTCAATATAAACCGCTAGAAAAAGTGATTTAAAAATGATCAAACCGAGAGAAACTTAAGCAATCAGACTGTTCATCATATATAAATGAGTGTGTGTGTGTGTGTGTGAGAGAGAGAGTATATGCGATATCAGCCGAGATACTCACCATTCCTCAGTGCGCGCTCACGCTGTCTCCCAGAACGCGCTTTTGATGTCATCCGGTTGACGTCAGGGGAATAATAAAGCCTCAATGCCGCGTTACAATTAAAATAACTTAAACTATGCAAAATGTCCGCGTTGAATAAAAACGTATTCTTTCCAAAAAAAAAGGATATGTATTAGTTTTTTTTATACGTTTTGTAGTTTTTAATTAAGATGTTCAGTAGAACATTTAACAATTCATAATTTATATGATTTGCCGTTGTAGAAAAAAATGCACGTTAATTGAATGAGAACAAAAGTTTTTTTTTTTCATATTATAGACCGATAAATATATCGATCCTCACGTATTAGTCACCTACTTACAGAGATATAATGAGAAACAGCAGCGGATGTGTTTCAGCTTTCAGCTGGTTTCAGTGTCGCTTTTACTGCTGTTATTGTTGTAGCTGAATGTGATGCTGCTGCCCTCTGTATGTGATCCACATGAAATCACACCCATGAACACAAACATGTCGCACGGACAGTCTTCTCGTCTGTTCAACTGAAGCTTTATGTTTCCGCTCGAGTTTGGAAAGAAAAACGCAGCAAGATGCCACAGAAGCTGCTGGGCTCCGTGGTGGGGCTTCTCTGTACAGGGGCGTGTTTAGTTCAGGTAAGCCGGCGGCGCGGACTTTGAGGCGGCGAGTGTTGAACTCAAGCTCCGGGATCAGCACGGAGCGAGGCCTCGATAAACAACTCAGATAAAGCCATAAATCCAGCATCGTGTAACAATGGTTATAAACACCTTATGTCCTTTCTTACGGGATATATTTAAAACAAATATTAGTATTTTACATTTGAAAGTCACAGACATTCAGGACATGAAAAGATTAGATACAAAACATGGTGGTTATTGTTGTTGGTTTGTACTTTAGTGTTTGTGATTGTGGGGCGTCTGCAGTGTTTTAGTATGTCTGTAGGGTGTTTAGTGAATTCGCCGGCTTTGTGTGTTTGTGAGGTTTAGGTTTGACTCGTATTGATTGTTTTTAAAGGTTATTGTGTAGGTAAAATATCCAGCGCCCATCATAGTTCACAAGCAAATAAAGACTCACCTGTCCAACAGGCAACACAGTGTTTTCTATTGATTTATACAGTATTATATTTGAGGACCCAATTTCTTTAATTTGATATTATTTTATATATAATGGTTCATATTTATTGATTGGTTTCAACTTTACTTGCATTACTTTGTCCTTATAATTTCAGACCAATATGTGCTTTTTGACACAGAAATCAGATTTTGAGTGGTGAGTGGTTTTCAAACAATGAATTTGCCTTTGTGCTCCTAATAAAGGAGTCACACTCTTTCTCTGAGTGTTGTGAGTGTTTACTGTCAGTCCTCCAACACAAACGCTGATGTAAAGCCTGGAGTGTGCATGATGAAGAGCTCAGATCTGTGCTGTTGTCTTTCACTCAATGCTTGTGTTTGTTTGACAGGGGAAGGAGTTTTGTTTCGGCGTGAACAATGAACAGTACCGCTGTGAGATGGGCTACTGTTGTGGCGAGACTGAGTGCTGCACATACTATTACGAGCTCTGGTGTAAGTGCAAGCAGCTCTCTCTCTCTCTCACTCTCTCACACATAAACACACACCCACCCGTATGTGGTTCAGGCTCACACGCATGACTGTACAATGCTAGTGAGGTGTTTGGTCCACCAGCCTGAGCATGTTCAGATCATATTTCAGCTCAAAATCAAAAGGAATAAATGGAAAATTAGGTTTTGCTTAATGAAAACAAAGCTTGTTTTAGGGCTCGTTTTTTGCATTGAGACATTGAAACTGTATTTAAATACACTATCCTCTGTATTCTCATTATGGTAATTCATGACAGGGTTGATAAAGCGCAACTCCCACACACCTTCAGCACTCATACATCCCTATAGAAGAGCTTTTACTAGCACTGAATGTCACTGTGGGAATCAGGCACTTCTCACTGTACTCATCTAGCAACACCAAAACATTTTGGATGCTGTTAGATTCAAAATTATTGACTTGGTCTTATGAGACCAGAGTATGGATTCCCAGAAATCTATATTTTGTAAATATGGGCCTTGGAAAAAGTTGTGCTTTGGCTACAGTAGGTAGTTCTGGTGTGGATAAATAACCATTCAGGTCACTTCTTCATGCTGCATCTTACTCAGTGAGATAAAGTGTCACTCTTTTCATAGCTTTTGCCGGCTCTGAGACACAGAACTTAAAGTGAACACCTGATTATTTCAGGGGCCTTTTCACAAGTGCATTGTTTTTGAATTTCTGTTTTACTTCTGTACATTTTCACACATTGTTCTTCTTGTACCATTGTCCTCTTTTGTGCTAAGAAATAAATCTCCTGACAGGTTCTTTCTCAAGTGGTTCCATTGTTGTCACCATTAAGCCCGAGTATGGCTATACACCACTTTTAAAGGGGACATTGGATGCCCATTTTCCACAAGTTGATATGATTTTTTAGGGTCTTTGTGAAATGTCTGCAACATACTTTGGTTAAAATTCCTCAGTGGCCGTGTAAAACAACACCCTTTTTACCTTTCGGTGGTACATTACCTTAGTAACAAGATGTCACCACGGATAGCCACCTCGGTCTGGAGTTCTCCACATACAATATACTGTCTACTGTCTTTTTGTGAATTGTTTTTACATATTTATTTTTACTTACTTATTTTTATTTTGTTATCGGTGTCCTGTCACTTGTCAATCTTTTTGTGCACTGGAAGCCTCTGTCACCAAGACAAATTCCTTGTGTGTGTGTAAGCACCATAGACTATATAAAAACATGGTCCGTGATGTCATCCGTAGTATTCTGAAGAGTGTTTTTGAAGCTCAAAGTGGGCGGAGCGTGCCGTCACCATCTTGGCAGCGTGTCACCGCGCGTCACTCCCGGATAATCGAAATTGGGCAAAAAGGCAGGAGCTGGTTGCTGAAGCCACGCCCACCTAGCTCAACGGCAGTGTCAGCAGCGCAATCCACCTTTCACTCAAGTTGACCACGTGTAACCCCTCTCTCCCGGGTCCTCACCACCACACCTCGTCCTTGCTCCAAGTGGGCCTCGAACCCGGGTCTCCAGCATGGGAGGCGGACGCACTAACAATGAGGCTAAAAGACTGCAGCCACTAGCGTCAGTCGTTAGTGCGTCTATTGAGAGATCGGGGAGTGAGGTTTACCTGCACAGCACCTACTCGCTGGCCTCTGTTACACATGCCTTTAATTATGCAGAACTTTAGGGCTTAATATAATTTAAATGGATGAGTTCTAAAAAAAAATCACCCCCTCACTGTTGTCATGAAGGGCAAAATTAGCTATATAGACCCAAGTAATTTTTTGAACCAGACTGTAAAGGTTTTTTATTTGCTGTAAAGTTGGGCATTTTAACTTGGAGAAACAAAGGGATTGACTCCCTTTTGCAGCCAGCCTCTAGCGGTCAGTCGAGGAATTGCAGTTTTTGTCACTTTTGTGTTGGTTTCACGAGAGCGTGCCGGAGGTTGCCGCTTGGTAAGCACACATGGCAATAAAGCTTTTTCTGATTCTGATCAAAAACAAAACTAATCCACTGTGTCCTCAGTGGCTCAGATGTCGAGAGAAAATTAAGACTCTTATGTTCACTTTTACATCCAACTACAAAACAACTGCATTGCTTACAACTGATTGTTGTGGCTACAACTCTTCGAGCGCGGAGAAAATGGCAGACAGCGTACAACTGGCTGAGGACGGAGCTATGCTAATAAGGGCCAGTCCATCAGTGGTTGTGGCTGGTGCCTGAGCAATATGGCATCATATTACTCAGAAAATTAAAACGCTTGATTATTGAGACTTTGTTTATTTGGGGGATTAAAAAAAGTAGAGAGTGGATTTTTGTCATTGTAGGGTGGTTGTGTCCACACACTACTAAAACACATTATATGCAAACACAGTGTAAAAGTGAATTTTGCATCTGAAAAAATTGCCAAAAATTGCCTTAAACTTACACCAGATTTTTTATTTAGTAACTTTCAGAAGGGTGTACTCATTTTTGCAACACAACATTATATTACTTAGATAAAGTCTTATTTTCCAGAATAATTTTAACATTCTTCTTTGGTAGCTGATCAAGCAGACTTGTTGGAACAATATATCTTTAAAGATCCCTAACATGTTTTCTAAGTAAGAGCAATTGCTGAATTTAAGTTTCAGAGGAGGTGTACTCATTTATGCAGTGCACTGTATATCTGTACGGAGACATAATTTCTGTAAATACTTAAATGCATTTGTGCTGAAATGGATTTGTCAACAATCTATTTGTTGAATCAGGTAAATTACTGGTATTAAACATTTGATTGAGTCACTGAAAGTTAAAAAAACGCATGACATGAAGTCAAGAGCCACCTGTCAATCATCTAGAGATGCGTTTGGCGAGATCACATGATGATGAGTGTTGGCATTAATCACATGACTGATATTTAGAGCAGTGTGACGGTATGCAAGGACTGATGATGGTGTGTGTCTGTAGGGTTCTGGTTGGTGTGGACCCTCATCATCATGCTGAGCTGCTGCTGCGCATACAGACACCGGCGTGTCAAGATGCGCCTGCAGCAGGAGCAGAGACAGAGAGAGATCAGTCTGATGGCATATCAGGGTGCCTCCAGCTCCTTCATCACTCCTCCTCCTCTCAATTTACGTGAGTACTGTGTCCACACCACACCATCACAGACGTCTGACCTGTCATCAGCTCATAAGAGCATTCAGCATGATGCTTCACACGCATATAGCGGTTTGTCATAGTGTAACAGTCATCTCTGACGTGAGTTTCTGCACATTGTTCTCTTCAGAAATGGCCACATTGCACTGTAAAGATGGTCAGGATGTGCTAGGGCTGCACAATAAATCAAAATTAAATTGCAAAGGCAATAAATCACGATTAGGCAGAAGCTGCAATTCCCATTCATATCTTCAGTGAAGCAGAGTTCTGTGATCAGTAGTAAATCTCCATCTGAAGGCCAGAGGGCGCATTCGCGCTGAAAATCCAAATATGCCCCGAAGAAGAAATCCAGGAAATGCCTGTTGCTGCAGCTGAATAAACAGAAGATTTAACTTCTTTCGTTGATTCAACATGACTAATAAACACACAACTACGGCAATCTATGATTTATCAGAGTTCTTCTTATTATAATTTTCATCATAATAAAGTATATCTATAATGAAATGCTAATTGACATAGCCATTATCTCTGCTTAGAATACAATGAAATATTGTGTGCCTTAATTATTCTGTTTAAGAAGCCACATCATCAACTACGGCTCTGTAGTAAATGCTGGTCCACCTGAAAGCAGGTGATGGAGCTTTACTACTAATCACAGAACCAGCTTTACTGACAAAATATGCATGACAATATGCAGCCCTAGGATGTGCAACTGCTCAACAGCTCACTAGTGAGCTTGACTAGTTTCTGATATTCGCAGCAGTACTGTCTAGGGGACAACAGTAACAATGATGTGGGATTTAAAATAACTAAAGATCTTTCAGGAGTCTTCATTCATCCTCTTTAAAGCACAGAAATATCTGTAACCCATTCAACCATTGATCTAATCTGCGTGTTTGGATTATTTTAGATTAAATTTTACAGAAATGATCAGAAAATACTGTAAAATTTGGTGTCGCTTGACATGAGATGACCAGGGTGTTCAGATATCTTTTTTTTTTTTTTTTATAGTGCAAACCTTGAGACGGTCATGCTGTGATTTAAAGGACTCATTCGCACACACATTAAAATTAGCATTTACTTTGGGGACTAGTTCTCACTATTAACTATCTTACTAACTGTTAAAAAGCTGCCAATTAGGAGATTGAGGCAAAAGTTGTAGTTAATAATTAAAATTTGGCCTTAAAAATAACATGACCTCATTTACTTATCTCTATGCTGTTTGTTCTTCCATGATACAAAGGAGATGTTCTCAAAGATGTTCACAGCTAAATATAATGTAATACTAACATTAGCCCATATGACTCAAAAGTTGCTATATTTCAGTGAAGGCAAATGTGAATGATGTTGGGTAGTTATATTACATCAGAAGTCATGTGAAGGACTATGGTGTTTTATGGTACTTTGATCAATTGTCATTTAAAAACAAATTTCCATTCAAAAGAGTAAGATCCATAATCAGCCTAGTTCATCAGTCCTCCTCAATATCAACCAGTTAACTGCATACACGCTAGCTAGTCAGACACATGCAGACACTCGTCCAGCTCCCACTGTTGTGCTCCTGTCATCTATTTGTTAATGAGAGGCTGTAACGTGTGTCATGCCGGCGCTGAAACGAGCGCAGCAGCTGTGTCTGTTATTTTGGTCAAGTTGAGCAACACTCTGACCCATTTGTGTCCATCACTTTCAGGGTTCTGGACAGACTGTAAGCTACCCGACTATGAGGAGGTGATCGCTCACCCACCCACGCCTCCTCCGCCATACTCAGAGTCTCCTCCAGACGTCCCAGTGCTCGGCGGCCGGACGGAGGCAGCCGTGGTCCTGGAGCCGCCTGTGCCTGAGACGGCCGTGGAGGTGGAGGAGGATGAGGAGCCCAATGGCCGGCGCAGACATGTGACTGGTGACTCGGGCATCGAGGTGTGCGTGTGCCAGCTGGACGAGGGTTCGGGGCCCGAGGAGGAATCGCTGTGTCAGGGAGCCGACGGTGGCTGCTGCTCCGAGTGTGAAACCCTTAGCAGCAAAGAGCTCTCGCCCGAACCCGCCGCCGCCACCGACCGCCGTGTGTGACGGCCCGTCGGGATAAGGAATGAGGGAGTTTGTGAGAGACTTTTTCTACAGTCTGACTGCGTCGTGTTTGTACGTTTCCCAGCATCCCTCTCGCTTTCCTCTCACAGACTGAGCGAATGATCCAGACCACTGTTTGTTTCTCACAGCTGCACCGAGACTTCAGCCCAGAGCGAGACACACACATACACACACAGAGCGACACGTGTCTCCTCCCGCAGGACACACATTGTCTCAAACACACAAGGTGGTACATGTCCTTTTATATGATGTTTGCGTGCTGAGGAATCCCATGAGAGCTGGTCGAGCAGATAAACACCCAGTCAGCTGATCGTCTCATGTGTATATCTCATCGTGGCCTTACCGGTTTCATACGCTGCTGTAAACAAGCTTGTGTTGATCTGTATGTGGCGTCCCGTGTGTGTGTGTGTGTGACCTGCTGCAGTCACATGATATATGATCTATGATTTATGTTTATTAGTGAAGCACAGATATGATCAGATGACGCCACAGAAAAAGGCGATGAGTGTCATGTTGTAGAGGAAGACTGAAGTTTCCTGCATTAAGGGCTAAAATCAAGATCAGAATGTTTCCGGTTGGTATTCTCATGTCAGTCGTGTTTGTTTCCATGAACGCTTGTCTCAGTCAACCCTCTGAATGTGGCTGCAAACCCCGTTTTGTTTGCTGTTGCACTGAAGGACGCTGTCATCCTCTCAAAGTTCTTCAACTCCATCCCAATTCCCACAAAGTTTACAGATTCTGTGCCTTTCCTGGTGTAGATCTAGATTAACTAACTAGCTAACTAGGCTATGCAAAAAATGAGGACTCTCTTTTGTGAGCTGCAGTAGCGCTGTGGCGTCTGTTTTAGCAATACCATTCATGTTCACGCGATTCAAACAACTCTTTTTCTCTATATTCAAATGAAATTAGTTCATGTTCATTTCTTGACTGGACACTCATTACTGTGTCCGTCTGTCATGGAGTTTGTTTCTCTTAGTTTGTGTACAAACTCTGTTCATAACGCCTCTGTTGCTTATGGATTGTATACCATTTACAGGTGAAATCTGAGGCGTTATGGATGATTTCAGGCGTTTGTTTTGTGCACCGCTGGTGTTTGTCACATTACGCAGGTGCTCTCAAATATAAAGCCTTTGACATTGAACAGCTCCAAGTCTGTTGTCAAATGTGTGTTTATAATAAAGACATTTAATATCAAGCCAAATCACAGCGCAAACCTGCATCATGGCGCAGTTCTATAAGCACGTTGAGCTGTTTTGACTTCATACTCATTTATAATAGTAGTGCTCAGCTGAAGTGTGTAATGCATTTTAAGGCCAGTTCAAACCGCACAAATAAACGCCAACAAACATGTTTTTTTGGGTTTTGTCTGATCAGTGTGTTACCCAGGCCGGGGTTTATTTTCACCCGTGTGAACATATTCAATCAGCATTTTTTGGTGTCTGTTGCTAAAGTGTGAACATGACAGTTATTTTTCATAAAATTCAAAATCACACTGCTAACTTGTTTGTTGGTGTGTGTCTGTGCGGTGTGAATTGGCCTATACTTGACTCATCTGACAGTCCGTGAGGTTTTCTGATAGCAGCTGATGATGATGATGATGATGATGATGATTTCTGCCAAATAGCAGCTGATATGGAAATGCTCACAGACCTACAGACACGTTTGTGGTTCCAGCACTGAGAGCTGTGTGGCATTTCTACTGTCGGTTCTTTAGTAAGATGTCTGCTGTGTCTCTATAGTCATTTGTATTTTATTTTTGTAATAAAAATAATAAACCAGCTTTGGCACTGAGCCGTCCCTCTGTGTTTCTGATGTTCATCTGCTCACACCATGTTTGACTGAGGCAACATACTGTATTGATGATGACTATTAGCCTATTAGAAATCTGTAGTGGGAAAATAAACCTGCAGACAATTCTTGAACAACTTAGTACTAATATCTGGGGGAAAAAAATCACTTAAAGAACTTGCAGAACTCCTACTGTAAGACTGATAGTCTCACTTGTTCTCAATTGATTTTTCAACAATTAAATATTTTTTTAAGAGCATAAACATGGAATAAAACATTTTGTGTATGGATATTGGAACTCGTTTGAAAGCTAATACTAGTGTTGATGCTGCAGTATTTGTGCACAGCTGACTGAATCATAAATGAAAACGTGGGACAGAAAATGTTATTAGTGCAATTTAAAGGTGCTGTATGTATTATTATTATTATTTTTCTTTTATTGTACTATGACATGAAAATCCAATAATACATTTGCAGATATTTAGGAATTGCTTAGTTCACATACTTGTTTCTCTGAAAAACGATGCTACAGTTATTCTACTCAAAAATGTGCATTCTGTGTCAGAATGTCTGTTTTTGTTTTGGACTGTGTGACTCCACCTAATGCCAGTTTACCTAATAGTAATTTGACACCCCGTGTTACCACATAGTGGAAAACACAGCATGAACTGGGTCAATACCTAAAAAGCCTCGGGATACATCTAAAAAGCTCTATGACCAGAAGAATATTAAAACAAATTAATTCATCAGCTTACAGTTTGTAGGGCTCATCACCTTCCATTGTCAATTGCGCTCGTTCCTGTTGCATGTTTTCAAACTAGCAACCTGCGTTAGCATTCCCAAAAGCGTTGAGTCTGCTAGTTGTAAGTATTACAAACTGCACCTTTAAAGGTGCACTAAGCAATATTTGAAAAATGCTTTTGACCACAGTGTCGGACCAAGTCCCAAAACACACTTGCTGCCAATCAGCGGTAAGGGCCGTGTGTAGGAATGACCAGAGGTGAACCAAGATGAAGTGGGGGGCCCCAGGAAAAAAATTAATAGAGGCCCTTCTAAAGAGTATTTCGTTAATATATCTTCATTAAAACACATACAATAGAACATAAATTGTTTATTTTTTTGAAACAAAGTGCTTATTCTTCAATAAAATATCAATCTTCATCTTTATGGCAGAAGATACAATACTGTACAATACAATCTTGAAGATACAGTACAATCTTCATATTTACTGTTAGCTCTTTGAGCATGGAATATGTGGGGACATTTCATTCATACTCAAAGCCAGAGGGCGCTCTCGTGCAGAAAGCACAAAACGGACTCATAGAAGTAACGTGAGAGTTGCCAACTTGGCGACTTTGTTGCAAGATTTAGCGACTTTTCAGACCAATTTAGCAACTTTTTTTCCAAAAAGTGACTAGCGACAAATCAAGCGACTTTTTGGACAAACCTTTATGACTCTCTAAATGTCACCAGTACTGTCCTGTGTTAGCACGAGGTCTTGCTTCCCCACTGCAGTAATACCCCTCTGAGCATCTGCTCTGTTCAGTGAGTGACTGAAAGACGAGCAGCACATTCCATTGACCGCACAGCAGCTAACAGTGAAGAAACTGCTGTGTTGCCATGGACCAATCACTTACCAGCTTCTCCTTTGTATTAAGTTAGAAAAATTATTTTGACTGTTTATTCTTGTCATGCGCTTATATTAATATATATACTTATATTAGGGATTAGGGGAAAAACAGCTTAACAGCTTTGAAGTACCGACATTACGCAGAATGCAAATATGATGTGATGATGTCATCAATATGCTAATGACGCATGACATCATTAGCAACATTTAGCTACTTTTCAAGCAGGGTTTAGCTACTTTCCAATGAAAATGTTTCCTGGCAACACTGAACTTGATGTGCCAGTAAAACCCTAATATGGACAAAGGCATGTATAATGGCATCCAGCAATCTCTGCTGAAACTAAGGGGCTGTTTGCAAACTTATCTTGACTTGACACACTGAAGGTCATCTAAGGGGAGGAGCAAAGACAGGTTGGACAGTGTTATACCTGCTTCCTGTTTGCCGTGCTGCTGGTTTGTGATTGTAGCTCCGTGTATTTTACTATCACTCTCTGTTGTTTAAAGTGCTAAAATATAACTTAATTCCCACCATATTTCTGATATTAACTATCAACTTAATCTGATTAATTTGATCGTTCGCTTTTATTCTAAATCTGCGAGTGCAGCGCACCTGCAGAGTGTTAGCATTCGTTAGCCGGTTAACTTGTCATTAGCATTTCCATTCGTGCCTATTGCGGTTTTCTTTTTCCTCTCTTGCTCCATTTCTTTTTTCTCTCACTCTGTTTTTTCGCAAGTTCGTAAAACAAATGTGGTAAGAATCATTCATCAATCACAATGAGTAATGGCTTCTCCTGCTATTGTTGTTTGCACCGCTTGCCACATGTATAGTTTATACCTCTCTGTCGGCGACAAGGGATTCACATGTGATAAATGCAGGGAAATAGTTAGGCTGACAGAGAAGATTTCAGAATTAGAGACACGCATCCAAACTTTAATTGAGGACAGTAAGAATGTGAGTGCTCTAGATACGGCTTTGGATGCGACTAGCTCTGGGATTTCTGTACATTGTTCGGTTCCGGTAACAGAGCCTCTGCAGCAGGGCAACTTGGTGACTGTGAGGTGGCATAGTTGCGGGTCAAAACACCGCTCTTCCGTTCCAATCAAAATATTAAACAGGTTCTCCCCACTCAGTGATGCACCCACTGAGAAACCTGATCAAAGTGCTCTAGTTATTGGTGATTCTATTGTACGAACGTGAAAATAGAGACACCAGCCACCATATTCCAATGTTTACTGGGAGCCAGAGCGCCTGACATCTTGGCAAATTTAAAAGTGCTGGCTAATGCTAAACATAAATACAATAAGATTGTTATTCACACTGGTGCTAATGATGTTTGACTTCGCCAGTCGGAGATCACTAAAAATAACGTTAAAGAGGTGTGTGAACTTGCAAGCATGATGTCAGACACTGTAATATGCTCTGCTTACCGTGGTGATGAGATACATAGCAGACTGTCATCACTCAATGAGTGGATGTCTAAGTGGTGCCCTCAGAATTACAAAGGTTTCATAAACAATTGGACAATTGGACCTGACCTTTTGAAAAGAGATGGTCTTCATCCCTCCTGGGGTGGTGCCACTCTTCTCTTTAGAAATATGGCACATAGTCTTAGAGTTTGCACTTGACTAACTGAGGCTCAGGTCAGGAAGCAGACTAACTGGCTAAACCAACTGTCTGCTAGCCACCTCATGTCAAAGAAATCAGTTAATTCTCAGCACATAGAGACTCTTTCACCTAGATATCCCACTATAGAGACTGTGTCTGTTTCCCGAACTAGAAAATACAAAAAACGTCCAAACCAATTTGAGGGTAACAATTTAATTGATGTTCAACAAATAAAAAACAGATGCAATGCGGTTAAACAACTGATAAAGCTTGGCTAATTGAATATCAGGTCCCTTTCTACAAAAGCAGTTTTTGTAAATGATATGATCACTGATCATAACCTAGATGTGCTCTGTTTTAAAGAAACCTGGCTAAAACCTGATGATTACATTATTTTAAATGAGTCTACCCCCCAAGATTACTGTTATAAACATGAGCCACATCCAAAAGGTAAAGGGGGAGGTGTTGCTTCAATTTATAACAATATTTTCAGTATTTCTCAGAGGGCGGGCTTCAAGTATAACTCGTTTGAAGTAATGGTTCTTCATAAAATATTGTCCAGAAAAACAAGTGTTAATGATAAATCACCTGTGATGTTTGTACTGGCTACTGTATACAGGCCACCAGGGCACCATACAGACTTCATTAAAGAGTTTGCTGATTTTATATCCGAGTTAGTGCATGCTGCAGATAAAGTTTTAATTGTTGGTGATTTTAATATCCCTGTTGATAATGAAAAAGATGCATTGGGATCAGCATTTATAGACATTCTGAACTCTATTGGGGTTAGACCGTCTCAGGACCTACTCATTGTTGAAATCATACTCTAGATTTAATACTGTCAAATGGAATTGATGTTGATGGTGTTCAAATTATGCAGCTAAGCGATGATATCTCAGATCATTATTTAGTCTTGTGCAAACTTCATATAGCTAAAACTGTAAATTCTACTCCTTGTTACATCTCAATTCCTTAGCACATCTCTACCGCAAAAGACCGCTTTGCAAGTAATCTTCCTGATTTATCCCAATTCCTTAGCATATCCAAAACCTCAAAACAACTTGATGATGTAACAGAAACTATGGACTCTCTCTTTTCTAGCATTTTAAATACACTTGCTTCTATACTCTTAAGGAAGATTAAGGAAAACAGATTGACACAGTGGTATAATGAGCACACTCGCTCCCTAAAGAGAGCAGCCCGCAAAATGGAGTGCAGCTGGAGAAAAACAAAACTAGAGGTATTTTGTATTGCTTGGCGGGAAAGTAGCCTATCCTACAGAAAAGCACTGCTAGATCTGATTATTTTTTGTCTCTTTTAGAAGAAAACAAACATAATCCCAGGTATTTATTCAATACAGTGGCTAAATTAACAAAAAATAAAGCATCAACAAGTGTTGACATTTCCCAACAGCACAGCAGTAATGACTTTATGAACTACTTTACTTCTATGATCGATACTATTGGAGATAAAATTGTAACCATGCAGCCGTCAGCTATAGTATCGCATCAGATAGTGTGCTATAGATCACATGAGGAACAATTCCACTCATTCACTACTATAGGAGAGGAAGAATTGTATAAATTTGTTAAATCATCTAAACCAACAACATGTATGTTGTACCCTATTCCATCTAAGCTCCTAAAAGAGGTAAAAAAAGCCATAGATCCTCTTCTGACTATTATTAATTCATCATTGTCATTGGGATATGTCCCCAAAACCTTCAAACTGGCTGTTATTAAGCGTCTCATCAAAAAAACCCAACTTGACCCCAAAGAACTAGTTAATTATAGACCGATCTTGAATCTCCCTTTTCTGTCCAAGATACTAGAAAATGTAGTATGCTCAAAATTCTATTCCTTCTTAGAGAAAAATGGTATCTGTGAGGATTTCCAGTCAGGATTTAGACCATATCATAGTACTGAGACTGCTCAAATTTTAGTTACAAATAACCTTCTCTTATCATCTGATCGTGGTTGTATCTCTCTATTAGTGCTACTGGATCTTAGCGCTGCGTTCGCACAACATTCTAGAAACTAGAAAACTTTGTTGGGATTAATTGAAGTGCATTAGCATGGTTCAAATCTTACTTAAATGACCACCATCAATTCGTAGCAGTGAATGAAGAGGTATCATATCGATCACAAGTGCAGTATGGAGTACACTAAGCCCCATAACTATGTCCGTAACCGCACAAGATAAAAATTTAACAATCAAGAAAAACATAGTTAGCTTTCACTGTTATGTATATGATACTCAGCTCTATATTTCTGTGCGGCCCGGCAAAACATAACAATTTGAAAATCTAGTGGAATGCATAATCAATATAAAAAACTGGAGGACGAGTAATTTCATATTGCTAGATTCTGAAAAAACAGAGGTGTTAATTATAGGACCTAAAACCCCTGCATGTAATAACCTAGAACACTGTCTAAGACTTGATGGCTGCTCTGTCAATTCTTCTTCATCAGTTAGGAACCTAGGTGTGCTATTTGATAGCAATATTTCCTTAGAAAGCCATGTTTCTAGCATTTGTAAAACTGCATTTTTCCATCTCAAAAATATATCAAAATTATGACCTATGCTCTCAATGTCAAATGCAGAAATGTTAATCCATGCGTTTATGACCTCAAGGTTAGATTATTGTAATGCTTTATTAGGTGGTTGTTCTGCACGCTTAATAAACAAACTCCAGCTGGTCCAAAACGCAGCAGCTAGCGTTCTTACTAGAATCAGGAAGTATGACCATATTAGTCTGGTTCTGTCAACACTGCACTGGCTACCTATTAAACATTGTATCGATTTTAAAATCTTGCTTATTACTTATAAAGCCCTGAATGGTTTAGCACCTCAGTATTTGAACAAGCCCTTGTTACATTATAGTCATCCACATCTGCTGCGTTCTCAAAACTCGATTATACCAATTTGATAATACCTAGAATATCAAAATCAACTGCGGGCGGCAGATCACCTAACATTGTTCCGCCTAAACTCTGGAATAACCTACCTAACATTGTTCGGGAGGCAGACACACTCTTGCAGATTAAATCTAGATTAAAGACCCATCTTTTTAACCTGGCTTACTCATAACACACTAATACACTTCTAATATCCAAATCCGTTAAAGGATTTTTAGGCTGCATTAATTATTCCGAGGTCACTATAGCCACCACATCCAGTCTGTATCCAGATCAGATGGTCACTTCAGTCACCCGGATCCAGTACGTATCCAGACCAGATGGTGGATCAACACCTAGAAAGGACCTCTACAGCCCCTGAAAGACAGCAGAGACCAGGACAACTAGATGAGCCCCAGATACAGATCCCCTGTAAAGACCTTGTCTCAGACGACCACCGGGACAAGACCACAGGAACCAGTTGAGTCCTCTGCACAATGTGACTTTACCGCAGCCTTGAATTGAACTGCTGATTTCGTCTGGCCAGAGGAGAACTGGCCCCCCAACTGAGCCTGGTTTCTCCCAAGGTTTTTTCTCCATTCTGTCACTGGTGGAGTTTTGGTTCCTTTCCGCTGTCGCCTCTGGCTTGCTTAGTTGGGGACACTTAATTTCCAGCGATATCATTGACTTGATTGCAAAGATACCATTTAAACTGAACTGACCTGGATGATGACATCACTGAATTCAATGATGAACTGCCTTTAACTGAAAAATGAGTGTTTACTATTGTCATTTTGCATTATTGACACACTATTTTCCTAATTAATGTTGTTCAGTTGCTTTGACACAATCTGTATTGTTAAAAGCACTATATAAATAAAGGTGAGTGACTTGACTTGACTTGACTTGATCTTCATCATTATGGCAAACAATGGGCCCAGGGCCACCCATAGCTACATGACTGCATTCTGGCGCAACTGTCTGAGCTTACTCAGTTCGAGTCTCGGGCCGGCAGGAATTGTAGGTGGGGGGAGTGAATGTGAAGCGCTCTCTCCACCTTCAATACCATGACTTAGGTGCCCTTGAGAAAGGCACCGAACCCCCAACTGCTCCCCGGACGCCGCAGCATAAAATGGCTGCCCACTGCTCCGGGTGTGTGTTCACAGTGTGTGTGTGTGTGTTCACTGCTCTGTGTGTGTGCACTTCGGATGGGTTAAATGCAGAGCACTAAATCAAAGTAAGAAACACAATACTCTAACAAATATCAAAAAACATTCATTTTCACTATCACTCTCATGTAGGTAGAACTACACAAACTTGCGAAAACAAAAATTAGATCAGAGTGGAATCTGACTAACCTACAGTAAACACCTCTGATTGGCCATTGCTTTCAACAAAGATGCCTGTGATTGGCTACAATACTCAACGCTGGAAAACACATTGTAAATAGAAACTTTTGGTTTTGTAATTCGAAGCCAGAGCGTGCACACAAAGACATACAGGATAGTTTGAAAGCGAGTGACTTCGAGCAGGTACAGAATTGAGTTGGTACAATTTTAAAACAATTTTAAAAACTCAGCAGATCTACACAAATCACACAAATTACCCATTTCGAATTCAAAATGGCAAATTTCACCAAAAAGGTAACAAGTTTGCATCCCTGCTACCGAAACTTGCCAAGTGATGATGCTGGTGATGTGCGCGTCTTTCCCAGTACCACCTATTCTATTGCTACTTACAGTGGGTACGGAAAGTATTCAGACCCCCTTAAATTTTTCACTCTTTGTTATATTGCAGCTATTTGCTAAAATCATTTAAGTTCATTTTTTTCCTCAATGTACACACAGCATCCCATATTGACAGAAAAACACAGAATTGTTGACATTTTTGCAGATTTATTAAAAAAGAAAAACTGAAATATCACATGGTCCTAAGTATTCAGACCCTTTGCTGTGACACTCATATATTTAACTCAGGTGCTGTCCATTTTTTTCTGATCATCCTTGAGATGGTTCTACACCTTCATTTGAGTCCAGCTGTGTTTGATTATACTGATTGGACTTGATTAGGAAAGCCACAAACCTGTCTATGTAAGACCTTACAGCTCACAATGTCAGAGCAAATGAGAATCATGAGGTCAAAGGAATTGCCTGAAGAGCTCAGAGACAGAATTGTGGCAAGGCACAGATCTGGCCAAGGTTACAAAAATATTTCTGCTGCACTTAAGGCTCCTAAGAGCACAGTGGCCTCCATAATCCTTTCAATTCAATTCAATTCAAGTTTATTTGTAAATCCCGTGGCAAAACAGAGACAAATAGAGACATAATTAGCGTAGCTCCAGCCAAGTAAAATTAATTAGTTTAACCCAAGCTAAAGAATAATTATGCGCATTTGATCAGATATAACTGCAATCCAAAATTATGAGATGCATTATTTGAATGCTTGGCCAAAGAGGTGTGTTTTTAATCTAGATTTAGACAGAGAAAGTGTGTCTGAACCCCGAGCATTATCAGGAAGGCTATTCCAGAGTTTGGGAGCCAAATGCGAAAAACCTCCTGCTCTACCTCCTTTAGTGGACTTTGCTATCCTAGGTACTATCAAAAGTCCAGCGTTTTGTGACCTTAGGGAGCGTGATGGATTGTAGCGTGGTAGAAGACTAGTTAGGTACGCAGGAGCTAAGCCATTTAGGGGACTTATAAGTAATAATTTTTGTAACTGATACGGGACTTAATAGGTAGCCAGTGCAGAGACTGTAGAATTGGGGTAATATGATCATATTTTCTTGACCTGGTAAGGACTCTAGCCACTGCATTTTTGACTACCTGTAGCTTGTTTATTGAAGATGCAGGACAACCACCTAGCAGTGCATTACAATAGTCCAATCTAGAGGTCATGAACGCATGAACTAGCTTTTCTGCATCAGAAACAGGTAACATGTTTCGTAGCTTGGCAATGTTTCTAAGATGGAAGAATGCTGTTTTTGTAACATGGGAAATATGATTTTCAAAAGACAAGTTACTGTCTAAAATAACACCCAGAATTTTTGACTGTAGAGGAAGTGACAGTACATCCGTCTAATTGCAAATTGTAATCTACGAGATTCTGTGTAATGTTTTCTGGTCTAATAAGTAATATCTCTGTCTTATCTGAATTTAATAGGAGAAAATTTGGTCATCCAATCTTTTACATTTTTAACACACTCTGTTAGCTTAGATAATTTTGAAGTTTCACGTGGTCTTATTGAGATATATAGTTGAGTATCATCAGCATAACAGTGGAAACTAATCCCGTATTTTCTAATGATATTACCAAGGGGCAACATGTACATTGAAAATAGCAGAAGACCTAGGACAGATCCTTGTGGCACTCCATATTTTACTGGTGAAAAATGAGATGACTCCCCATTTAAATAAACAAAGTGGTAGCGATCGGACAGGTAGGATCTAAACCATTTTAAAGCCTGTCCTTGGATACCTGTATAGTTTTGTAATCTATCTATGAGTATGTCGTGATCTATGGTGTCGAACGCAGCACTAAGGTCAAGTAAAACTAGCAATGAGATGCATCCTTGTTCTGATGCAAGAAGCAAGTCATTTGTAATTTTAACAAGTGCAGTTTCTGTGCTATGATGGGGCCTGAAACCCGACTGAAATTCTTCATAGATATCATTTTTTTTTGCAGGTAGGAGCACAATTGAGCAGACACAACTTTTTCTAAAATTTTAGACATAAATGGAAGATTTGAAATGGGTCTGTAATTTGCCAGTTCACTAGGATCTAGTTGTGGTTTCTTAATAAGAGGCTTAATAACCGCCAGCTTGAATGGTTTTGGGATGTGACCTAAAGATAACGACGAGTTAATAATATTGAGAAGCATTTTTTCTGCTACAGGTAACAACTCTTTCAGTAATTTAGTGGGTACAGGATCTAATAAACATGTTGTTGGTTTAGATGCAGTGATAAGTTTATTTAGCTCTTCCTGTCCTATAGTTGTAAAGCACTGCAGTTTATCTTTGGGTGCGATGGATAAAACTAAAGTATTAGACGCTGTAGAACTCCAGCAGACTTGCGGTCATACACCCTCTTTCGTCTCTTCGATGTCTCTTGATTGACTGCATTTGCAACCTCCACTGCAATTTTTAGTCGGCTGTGGTGACCCTTCACCCAATCACCCAAGTTATCTGCATCGCTCTCCTCCAAATCCTTTCCACCCAGGACATCTAATGGGAGGCGCGCATCCCTCCCGAACATCAAATAAAAAGGAGAATAGCTAGTGGATGAGTGAACGTGATTGTTGTATGCCATCACTAGCTAATGTTCACAGCATATCATGCATTGTACGGTTGAACCTCTCGCATTGAGAGTTCCCTTGAGGATAGTAGGGACTTGTATGGCTCTTGCCGACACTGTACACTCTATAGAGTTCCTTGACCACTTGTGATTCAAAACATCTTCCCTGATCTAAATGCAGACGAGCTGGACACCCATAGTAGAGGAACCAATGCTTGATAAGGGCTTTTGCAGTGGTACTCGTTGTTTGGTTCTTGGTTGGGACAGCAACTGTAAACCGTGTGAACATGTCAGTCAAAACCAGCACATTTTCATATCCTCCTGAACACATCTCCAGTTGAGTATAAGTCCATTGAAAGAACCTCTAAAGGAGCTGTGACGTTACTGCATGTCATTGGGGCTCTAATTCTTGGAAAGACATCCTTTGCCAGTGTACATCGTTTACATTGTCCTATCCATTCTTGGACATCTTTAGACATGCTAGGCCAATAGTAGTTTCGTCTCATCAATGTCAGAGTACTCCTCTCTCCAAAATTACCTCCATGTTCATGTTGGCTGTCATAAACTGAACGGCGTAAGGAGGCTGGAACAACTAGCTGCCTTATTTTCTCTCCATCCCTTGGATCAAGGATACACCTAAACATCACACCCTGATGCATCTGAAGACGTTCATACTCTCTGTTAAGTTTTTTCAATTCTGGCAGCATACTTTGCGGTCTTGCTCGGCTTGGTATTTCATTCTTGGATACAGCATGATATATGGGACCTATCAAGGGATCACTTTTCTGTAATGCTTTAATTTCATCCCATTTGTAACCATTCAGCACTTTCTTGATGGATGCTTGTACAGCTACTTGAACGTCAGTTTCTCCTCATTTTGGACTCTTGCGCTGGCCACAGACATGCACGCACTTCCTCAGTTCAGTCGGATGAAATCCTTCTCTGTGTCTTCCTGTTCAGGGACCTCTCGGGCGGGAATCCTCGACAGAGCATCAGCGTTGGTGTTCAGCCTTCCAGACTTATACAGAACCTCGAAATTAAGCTCCGCCAACTGAGCCACCCAGCATTGCTCGACTGCTCCAAGATTAGCGGTCTCCAGATAAGGCAGTGGATTATGGTCAGTGATTACAGTGAATTTGGAGAATATCAGATACTCTTTGAATTTGTCTGTTGCAGCCCACTTAAGGGCCAACAGCTCCAATTTGAACGCACTGTAGTATTTGTCATTTCTCTCTGACCCCCTCAGGCCACGGCTAGCAAACGCGATGACACGCTCTGCTCCCCCTTGCTTTTGGCTCAATACAGCCCCAAGGCCATGGTGACTCCCATCAGTTGTGAACGGAAGGCCAAAGTCAGGGTAAGCAAGGACAGGTGGTGACATCAGGCATTGTTTCAGTCTGTCAAATGCGGACTGGCATTCGCTACTCCACATGAACAATTCAAAGGCTTTCCTTTTGTCTTTGTTGCCCATTAACGCATGCAATGGTTTTACTATTTGAGCAAACTTTGGAACGAACCGTCGATAATAACTCATGAATCCAATCAATTGTCTCACTTCCTTCACACTCTTAGGGACAGGCCAAGCATCCAAGGCACTAACCTTTTCACTGTCGACTTTGATTCCTTCAGAGGAGATCACGTGACCTAAGAATTTCACCTCAGATCTGAAGAGAAAGCATTTGCTTGGTTTTAACTTTAGGCCATGGTGTTTCAGTCGGTCAAACACAAGCTCTAGTCTTTCACAGTGACTCTTGAAGTCTCTGGAAAACACGATAATATCATCCAGATATATCAAGAGGACTTCAAACGCCAAATCCCCGAGAACTACCCCCATAAGACGCTGGAAAGTGGCTGGCGCGTTGCACAGCCCGAATGGCATCCGTGTCCACTCAAACAGTCCAAACGGGGTAGTGACTGCTGTCTTTTCACGATCCCGCTCACTCACAGCTACCTGGAAATAGCCGGCCGTCAGATCTAGGGTGGAGAACAACTGAGCATTCCCCAGTGCGTCCAGAGATTCCTCCACTCTGGGAAGCGGGTATGCGTCTTTGCATGTGACTTGATTTAACCTTCTATAATCACAACAGAAGTGCACACTACCTGCTTTCTTCACAACTATCACTGCCGGGGATGCCCAGGGACTCGCACTCTCCCTAAGGATGCCTTGCGACACTAGGTCTTGCACGTGTTTTTTGAACTCTTGGAAAACATGTGGCGGTACTGTGACGGTGCCTCTGTTTTATTGGCGGAGCATCACCTGTGTGAATGTCATGCGTCACTGCCTGTGTATACCCGTAGTCACTGTCAGTTTTGGAGAATACTTCTTTGTACTTTGCCAACAGCTGGTCTAGTTCCTCTCTTTGTGCTGGGGAGAGTTTTTCGTAATTTACCTGAACTAGAGGATTGTCAGAGACTTCGACTGCTTGAAAATGTGCCACTCGTCTAACATGAATCGCCCCTTCCTCTTCTTCAAACTCCAGCATATTTTCAGTTAACACCTCCCGTGGTTTAGACAACACTGCCACTCTGCATCTTGGGTTTAGTCTGATGGTCCGCTCACTCGAATTCATTACTCGTACAGGAACTTTACCACCTTCAGTTTTTGTTAGCACATTGGCCACTAAGAGCCCCTTGGGTAGACTCACACCAGTGGTGTGCTCAATTAATACTTGGCACTTCACTTTAGGTGGCACTCTGCAACGACCTTCAAACACTTTCTCACTTAGTGGAGGAATAGTGATGGTCTGCTTTCCACCAACTTTGACAAACCCAATCTTGCCGTCAGGACTCAGGGGTTCAGTCTTCTCGACACTTGCTAACACCCTTCTTATCTTTGCTTCTGCGGGTTTCCTGTATTTGTTGGCTGTCTTTACTCTCTCTCCTGTGACGAACAACGATTTAAACTCACTGATAATATTCATTCCAATGATACCAGAAAGTCCTCTTATCTCCTCAGATTCTGGGCTGGTATCTGTCAGCACAAAGATGCACTTCCCTGGGAGAACCTTCCCCATGCACTCCACGTCAGCTTGTAAACATCCTAGGACCGGAATGTCGAGCCCATTAGCTGCAGTGAGTTTGACCCAGTGAGCAGATGACAATTTCAGCTTTTGCTCTGCGAAGTGCTTCCTAAAGTGTGATTCTGTAATAGTGGACACTTCTGAGCCTGTATCCAGCAAGCAGTTTGTCTTGACACCAGCTATTCTAACTTCAATAGTCAAACAATCTCCAAATGCACCATTTTTCAATGTCTCTGTCACTTCGTCGGACCATTCAGCTATATGACTTCTTATCATAGATGGCCCAGAGCTGGCTTGTGTCGTGTTTGTTGGAACGTTTCCTATGTTTGTTTCCACCATCCCTGTAGAACGTCGAGACTGATCAGACACCATAGCTGCCTCAGCACCTTGTGGACAGCGCCTGCTAGTGTGCCCAGGCTCGCCACACGAATAACAGATGTATCGGCCATCGCTGTCCTTCAGGGGTTGTCTTTTTGGGAGGCTCTGTTGAAGTCGTACTCTGCTGTTACCATGTACGGCCTGATAGAGTTCTTCTTGACGGGCAGCAATCTTTTGTATGGCTTCATGCAGTTTTTCCAAAGTTAACGTAGAGGAAGCTTGTTCTGCGTCAGCATTAACTACTCTAACACGGGGACTGGGTTTTGGATTATTTGGCGTTTGTGTCTCTTCTTCTTCAGTCCAGGTGATTGCTGCTTGCATTACCCGAACAAAAGTCAAACCCGTGTCCTCTTTAACTCGTCTTTTCATTTCACGCCTCAGGAAATCATCTCGAAGGCCCAGGACAAGCTGCTCTTTTAACACACTTTCGGCATCGGGAACTCGGTTTGGCTCTCTGCGCTGAACTTTGCTCAGTCTCTCCTTTAAATCGTATGCATATGAACGTATCGTCTCTCCTTGCATCTGCTTTCGTTCATAGAAGGCATTAAGTCTGGTTCCGATTGGCACTTTGTCTCCATATGTCTCCAAAAGCACTTTAAAGATGCTTTCTGCAGAATCTTCTTTGCCACCCAGCATGAACCTTATAGTCGCTTTAGCTTCATCTTTGAGATGCTGTTTCACAAACTCCACGTGGTCTTCAGCTGGTACCCTCATTACCTGGAAGGCAGATTTCATTGAGGAAACCCATTCCTCAATGCTTATTTCACCTGGTTTTGCAGGGCAGCCACTGAATTCTGGAAGTTTCCGTGGTATATAGAGGACAGCTGGGGTTGCTTGCAAAGTAGCTTGGTGCTCAATGACTGTTCTTGCTAGTGACAAGGCTTCCCTTTGTTCAGACCTGGCTTGCTCGAGCGCTCCTGCCTGTTCTGCAAACCTTCTTTGCATTTCTGCCATTTGCTTTCTCAGATCTTCAAGCTCTGCCATTCTTCAGCTTGTAGGCCTGGGACTCGTGACACACAAACACAAAAAAAGTTAAACACACTAATTCTATCCTGTTCGTGACGCCAAATGTAACGGGTGCGTTAGGGCCCGCTTAGTAGGGGAAATTAATGTTACCTCGGAAGACTTAAGGAGGAAAGGATCTTGATCCCCCACCTCAGTGCTTTGAGTCTCAAGGTATAGGTTATGTATACGTGTTACCTTACTCTGTTGTATAATATACTAAAGGGACCAGAGAGTGTGGCTTCAGTTACGTCTACAAATACTTGTATTAATTTGGTGGCCGCCTGAAGTGAAAATATGTGAGGCAATTTAACAATACCAATTCACATTCCCACCACCCCAGTACCTAACAGAGCAAGTGAGACGCCCCTGCTCCAAGGTAAGTTCAACAATGATAGTACTCTTGGGATTTACTTTAACATTTAATCAGATTCAATTATCTCCTTTTAAAATGTCTTTTTTTCTTTTGCAGAGCAGGAAAAGAAGATCAGAACAATACATGAAAAATGAAAAAAATAAATAAAACAATGTTACTCAAATAAAGTTGTCACTATAATCTTTACCCGTGGTGCACCACCAACTGTTTAACCATAAAACTTGTGTTCACCTCTGGAATAACAATCAGTTCACAAATGATTCACTTCAAATAAACTCAGAAATAACTTGACTTAGTTCAAATGAACTCTGAAATGACTCTAGCGATTCGACAGATGATTC
This sequence comes from Cyprinus carpio, assembly GCF_018340385.1. Taxonomy (NCBI): domain Eukaryota; kingdom Metazoa; phylum Chordata; class Actinopteri; order Cypriniformes; family Cyprinidae; genus Cyprinus; species Cyprinus carpio. The sequence goes on along the minus strand of NC_056574.1, from coordinate 845,596 downwards.
AATTTTCATATCAGTTACCTACTTCAAGTTCTCAGTTCAGTCTATATCAGTAAAGAGTTCATGTGTGTATATGTCTCAGTCTCAGACGACGATGGCGTAAATGTTCATTTAACTCACAAAAACTCAGATGAACTGTGTATTACCATCTTCTTTCACGTTTTCCATTGAAAAACTGCTGATTTCCCACACAGCAATCATGTCGTGTCTTTCTCTCGTAAAACTGCTCTTTCCTCCTTCTTCCCAGACATCTTTGCACCTCCCGCTAACATACCGAAAACGGGGCAACCCATCAAAATAAAAGTCCCTTTAAAAAAAATACCTGCTACACAAGACACATGAAAGCCCGCATGGAGTTTGCTAAAAAACACCTGAAGGACTCCAAGATGGTGAGAAATAAGATTCTCTAGTCTGACGAGACCAAGATAGAACATTTTGGCCTTAATTCTAAGAGGTATGTGTGAAGAAAACCAGGCACTGCTCATCACCTGTCCAATACAGTCCCAACAGTGAAGCATGGTGGTGGCAGCATCATGCTGTGGGGGTGTTTTTCAGCTGCAGGGACAGGATGACTGGTTGCAATCTAGGGAAAGGTGAATGCAGCCAAGTACAGGGATATCCTGGATGAAAACCTTCTCCAGAGTGCTCAGGACCTCAGACTGGGCCGAAGGTTCACCTTCCAACAAGACAATGACCCTAAGCACACAGCTAAAATAACGAAGGAGTGGCTTCACAACAACTCTGTGACTGTTCTTCAATGGGCCGGCCAGAGCCCTGACCCAATTGAGCATCTTTGGAGAGACCTGAAAATGGCTGTCCACCAACGTTTACCATCCAACCTGACAGAACTGGAGAGGATCTGCAAAGAGAATGGCAGAGGATCCCCAAATCCAGGTGTGAAAAACTTGTTGCATCTTTCCCAAAAAGACTCATGACTGTATTAGATCAATAGGGTGCTTCTACTAAATACAGAGCAAAGGGTCTGAATACTTAGGACCATGTGATATTTCAGTTTTTCTTTTTTAATAAATGTGCAAAAATGTCAACAATTCTGTGTTTTGCTGTCAATATGGGGTGCTGTGTGTACATTAATGAGGAAAAAAAATTGAACTTAAATGATTTTAGCAAATGGCTGCAAAATAACAAAGAGTGAAAAATTTAAGGGGATCTGAATACTTTCCGTACCCACTGTATATTAATACCTGCTAAACACTACATAATATGGTGCTGATAAGTGCAACCCTAGCTTTCACCTGTTTCCCAGTAACCCTATTAGTAATTGGACTTTTACCAGTAATTCATCTTGCAAATAATTAAATGAAAATAAGCTGGAATTAACAACGAAAACATTTGTCATATAATTATCCTTAAGTCAGTCTTATTTCCATCATTTACCGCTGTCATGTTTCCTCTTTTCTTCATCTTCTTGCTTTTTTCTGCTTCTGGCTGCCAGACGGATAAGTCCTCTTCATGTTTAAATTAGCAAATGCCTGAGTAAGCGCTGTGCCAGTTTGAAAACAGCGTCTGATGCATCACGAGGAAAAAGCAAGCACATCCAGCGTAAATGCAGGGCCCCAGGCAATTGCCTGCCCTATTGCTATGCTTCTGGTAATGACAGGGAGAAGAGAGCACTCAGTGAGTGCACAGGATGTATATGAGCAGATCGACTATAGATAAAGAGAGCAGATAAAAATGACGAAAATTTCAGAGGAACAAAACATTCAAAAGAGGGGTTACGATCAGGCTAGAAGTAGGACCCGCGTAAATATTGGAGCAGCTTTTCAGCAGTGTAGAAACTCAAGGAGCAGAAAGGCCTGGAATCGGACACCATGCTTTGTTTCTTCTTGTTAGGTGAGTTACATTGATTTTTACTTTGAATTACCATAGTAAAACACATCGCTTTCACTTATTGATGATGACATCATAGGAGATTCCGCCATCCACGCTGCCAACATAGATACGTATACGTAGATGCCTCATTAGCGACTGTTACTATGGGCTGCTATACGTAAGCCATTGACCATATTCGAAGAGTCAACTTGTCGTCATTCACCATAACAGTAACATAAGTTGGGCAGCTGTGGCCTAATGGTTAGAGAATTGGACTTGTAACCAGAAGGTCGCAGGTTTGAGTCTCGGTGCTGGCAGGAGTTGTAGGTGTGAGGGAGTGAATGAACAGCGCTCTCTTCCATCCTCAATAACCATGGCTGAAGTGCCCTTGAGCAAGGCACTGAACCCCCAGTTGCTCCCCGGGCGCTGGATATAGCTGCCCACTGCTCCGGGTGTGTGTTCACGGTGTGATCACTTCTCACTGCTGTGTGTGTGTACCCTTGGATGGGTTAAATGCAGAGCACCAATTTCGAGTATGGGTTACCATACTTGACAAATGTCACGCATCACACTTCCACCTAAAATTCTTCAGAGATTGTAATATTGAGTTTAATACTTTTAAAAACACAAACCAACACATTCTCACTTGTGAAAGTTTATACCATTTCTCTGGGAATTTAAATTCTGGTGGTTTTTACAATCATCGGCTATGCAGGATTGTGGCATCTTCTACATGTCAGACATGTCTACATGCTTGGAGTTGTCGAATGAGGCAGCCATCTGCCTAAACATATCTATGATGTAAATGACCAAGAAGAAAGAAGCAGCATGGCATGCTTTTTGCTTAGTTGGTTTCCATGGTGACTCAACTATTTGTCCCTCTGTTAAAAAAATGTCTTGTGTGTTAAAACCAAAGTCCCTTTAAGACAAGTTATTTAAAACGCCTATTGGGCATGGAAGTGCAGCTCCTATCTCCAAAAAAAAAAAAAAGAAAAAAAACAATCTCCAAAAATGTTCACCAAATTTACAATTAAATTTCATATTTGAAATAACCAATGAAATCTGACAACAACTGTCTCATAAATGCGGTTTCTTTTGCTCATAGCATTAAAAAAAGCTTATTATTCAGACTAAACCAACCAGTGTGCATGCGCAGTCCTAAGCTTGCGTCTCAGAACCTTGACTGTTTCAGTAGCAAACAGGACTTTTAACGGCAGCTGCAGTGATGCACTGACTTTACTTAGCTCTTTTATTCAGAAGGCGGAGCTTCCTTCGATAGAATGGCCATATTGAGCATTGCATTTTTTCCCCAATTCAAAACTATAAAAGTGACATGTTTTGGGTATTCTATAGTCTTTGATTAAAACTGTGAACATGACTGAACTTATTCCCGGACACATTTTTGGAACCAGCATACCTCAAGTGAACAAGGTTTGGCCAATCAACCGAGAATTCAAGGTATGTGTGATGGTAAATTAACCTTGCTTTCTGGAATACCCCTCAGATTATGTTAGCTGTACATTAACTTTCCATTATGCTGCTTCATACAGACTGGTGTTTGTTATTTGTCAAATAGTGTTTACTGCTGCTTTATTCTTCTGTTTTATTACAAGTAGTGGCTAATGTATCTTATTAATAAGTCTTAGAGATTTACAGGAAATTACTGACTTCTGTAATGATAATGTGGGTAAACTTCACACAGACACTCACCCTCAACAAGTCAAGAGTCAATATGGGTGATTTTTTTCCTACAAATGCTGCAGAGACAGACAAATTAATGGATATTATGAGAGGGAACTTATGAGATAGTACTTGTGACTCAATTAAGATTTTAAATGTCTAATGTTTATTTATCATCTTTACTTGAGCGACTGAAGTGAAATTTTTACAGGCATCTCTGATGCTGTCATCTTAGATATAAAACAACAATAAGGATTACCACTCAGGCCATTCTGAAAGGGGAGAAAGTTAATGTACTAGTCCCGAATCCTCCTTGTGATTTTGTGCTGTCCTCTCCTGTCAGCCATAATCAGCTCAAACTCATAATCTGCACACTTTCCTGCAAAATTCACACTCCTCGTTCACAATAGCTCTTTTACAAAGAAGTGAAACATAGATGACACTGGCACAGTTGCAGATTTTAACCCACATTCTCACTGCATCTCACACACTAAATCAGTGGTTCCCAATCCTGGTCCTGGAGAACCCCCAACACTGCACACTTTTGATGTCTATTTTATCTGATGCACAAATTTGAGGTCTTGGAGTCTTCACTAATGAGCTGATGAGTTGAATCAGGTGTGTTTGAATAGGGAGACATCTAAAATGTGCAGTGTTGGGGGTTCTCCAGGACCAGGATTGGGAACCACTGTACTAAATGATCACACCACTTCATTGCTGATTCTTTATGGCAGTGATCCTCAAATTTGGCTCGTGAGATCCACTTTCCTGCAATTTAGCTCCAACCCTAATCAAACAAACCTATCTGTGATTTCCTAATGATCCTGAAGACACTAATTAGCAAACTCAGGAGTGTTTGATTTGGGTTAGACCTAAACTCTGCAGGATAGTGGATCTCGCGAGCCAGATTTGAGGATCACTGCTTTATGGTAACATGACTTTTCAGTATTAAAATCTATTAATCTATAAAAAAATAAAGAAAATTTGTAATTAAAGGGGTCATATGATGCGATTTCAAATTTTCCTTTCTCTTTGGAGTGTTACAAGCTCTTGGTGAATAAAGAAGGTCTGTAAAGTTGCAAAGACTAAATTCTCAAATACAAAGAGATATTCTTTATAAAAGTTGAGACTCGTCCAGCCCCCCCTGAAATGTCTCGTTCTAACACATATCTACATCAATATGTGGGAAGATTTGCATAATGCCGCCCATATGTTCACGCAAAGAATGAAGGCGTACCTTTTATTCTTGTTGTAGTATTGTTGTTGCTGCTGCCGCCATGTTGTATAGACGCTGTGTTTCACTGTGAAAGCGAAACTACTTTGTTTGGCCTTCCAAAAGAGGACGATATCACTCTAGGCCTCCAGCCTCTGCTCATTCATGGCCACGGTATGTGACGCTGTTTCATTGAGAAAGCGAAACTACTTTGTCTTTGTCTTCCAAAAGAAGACACGACTAGAAATCAAGTTTATATCATGTTATAATGGGTTTTATGTTTATGTCTCGTTGCTCTGTCAGGACAAGGTATCACAATACGTTAAGAGTGTAACATTTCACAACAATCACAACATGCCAATCACAGCACACCTCGCTTTTCAGAGTGATGTGCCTTGTAAAAATAGACCGTTTCAGAAGGCGGGGTATGGAGGAGAAACAATAATGTACAGTATGTGGAAAATAATGTTTTTTTTTTTTTTTTAACCTTAAACCGCATAAACACATTTCATTACACCAAATACACAAAATAATGTTCTTTTTAGCAACATCATATGACCCCTTTAAGTTAAAAGTAGTCTCTCAGATTCACTGGACCTGGAGAATGATCTTTAATTACAGAGTTAAGACTGATGTCCATCTGATTTTCAATAACATCGGTCCACAGATCGGAGTCTTGATGATAAACATTACTGTATTTGTTCATTTAGACCAGGAGTAGGCAAGTTAAGTCCTAGAAAGCCACTGTCTTAGAGAGTTTAGCTCCAACCCTGAAAAAATCTCACCTGCCTATTGACTTAATAATCTTGAAAACATTGGGAGGTCATTCCACCAGCCGGGCACAGTCAATCTCAATTCGAACATCCGAGTCTTTCCTCATTTTTTTAAAAAACCGTCTAAAGACTCATCTTCTTCGCCAGCACTTGACCAACTAATACTAGCACTTACCTTTTCTTTTATTTTCCTTGTCTATCCTATTCTTGGGAAGAAAAAAAAAAACTTGATATGAGTTCTGTGCTAGTCTAACTGAGACTTGTCATGGCACTTGTATACTGTTGTTGTTCTCTCATTGGTCTGATTGCTTCTATTGTTCTAATTTTTAAGTCGCTTTGGTTAAAAGCGTCTGCTAAATGATTAAATGTAAATGTAATGATTAGCTTGTTAAGGTGTGTTTGATTAGGGTTAGAGCTGAACTCTGCAGGACAGCGGCTCTCTAGGACAGAATCCCCTTCTCTTGATTTAAATTAAATTAAATTAAATTTATGCATTTAGCAGACGCTTTTATCCAAAGCGACTTACAGTGCATTCAGGCTATCAATTTTTACCTATCATGTGCTCCCGGGGAATCGAACGCCCAACCTTGCGCTTTGTAACGCAATGCTCTACCACTTGAGCTACAAGAGCACAGGATTTAGAACAGAAGAGAATTTATCTCTCAACTGAGTCCGGTTTCCATCACCTGATGTTTGGGCTCTTTGCCATTGTCATCTTTGGCTTGATTAGTTGGGGTCTGAAAGACTTAATATCTAGTACTATTATCAATTAACAAAACTTGAACCAAATTGATCTGAATACTGGCAGATGAGCTGCTTTATATCTGAATCAAATGTAATTTCATAATTGATGAATTTTGTAACATTAACACTGTCATTTCCCTCTTTATGTCTGTGAAGATGCTTTGAAACAACCTGTATTGTATGAAGCACTATAGAAATAAGTGTGACTTGACTCCTGAATTATGTCATTATTGGCACTGATGAGTTAAAGATGTGCTGATAACTTGCTCTTTTGGGTTTTGACTAACTGGTTAGTTTGTGCATTGATGCATCGTTCTATAATGGTGTAGTAGTTAATTAGTCTTTGTACGGGTCTATAATAGCAGGTGATCTCTATACGTAAGTATTTACATTCATCTCAGAGAAGCAGACATTTTCAAGTGTTAAATGCTCAACGTTTAGCATTACAGTGGCATACAGATAAAAGAGTAAAAGCAGAGTAAAATCAACAAAACTTTAATTTCAATTCCTTTAGATTTCCCATTTGAATTGAGACAGATAATTTTGGCCAAAAACAAGATGGTACATGCTCTGTACAATAAATAAATAAGAATAAATATGGCGTCTGTAGTGAGAATGAAGGCAGCAGAAACTCAGGATGCTGGGAGAGTTCAGATCTATGATGCTCTCATTATCATGTCTGATCTCAACTGAAGCTGGAACCTGACAATGGGTTGAGTGTTCAGAGGTCCATACGTTCAGAACTTCAGTGGACCACATCATTCATAGAGTGCAGAAACATTCAGACAGGAAGGGCTGAGATGAGAACGGGTCAGTAGAAGCGTTTCCGTCTGCTTTCGCTCCAGTGTCCGTACAGCACGAGTCCCACCACCACCAGCAGAAACACACCCAGCATGGAGAAGAGCACGCTGAAGAAGATGGCGATACTGCTCATGCCCTCCGCATCTGTGTACGCTGAGATACACACACACACACATGCATCACACATCTGCATGTGTCAGCATGCATTGCTTATCATCAGCTCATACTCACGTCTCAGTAGCTCCATGTTGTCCACACTGGGTATCAGCACCTCCTGCTCCTCCACATCCTCCTGTTTGCTGCGCAGGATGGTCAGCTGGTAGAGCTTCATTGAGATCAGGTCATGGTTATCTGACACACACACACACACACACACACAGGAGCTAAGCAGTGGATCATGAGATACACATGCAGTCGCGTGTGTGTGCCTTTCAGGGAATTATGTTATTTTTTTTTATGTTTTTAAAAAAAGACACCCCAGAGCGTGACATCATATATTATGATCGTTTCGTTGCTGTGTCTGTAGATATTTTGCATGCTCAAAGTCTAGAGTCTTGCTTTACATTGAATAACAGGCAATGTTAATGGTTTCTTTTCTGAACGAGACTGCATTAATGACATATGCGGCTGACAAATGCCACCTCCGGAGGGTGCAACCTTAGAAATGAGAAAGCCATAGGGTGCTTCTCAAAAGGATGCGCCCTAGTGAGGATCATACTTCCGAGATGAGTCAAGGTTACAGTCCTTCTTACCAGTGAATGCTAGAATGAGACGCTCAAGTAAATACAAAGCATTACAGTGCTCCGCTGGTCAAATCATGTTACTGCAGGTCCTTACATTACACCATATGACTATTCAAGAACAAAACTATTTGCTGATAATGTTGACTTATGGTTTCAGTGGCACTTGTCACCTGACAGATCTCCAGTGATGGCCGAAATGCCAAAGTAGAAGCCCTGCGGCAGACGCACGCCAGGAACGTCCAGACAGTCTCTCCACTCGTGCTGCCCGTCGATGTCAAGCATGATCTGCACCAAACACACACGTCAGTGTGACATCAGGAAGGACAGTCTGCATCTATAGCAGGTGTCCCTCACCGTGAGTCTGCGCCGGACATATCTGATGAACAGGAAGGTGTCGTGCTTCAGGTTGCGCACCATGGCATTACAGCCGCCCAGTTCTGTGGGCCGCCCATCCCGCTCGTGATCGTAGCTGATGGTGCCATTGCCCACCATGGCCAATACGTACGGGAAGATCCTCTGATGACAAGCAGAAGAGACAACAGCAGAATGAACTCAGCATGTGATCCACTACAAGTCAACACAGATGCATTGATGATAGTCAGTGAACTACAGTGAGCGGTTGTTACCTGTGTGCGGGGCGTGTATCTCTTCCTCTGGGCCTAAAAACAGACACATACAAAAACATGAAAGACACAAACGGAACAGGCACATATGTTCAGAAATGACACTGTGGTTAAACTGTCCTGGCTGGACTGACTAGGGAAGTGTTCACTTTAATCAGACACATAAACCTCTGTTGATCAGAATAGAGTGTACAGGAATGAGTGAAACATTATGAGTGGAGATGTAAATGTCAACATGTCCTCTTGAATCAGGGGTCCATTCTTCATACATCGCTTATTACATCCAAGATGAAACGTCACATCCAAGATGATATCATCGCGCTAATCAGGATCTGAGTAATTCGGTTCTTCGAACGCACCTGTTGTTGATGATTAATACGGCTGGATTGAGTTATCTGAGATAATTGCGCGTTCATGGGTTGGTTTAAAAGGGGTTATGTGTCGATACTCGAAACCACGATCAGCAATGCAGTGATTGGCTGGCGGCAAGACAGCAACATAATTAGATCACATAATTAAAAAAGACACTTGACGAAAAACTTGACAAATTTCTGGATATTTATAAGGAAACAGCCAAGCGAACAAAACTAAATGTTATAATAGATCAATGAAATGTGCACTGTTTTTATTTTATTTTAATTTACATGATTCCCAATTATTTATATTCACGATTTCTAATATTTGTACAGACTTACATTGTAGTAATTAGCAATTCATTTAATTTTATATTTGAACAGATTTGTTACATGACAGCATTAATAAAAGTTCCTTAAGGGTTAAGATCATGTTATCTGCATCTCCTGCTCTCCATCAAGCCACTCCCTTAATAGCTGGCATCACTCAAATTAATGCACGACTCTACATGATCTGTATAGCATGTAAGACTCTAATACAATTAAGAAGTAATTATTTTATGACGAATAAATCTTTCAGTGAGCAAAACTGGCTGTGTTAAAGACTACATAACGTCATTATATTATCTTTAAATTATTTTTTTAATTATTATTATTTTAAATTATTGTCCCTGGATCAGTAGGATGCTCTTGTAATAAAGTAGTGGTGGTAACGGACAGATTTTAAGTATCAATTCTGCTAATCCTGTTTACATGAAATAAGCCAAACTATCCAAGATCATGCCAAATCTTCAACAATGAAATCCAGCTGAGTTAGCAACGTATGAAGAACGGGACCCAGGTTTGAAATACAAACTAAAAATTCAAAGACGCTGTTTGTGATTCATCAGATCTCATCGTGAACCACGTCTAAAGATACTGTGCTGCTATAAACGATCTCTTCATGTAAGAGATGGACTGAATGAAGGTCAGATCTTTGTGTGGACCATATCAGACTCCTAAATACACAAATATCACCGCATTATTACAATTAATGACTCAATAAACCTATGGATTTGTAAACTGATATTTCCTTCTCGAACACAATAGCAAACAATATAAATCACTGTATAACAACGTGTTTGTGAAGCAAAAAATATGAAAAAGGCTTTGTCTAAGTCCTGTACACAGATACATACTGTAATGTCATTGATCGTGCTGGCAGTGTTTGATTTCTATACCTCCATGAGTTTCTCCTCATTGGGGTAGGTGTCCACAAACACGCCAAGTCCTGTGAAGAAATCCCTGTTTCCAAACACCGGACCTGCAGACAGGTGAGGGATAATCTACAGTCATTAGCAAACAAACCCTGACTGGAGATCAGACTTGACTCAATGAAACAAGCATCACTGACCTTTCTGCATGCGCTCCTTGGTGTACCAGATGGCCAGACCGTCACCGTTCAGATTCTTCTTCCCCTGACCGTGAATCTTAAAATGCACCTGTAGTTCCCAGTCCCTCAGATGACATGGCTACAGACACACATACAAATACACACACAGTGCCTAGTCATGAACCAATAAACCATTTCCTCTGGTTTTAGGACTAGTCCATGGCTGAAGTTATGATTATATTTGTTAAATAAGAACGTCACTACAAAGACTCTAATCCTTCTTGGCTGAATGGTGTGAATGGCAGCTGTAGTAAGCACACTAGTAAGTGATGATGACTTACTATTCGGCTCCATATGGCTCCCTGTTTGCTCTGCTGGTCTGGAGTGAGACGCACGTGATCGCTGGTGACCAGAGCGTCTCCCATCTGCTCCCAGTGAGATGAACCCGACACACCAATACCTGCAACACACACACATCATCAGAAAATACACAACACATATATTTTAGTTTTCCGTGTTTTATGGGTTCATTCCATAGATGTAATGGTTTTCCTACTGTACAAACTGTATTTTCTATACTCTTACCCTAACCCTAAACCTACCCCTCACAGGAAACTTTATGCATTTTTAAATTAAAACAAAAAACGAAAAAAAAAAAAAAAAAAAAAAAACTTCATTCTGTGTGGTTTATAACCCGTTTTCCTCTTGGGGACCAAATAATGTCCCCACAAGATAAAAATGTACTGGTATTACTATCCTTGTGGGTACATCTGGTCCCCCAAAACGTAGGGAAAACCAGGTACATACACCCTACTCCTCTCTCTCTCTCTCACACACACACACACACATACATACAATCTAATGCAGCAGCCAAAGACGTGACATAAAACTGCTTTCATTCCTGTGTCAGACTGATGATGTATATTATATAACGTTTGAACATAATTATTATTAAGCATAATTATTATGATGATAAGAGGTAAACGAGAGAGTCGCGAGAATGATGAATTTATAATGCATTTGTGTCTCTTACCCTGGTAAGGCTTGGACAGCGAATACTCTCTCTTTAAAAACTCTTCCATTTCATGACCGTCATCACATAAACTAACACTGATCGCTGCAAATAAAATCAACAATGATCCAGAAATCATGATTTAATTCAAAGCTTTTTAAACGCGTCCACTGAATTCACGCTCGCGGCCATCGATTCCCACTATCGGCCAATGCTCCCACCCGATTGGCTGCTGCTGTTTACACGGCGCGCATCTACTGGCTCTCTCACCTGTCAATCAAACACAAGCCCTCCCACACGTCAGCAAACGGGACCGAAGATATATGATCATAAAAGATTTGCGATTTGCTAAAATAGCAACGAAACGTTTAAAGTAAGTAGTTACTCTCCACATTTATTAATATTTCTAGACCGCGGAATTTGCCCCTTTTTTAATTAATTTTATATAATTGTTTTATTTTATGTGCACACCTCATACTTTAGAAAATGTGAGAGAATGCGCAAACCAAATCTACAATATAGTAATTCACTACTAATGTATTATCATTATTATTATTATTATTATTATTATTATTATTATTATTATTAGAGTCGCCTTACTTCCGGAGCATATTACGTAAGAAGGTCATATTGTCAGTTATCTTAAAGGGATAGTTCACCAAAAAATTAAAATTCTGCAATTAATAAGGGTCAGAGGATTTAATCAAAAAATATCTGAATTGGTGTTCTGAAGATGTACAAAGGTGAACAAAACATACTACATATTTTTAAGTGGCTGGTGATTGTTTTTTAATGCATCTGAATGAATGTGGATATTTTACACTCTCACTCATCAGTCTGGATTTAAACCTCCATTAACAGAAATAGTAAATAAACTTTGGAGTGTCGATCACTATCAGTGCTCGAATTGAATCAAGTCTTATGGGGAGTCCCCACCATAAGACTTTTTTTTTTTTTTTTTTTTTGGTGGGGGTGGGGGTTAGTCTTGCAATACACAATTTAAATAAACCATATATTTGATCATAATATGCATAACTATATACTATTTATTAAAAACAGGCTTACATAAAAGAACAGGCTTTTGTGTTGATAAAGAATAATAAGTCCAATGTTGCATAACAAAGAGAGATAAGCTACTATTCTTCTTTTAAAGATTTAGATGGTGACAAAGCAGCAGACCAAAAAGGGCAACTATGGCATATATACCAGGGGACCACATATAAGGCACTTGAAGATCCGTAAAAGCATGTGACATCAAAATACACTGAAATTTCTCAAAAAACATAGAAAATATTCAGATAGCTTTCAGACTCACTGAGTGGTATTCAGATTCAGCAGTGGCACAGGAATCATTATTACATAATGTCTCAGAAAGCAGTGATAAAGGAGCAGCCAGTAACTTCAAATGGACCTGTTTAAGGACCTTTTAATTACTTAAACAGTAGCAAAAGGATGGAAAAATGCTATCAGACTGTATAGAGATGAGATTAGGTATTATTCAAAGAGTGCAAGACAACTGGGCAAACAGGCTATAGTCTTTATAATAGTTCATAAGTTTAACATAGGCATGTCCAGGAGATTCTCAAAAGTCAACTCATTTATCCATAACAGCTCTCAAAGTAATTTCAAGAACTGGTGGGTGAAGACATAAACCAATGTTGAAAACAGTTGTGTACGATTTCTTTTCAGGATTCTTTGATGATTAGAAAGTTCAAAAGAGCATTTATCTAAAAAAAAAAAAAAAAAAAAAAAAAAACTCTTGTAAAATTTAAAAATGTATTTACTGTCACTTTTGATCAATTTAATGCATCCTTTCTGAATTAAATTAATTTTATTAATTTCTTTCCACCCAAAAAAAGAAATAATTTAAATTTTTACTAACCCCAAACTTTTGAATGGTAGTGTACTGTATAATGTTAAAATTATATCTATTTCAGATAAATGTTGTTCTTTTGAACTTTCTATTAATCACAGTATCCTGAAAAAAGAAAAGAGTTTTTAACATTGATAATAATCAGAAACGTTTCTTGAGCACCAAATCAGCATATTAGAATGATTTCTGAAGATCACGTGACAATGAAGATTGGAGTAATGATGCTGGAAATTGTTTATGATTGTATTATTATTATTTTAAATTGTAATAATATATCATGATATTACTATTTTTACTGTATTTTGGATCAAATCAATGCAGGCTTGGTGAACAGAAATTACTTTTAAACAGTAATGTACGTCCAACAGAATAATCCTAGCATTATTTACCAATGTATTTATTATTTCCCCTAAAACAACTTGATGATTGACACTTTGTGATAATAATGTTTGTTCCAAAAGGCTTGTTTAAATGCAAGAATCTAGTTTATTACATAATTAACTAAACTAGTTTATTAGTTATTAAAAATTGTGACAAGACTGGCTGTCAGTCTGTGTGGTAGTGTTGTGGGGATTTTTCAACGATTTCAGTGCAGTTTACATAGTTACGTCCAGTAGGTGGCGGCAAGGGACTGTTATAAGTGAGTCTGTCAGTCAGCACACCATTCAACCATTTCAGTCCAAAAGTCTGCTTCATTCAGGAACTAACTATGGCTATCAATATATCAGTTATAGCTATTTCAAGAGTGAATCCCGCATTTATATGCCGATGTAATTCCTGAAACTTTGCAGCGTGTATGTGGCTGTTGATCTTAGCAGCATGAAAAACAAGTTTTATACAGTTCACCGCATAACGAACACTCCCTTTATAATTACTAAAAAGCTGTCACTCATCTTCATCGAGATCTCTAGTACCCAAGAACAAGACCTAATAATCATTTATGCAGGGAATACAAAAGTCCCAACATGGAGTTGATAAATATAGTGGAAAGATATATAAAGAGGGAAAATTACCCCTCAAAAAAGTCAGTAAGAAGCTTCCTCTTCCCGACTGCGAGTGGTGGTTTACTATTCTCAATTTTTTTAGCTGAAGGTAGCTTCACCGGAGCGGTGTGAATCGAGCAGTCATGTCAACGATGTCCTGCGCTTAGCGGTCTTTAGATGTGGGGCGGGGCATTTAAGGTTCAAAGAAACATGACAACTACCCCATAAACAAACTTAATATTAATTATTGTAAATATCATTTTTACTCAGATAAAAACATCCGAGGGACCCCCCCAAGTCTATTTTTTTTTTACTTCTTATGGGGGATCCCAATGCCTTATGGGGGGTCCCTGATCCCCCCAGCACCCCTTCAATTCGAGCACTGATCACTATTGAGGTTTTAAATGAAGCACAAACATCAGATGAGGTAAAATCAGAATCCTGTGATGTGAAGTGTGTAAGAGAGTGTGATTTGTAGACAGTCCCTTAGTTCAGACAGCTGCTGTATGGCACATCTAACTGTGTGTGAACATCAGAACTCGACATACAACTTCTGATCTGATCTCAGATCTGCATCAGATATCAAACACAAACACACACACACACACACACACGGGTCAGGATGGAGCACACACCCGAGAAACACAGTGGATATTTATCGGGACACATGGGTGAGATTTCTAGGTCAGTCAAAGGCACGCATGTGACCCCCAGTACTTAGTTACCCCCCCTCCCCTCCCCTCTGTGTGTGTGTGTGAAAATTTTGATTTTCCTGACCTAGAAGTGTGTATTATAAGATGTTTTAAGGCTGATAAATTGGATAATAATATAGGTTTAAAACCAAGTCAGTGGGCAATAGAAGCATAAATTATTTTTCAAGATAACAGATTCTTAAACATGAGAATCAGATTAAATGTTGCAGTGAATGATCCACGCTACAAACTGGAAATAGAGAAGATATAGTTTGTTGTTATGTTTATAAACTCAGTTAGATTTGTCCTGGTAGCCTTCAGTAAAATCATGTGTCTAAAATGATTAAACATGATTATTATTATTATTAATTCACACTAATATAAATTAATCTTTTTCCAATAAGTTTAAACCGAGTTTTATATTTTATGGGCATTTTTACCTATATAAAGCCTTTTTAGTTATAAAGCTTCCATTTAGTCAGTGATTTAGAATAATAAGACATTTTGGCTGTTACCAAGCAAATGAAATGGACACAGAAGCTGCATCTGAAGTGGCATTTAGATGCATTTACACACTGTTTCACTGTTTCTAGCCAATTTGACGACCTAGGCTAAATCCCTATTGCACCCCCCCCCCCCAAAAAAACACACATATAACACACACACATATATATATATATATATATATATATATATATATATATATACATATATATACACACACACATATACATACACACACGTAATCAGATTACTTTTTTCAAGTAACAAGTGTTGGGGGTCACGCATTACAAGTAACGCGAGCTACGTAATCAGATTACTTTTTTCAAGTAACTAGTAAAGTAACGCATTACTTTTTAATTTACAAGAAAATAAAGTAACACCAGTTTTCCCATTTGTTGACTGAGAAGTCTCCTGTCTCCATATTGGGAGAAACCGGAAGTACAGAGGCATTGTGTGTGCTGTGTGATGATGTTACTGTAGTTCTAGACTAAATGTGAATGGGCATTAATTCATCCCACTCGCAAAAAACAGATTTAGTATTAATCAAAATGAATTACAACAGTGAAATGCAAACTCAGAATATGATGCAAAACTCCAACAATCAAAAATGATAAATAACACAAAATAATCCAAACAAACTTTATTAACCAGTGTCTTTGCTGCTGACTTTGATGAACCAGTTCAACCATACTAATAAGCAAAAATGACTTTAGATAGAATATTGTGCTTCCTTGTTTTTCTTTATTGCTGAAAAGTGTTGAACCTTCTGCTCCTGTATTCTACTGTACAGACGTGAATTTACTTTTCCTTCAGCCTAAGATTTATTCATTACACTTTTACGTGTGAAAGGGCTTTTACTTTTGCTATAAATAGAACTTCTTATATTAAAAACAATCAAGCCCTGCTCATATTTAAAAAGTAATGCGAATGTAATGTGAAAGTAATGTAACGCATATTATATACAGGTCCTTCTCAAAAAATTAGCATATTGTGAAAAAGTTCATTATTTTCCATAATGTAATGATAAAAATTAAACTTTCATATATTTTAGATTCATTGCACACCAACTGAAATATTTCAGGTCTTTTATTGTTTTAATACTGATGATTTTGGCATACAGCTCATGAAAACCCATCTCAAAAAATTAGCATATTTCATCCGACCAATAAAAGAAAAGTGTTTTTAATACAAAAAAAGTCAACCTTCAAATAATTATGTTCAGTTATGCACTCAATACTTGGTCGGAATCCTTTTGCAGAAATGACTGCTTCAATGCGGCGTGGCATGGAGGCAATCAGCCTGTGGCACTGCTGAGGTGTTATGGAGGCCCAGGATGCTTCGATAGCGGCCTTAA
Organism: Cyprinus carpio; assembly: GCF_018340385.1. Classification (NCBI taxonomy): domain Eukaryota; kingdom Metazoa; phylum Chordata; class Actinopteri; order Cypriniformes; family Cyprinidae; genus Cyprinus; species Cyprinus carpio. The sequence continues at coordinate 829,049 of NC_056574.1, read as the reverse complement.
GCTCATCCAGAGTGTTGGGTCTTGCGTCTCTCAACTTTCTCTTCACAATATCCCACAGATTCTCCATGGGGTTCAGGTCAGGAGAGTTGGCAGGCCAATTGAGCACAGTAATACCATGGTCAGTAAACCATTTACCAGTGGTTTTGGCACTGTGAGCAGGTGCCAGGTCGTGCTGAAAAACGAAATCTTCATCTCCATAAAGCTTTTCAGCAGATGGAAGCATGAAGTGCTCCAAAATCTCCTGATAGCTAGCTGCATTGACCCTGCCCTTGATAAAACACAGTGGACCAACACCAGCAGCTGACATGGCACCCCAGACCATTCAGGCCTTTTGGCATTTCCTTCTCCCCAGTCTTCCTCCAGATTCTTGCACCTTGATTTCTGAATGACATGCAAAATTTGCTTTCATCCGAAAAAAAGTACTTTGGACCACTGAGCAACAGTCCAGTGCTGCTTTTCTGTAGCCCAGGTCAGGCGCTTCTGCCGCTGTTTCTGGTTCAAAAGCACACGCCTGTGCACGGTGGCTCTGGATGTTTCTACTCCAGACTCAGTCCACTACTTCCGCAGGTCCCCCAAGGTCTGGAATCGGTCCTTCTCCACAATCTTCCTCAGGGTCCGGTCACCTCATCTCCTTGCGCAGCATTTTTTGCCACACTTTTCACTTCCCACAGACTTCCCACTGAGGTGCCTTGATACAGCACTCTGGGAACAGCCTATTCGTTCAGAAATTTCTTTCTGTGTCTCACCCTCTCGCTTGAGGGTGTCAATGATGGCCTTCTGGACAGCAGGCAGGTCGGCAGTCTTACCCATGATTGCGGTTTCCACAAATCTGAATGCATTATTTGTAAATTGACTGTTAAGATAAACATTTTGCACAATTTATTATCTGTAATATCATTGTGTTGCCACTAGATGCCTGTATAGTGCAACAATCCCTAGTAGCTAAAACATTGCACATAATCTACACATAAATCACACAAATTAATTTTATTACAAACCCGATTCCAAAAAAGTTGGGACACTGTACAAATTGTGAATAAAAACAGAATGCAATGATGTGGAAGTTTCAAATGTCAATATTTTATTCAGAATACAAAATAGATGACATATTAAATGTTTAAACTGAGAAAATGTATCATTTTAAGGGAAAAATAAGTTGATTTAAAATTTCATGGCATCAACACATTTCAAAAAAGTTGGGACAAGGCCATGTTTACCACTGTGTGGCATCCCCTTTTCTTTTTATAACAGTCTGCAAACGTCTGGGGACTGAGGAGACAAGTTGCTCAAGTTTAGGAATAGGAATGTTTTCCTATTCTTGTCTAATACAGGCTTCTAGTTGCTCAACTGTCTTAGGTCTTCTTTGTCGCATCTTCCTCTTTATGATGCGCCAAATGTTTTCTGTGGGTGAAAGATCTGGACTGCAGGCTGGCCATTTCAGTACCCAGATCCTTCTTCTACACAGCCATGACATTGTAATTGAAGCAGTATGTGGTCTGACATTGTCATGTTGGAAAATGCAAGGTCTTCCCTGAAAGAGACGACATCTGGATGAGAGCATATGTTGTTCTAGAACTTGGATATACCTTTCAGCATTGATGGTGCCTTTCCAGATGTGTAAGCTGCCCATGCCACACGCAGTCATGCAACCCCATACCATCAGAGATGCAGGCTTCTGAACTGAGCGCTGATAACAACTTGGGTTGTCCTTGTCCTCTTTAGTCCGGATGACATGACGTCCCAGTTTTCCAAAAAGAACTTCAAATTTTGATTCATCTGACCACAGAACAGTTTTCCACTTTGCCACAGTCCATTTTAAATGAGCCTTGGCCCAGAGAAGACGCCTGCGCTTCTCTATCATGTTTAGATATGGCTTCTTTTTTGACCTATAGAGTTTTAGCCGGCAACGGCGAATGGTACGGTGGATTGTGTTCACAGACAATGTTTTCTGGAAATATTCCTGAGCCCATGTTGTGATTTCCATTACAGTAGCATTCCTGTATGTGATGGAGTGCCGTCTAAGGGCCCGAAGATCACGAGCATTTAGTATGGTTTTCCGGCCTTGACCCTTACGCACAGAGATTGTTCCAGATTCTCTGAATCTTTGGATGATATTATGCACTGTAGATGACGATAACTTCAAACTCTTTGCAATTTTTCTCTGAGAAACTCCTTTCTGATATTGCTCCACTAATTTTCGCCGCAGCATTGGGGGAATTGGTGATCCTCTGCCCATCTTGACTTCTGAGAGACACTGCCACTCTGAGAGGCTCTTTTTATACCCAATCATGTTGCCAATTGACCTAATAAGTTGCAAATTGATCCTCCAGCTGTTCCTTACATGTACATTTAACTTTTCTGGCCTCTTATTGCTACCTGTCCCAACTTTTTTGGAATGTGTAGCTCTCATGAAATTCAAAATGAGCCAATACTTGGCATGACATTTCAAAATGTCTCACTTTCAACATTTGATATGTTATCTATATTCTATCGTGAAGAAAATATAAGTTTATGAGATTTGTAAATTATTCCCTTCCTTTTTTACTCACAATTTGTACAGTGTCCCAACTTTTTTGGAATCGTGTTTGTACATTTGGATTTGGATACATATTTAGATATTATCAATGGCTACTTTTTGTCTTTATCTGTTTTTTGTTCAATTGTTTTGTTGTTGTTGCTTGAAACATTGATTTAAAGTGTCAGTTACTGCATTATTATTTCAGTCAAAACTATAAAACCCTTTGTTACCCCAAACCACATATAAAAGCCTGATCAGTGGCATAAAAGTAATCAATACAGCTACTTAATCCTTTGCTACTCATTAACGTGTGAACTTCCCCTTTAAATGACATGACACTCTGCCCTATATGTGTATGAGGCTGCTCCCATTCAGGGCCACATTAACCATTGGGCTAGGCGGGGCTGAAGCCCCGGGGCCCGAGCAAGGAGGAGACCCGTGTTTGGCTGTGATTGGATCGGTAGCGACGATTGCCAAAGCCCCACCACGCCCCTCACATTTTAGCGCTATTATTTAGTGGAGTTTTCCCGTAAATTCCATGCATTACCATTAGAGATTAAAACATCAAATTTTTATTTGGTTTACCAATCAAATGCGTTTATTATATATTTGACTTTTGAATAAACTGTGCATGTAGCCTATCTATCAGGTGATCGCTGTGTCTATAATGTCTGCATTCACCACTCTTCATGTCATTCTGGTGTGATCTAGAAATGGTCATACAAAGAACTATCTTCCATAAGTAAAAATGGCAACTATTCTAAAAAAAAAAAAAAAAAAAAAAAAAATAAATAAAAAATAAATAAAATAGTGAGAAAAAAAAATGAAGAGAGAGGGGAAAACATGAGTTAGTCACTAAAATCCACAGCTAGTTTATATTACTAAAGCTGATGACAGAGTGGGAGCTGTGGAACCGCAAATGGACAGGACACATGGAGCAGATAAAAACACAGTGTCATCATCCCCACAGATTTTAGGTTAGTTTGATTATTAACTTGATATATGTATATTGCTTTTTGTGTTTGAACAAACTCTATAGGCCTAGTATATTCACTTATGGGTTAAGAAATTCATTTTGCATGTCATGATGTAAGCTTTTCATTTAAACACATTTTAAGCATTGTGGTTTAAAAACTCATTTAACTGTTCAGGGACATTAAGCAGTGGGGAAGAATCTCGTCTCTGTCTCCTTGTCAACACCGCTATTTGTGTCTTAAATGAACATTAATAGTTTAATAGTTTAGATAAAGCATGTGCACTAGTTGGCTATTATGAGATTCTGGCATTATATGATGTAATTTTAAAGGGATATATCACCCAAAAATTAAAATACTGTTATCTTTTAATCAGTTTCAAGTTGTTCTGAACCTGTATGAATTTCTTAGTTCTCAACATAGAAGATATTTTGAAGAATAGTCACAACAACCAGAAAGTTTCTGGTCCCTGTTGACTCCTTGTGTTTGTTTTTTTTTCTTTCTTTCTTTCTTTTTTTTTTTTATATATATTTTGGAAGTCATGTGGGCACAGAAACTGTTTAGTTACCAGTATTGTTCCAAATATACACGTTTGCATTAAACAGAAGAAGGAAACTCATACAGGTTTAGAACAACAACAATATAACTTTAATTTTTGGGTGAACTATTCCCTATCAGTAAGTGTGTTTTTACGTAGGCTAGTATTTTTATTTTTTATTTTTGAGATATTGGAATTTGGTAACGAATTATGAAATTGCAATGCATCAAAAAAAAAAAAATTATATATATATATATATATATATATATATATATATATATATATATATATATATATATATATATATATAGTATAAAAAAATCCTAATTTAAGCTATATATATAATTATTGTGATGGAGTGCCCTGCAGTAAGTTATAGCCCCTGGGCCCAGTGAGGTCTTAATGCCGCCCTGCTCCCATTAAATGCTGTTAGAAGTGAATGAATTGATTCAGCACTTCGACACCTCTGTAAGGATGCATTAATCTCGACAAAGCAGTTTAATAAAGGATGTATTGTTCTCTTGAATTAACAAATTTTACTATACCAATATTTTTTAATTGGCTATTAAAGTTTATATGGGAATATGACATGCTGATCCTTCAACAATGCATTGGCACAAAAACGCACACCTTTTGGACAAATCACGCAACATGATTTCTCAACTGCCACAAATACTACCTAAATAAAATACTGATTTTTTTGCACTTTATTTACTGTACAAATATTTTAAATTGTCCTTTGAACTTTATTGCATGGCAAAAAAGAAAAAAAAAAAATGAAAAAGTCTTAATTGCCAAAGCACTTACAGAGCAGCAATCACATTTCAGGGTGACCATGCCACTCTTTATCACAAACCTGCTAAAATCCATTAACATTACGTCCCCCCATTGCCCCCCCCTCACCCGCCTAGGCCCTAGGAGACTGCCTAGCTTGCCTATGTCTAGAAATGGTACTGCACTTTTTAATACAAGACATGAATTCATTTAACCTGCGATTACAAATGCATAAATAATGTATTGTTATGTTAAACATAAAACGTTGAATACTTATATTTGAAGTGATTTAAAACATAAAAAAAAAAAAAAAAAAAAAAAAAAAAAAAAGTTGAAATGTGAAATTAAAACCATCAATAGGTGGCAGCAAATCACTATTAATAAAGTAAGTCATTGTGATTGAACTAAATCATTTAAAGTTTGATTCATTCAGGAATAAACACCATCATGTTGCTCAGAGACGCAAAACTGTGCTGTGGCTTTGTTTGGAATTATTTTTGAGCAAAAACAGGCAATATGCACTCTCTCTCTCTCTCTCTCTCTCTGTGTGTGTGTGTGTGTTTACTTCTTAATCAACTTCTTGTTTATTGAGCTGTTGTCATAATCATAATAATTTTTGGAGAAAAACAGGACTCTTCGTGTGAAACTGATTAACTATATGAAGTAGTATAAAATACATTTTCTGCCCCCATGTCTCAATTTGTGATCATTCTAAATGAATTTTAAAGTCGGCATGAAATCAAAATGGATAAATGGACCTCCCCTCCCCCTCAAAACGACTCCTCTACTCTTCCAGTCACGAGCTATGATACAAGGGCGGAGCTATCTGGAACTGCCAACAGAAGCAGTGACGTTTGGGGGGTGGGGAGGTGAAGCTGATGCTTCACTTTATAGCACTGACACCAGTCATAAAGGAGTATGTAATCCTTAAACATTGAAAATATATTAGGATATTACGACAAAATTACTCATCGCACACATTTTTTTTTTCAGGAATATGACTTAACTTGATGGAGGCCACGCTATCTTCGATAAGTAAAAATGTCAACTATTCTAAATATATATATATATATATATATATATATATATATATATATATATATATATATATATATATATATATAGTGAGAGGGAAAAAAAATGAAGAGAGAGGGGAAAATTTGAGTGTCACTAAAATCCACAGCTAGTTTATATTACTAAAGCTGATGGTGGAGTGGGAGCTGTGGAACCGCAAATGGACAGGACACATGGAGCAGATAAAAACACAGTGTCATCATCCCCACAGATTTTAGGTTAGTTTGATTATTATCTTGATATATGTATATTGCTTTTTGTGTTTGAACAAACTCTATAGGCCTAGTATATACTTATGGGTTAAGAAATTCATTTTGCACGTCATGATGTAAGCTTTTCATTTAAACACATCAGTCTCTCTCACTCTCTCTTGCATGTTTTGTGCCATTGATTGTCGTCGTCATCCTTAATAAATAAAACTTTTATTCATGCTTGGGTGTCGGTGGTGAATTCAGTGGAGAGAAAACCCCCACCACTAACTACAAACTGGCATCTTAGATCTGCCTCTATTTTGTTGGCAACACCCCAACTTCCAGTGATCCAATCAATTCCTGATGGACAAAATCAAGTCCCACCCTCTCATTTCAGATGCCGTTTCACAGATAGATGTCACAGTAGAGAAGAAAAGACAATCACAACTTCCATTTAATGCTGACTTTAATAGACTGAATCATGTAGTGAAAGAACGCACTCTGATGCGCACAGGCACTAGCTCAGACTTCACGTAATGTACGTGTGCACTCTGTACTAGTATTTTGAATGGTTTTTGCAAAATACTTGATAATGTCAAATGCACATTGTTAAAACAATAATTACGATATTATCGCAGACAATATATAACACACAACCCTGCTGAGGTATCTATCTCAGATGAAAAGATCTGTTATCTTTGTTTCTTATCCTTGTAGCACCAAAGCAGAATTTGTAATTATTTTACAACTTATGTTATTGGAAAAATACAGAGGTCTGGACCTCGGGGACCTCAATGGTGGGTATGGCCCTCATGGGTACAGAAAGTTTTCTGTGAGGGTTGGATTAGATGTAGGGCGATTGAAAATACAGTTTGTACAGTATAAAAACCATTACACCCAAGAATAGTAGACCAGACGAGTGTGTTTGTGTGTGTGTGTGTCTGATCTGGTCTTTCATGTTTTTGATTTAAGCTCTTCAGTGTATCAGAGTGAGCGGTTGAGAGTCATGAATATCACTGTCACACTGATCCACTGCTTCTGCTGTTTGTGTCAGTATTGTGTACTAGCCTTATCTTATTCATGGTCATAATACAGGAATTAAACTTAAGTGTTGACGTTGTCTAGGCTTTATGTGTCCTTCATCAGGGTGAGATTCACACACACATGCTTGCGCTCTCTCTCTCTCTCTCACACACACACACACACACACACACACACACACACACACACACACACACACATTCAGTCATTCTCACACACATACTGAAGACTGTCCTACTGTTACAGTGAGTAATTATTACAGTGTCCATCGCACTGCATACACTTCAGTTCATCTTCTGTGTGTCACTTCATCCATAACATAAGAAACAGACATTTCAGACATGTTTACTTTCTCCTATATGCAATAGTTCAGTTATAGTGATACTGCTCCAGTTTCGTTATATGAGATATCAGCACTTATGGTTAAAGGTGTGTTTGTGTGTTCACTGCTGTGTGTTCATTTTGGATGGGTTAAATGCAGAGCACGAATTCTGAGTATGGGTCACCATACTTGGCTGTATATCACGTCACTTGAGTCACTCACTCAAAGGACAGCTCAATATGTGTCTGCATTAAAACAGAATAACTTAATTTAATAAAAAGCCTTGTGAATATGAAGCCAAACAATCGACATTCACTTAGCCTACCTGCTCACTCAGACCATGTCCATACACAAACGAACATGGAAGCGCTACCAGACAGCGCGCTTCCACACAAAAAGATCGAACACCATCTCCAGTACTCCTTTCAGATGCCTGCTTAAAGAGCAGGTCATATGGGTTTTTGAAAAATCTCTCTTTTACAGTTTATAACGTAGCTATCCTTAAATGAAAACAATCTGCAAAGTTGTAAATCAAAAAAGTGCATGATAAATAAAGATATTGTCTCTCAAAAGGTAATCAGGTAATCAGGCAAATATATAAGTGGTAGGTGTCACCGCGGCAGCCCTCGTGTGAAGACCGATGAGTGTAAAGACCATCGATTCTACCTGCGCGACCCCACCGAGCAAGGACACCGACAGAGCACTTGAGTATTGCTTTTCTCCCCTTCAATTTTTGTACAGATTGTCCTCAAATACTTATTTTGGTCACTTGTAGTCACTATGTGCTTTCAGATCTCTACTATCACTACCAACACTCGGAGAGCACGCTATGTACGTCGAAGGAAGGCCTGCCCGACAAATCTAAGGCCTGTCCCTCTGACCACTACTACAACGCTCTCTATTCCAGTTGGTCTCTGGAACTGTCAGTCCGCTGCTAACAAAGCAGACTTCATTTCTTCTATTGCTACTCATTCCGGTCTCAGCCTCATGGCACTGACTGAGACTTGGATCAAACCTGAGGACACTGCCTGAGGACGCAGCCCTCTCCACTAATTTCACTTGTTCCCACACCCCTCGTACGACTGGGAGGGGTGGAGGTACTGGTCTCCTTAAATCGAAAGATTGGAAATTTGATCTTCAACCACCACCAACAGGTAACGGTTCATTTGAATCACATGCTGTTACTGTAACCCACCCTGTTAAAATCCACTTTGTGCTCATTTATCGTCCCCTAGGTCAATTGGGAAACTTCTTGGAGGAGTTGGACGTGCTGCTATCAAACTATCCTGAAGATGGTACTCCTCTGGTACTGCTTGGTGACTTCAACATCCACCTAGATAAACCCCAGGCTGCTGACTTCAACACTCTGCTCGCCTCATTTTATCTCAAGCGAGTGTCTACTACAGCGACTCACAAATCAAGCAACCAACTGGACCTCATCTACATGTGCTGTTGCTCAGTGGACAACACTTTAGTTGCTCCACTGCACACCTTAGACCACTTCCCCATTACTGCTAACCTAGCACTTACTCCTGAAATGGCACACGCTCCAACACGGGTCACCTTTCGACGGAACCTATGCTCACTCTCTCCATCTCGCCTATCCTCTGTGGTTTCATCCTCACTTCCTTCACTCGTGCAGTTTTCAGCTCTGGACACGAACTGTGCTACGGACACTTTTTGCTCCACTCTAACCTCTTGCTTGGACAACTTTTGCCCACTGTCGTCTAGACCAGCACGCACCACCCCATCTGCCCCCTGGCTGTCCGATGTACTCCGTGAACATCGCTCTAAACTCAGGGCTGCAGAGAGGAAATGGCATAAATCAAGAAACTCTACCGACCTCAGTGTGTATCAGTCTCTCCTCTCTTCCTTCTCTGCAAACGTCTTCACTGCTAAAACATCATATTACCACGACAAAATTAACAACTGCTGTGACGCTTGGACACTCTTCAAAACCTTCTCTTCTCTTCTCAATCCGCCTCCACCTCCTCCTCCATCGACTCTTACAGCTGACGACTTTGCAGTTTTCTTCACAAATAAGACAAGAACCATCAGTGACCAATTCTCCACACTGCAGACTGAGGATAACTTCACAACAACTAATGCTCACTCTTTCTCCTCCTTCTCTCCACTCTCAGAGACGGACGTTTCCAAACTTATCCTGTCCAGTCATCCTACTACTTGCCCACTTGATCCGATCCCCACTCACCTCCTTCAAGCGATTTCTTCTTCAGTCATACCTTCACTTACTCACATTATCAACTCCTCTCTTCACTCTGGAACATTTCCCTCAGCATTTAAGCAGGCTCGGGTAAGCCCACTGCTGAAGAAACCATCTCTAAATCCAGCACTTCTAGAAAACTACAGACTTCTTATCCCTTCTTCCATTCATTGCAAAGACACTTGAACGAGCTGTGTTCAACCAGCTCTCTATGTTTCTTGTACAGAACAACCTCCTGGACAGCAACCAATCTGGCTTCAAAAGTGGCCACTCAACTGAGACTGCCCTGCTCTCGGTTACTGAATCCCTGCGACTGGCAAGAGCAGCTTCAAAATCCTCAGTACTCATTTTGCTGGACCTGTCTGCTGCTTTTGACACTGTTAATCACCAGATTCTCCTGTCCACCCTCAGAAAGATGGGCATCTCTGGAACCGCACTCCAGTGGCTTAACTCCTACCTTTCTGATAGATCCTTCATGGTGTCTTGGAGGGGTGAAGTCTATAAGTCACAACAACTTGCTACTGGGGTTCCTCAAGGCTCAGTACTTGGACTGCTTCTCTTCTCCATCTACATGACATCATTAGGATCTGTCATTCAGAAGCATGGCTTTTCCTATCACTGCTACGCTGATGACACTCAACTCTACTTTCTCATTCCAACCAGATGACCCGACGGTAGTTGCTCGCATTTCAGCCTGTCTGAGTGACATTTCTAGCTGGATGAATGACCATCACCTTCAGCTCAACCTTAGTAAGACTGAACTGCTGGTAGATCCAGCTAACCCATCGTTTCATCACAACTTCTCTATACAGCTGGGTTCGTCAACCATAACTCCTTCCAGGACAGCCAGAAACCTAGGAGTTGTGATGGATCATCAGTTAAGCTTCACAGACCATATTGCTACAACGGCCCGATCCTGCAGATTTGCCTTATACAACATTAGGAAGATTACACCCTTCCTGTCAGAGCAAGCCACCCAACTTCTTGTCCAAGCTCTTGTTCTCTCCAGACTGGACTATTGCAATGCTCTCCTGGTGGGCCTTCCTGCATGTACTATCAAGCCTCTACAACTAATCCAGAATGCAGCAGCGAGGGTTGTCTTCAATGAGCCAAAAACAGCTCATGTTACTCCTCTCCTCATCAGGTTACACTGGCTACCAGTAGCCGCTCGCATCAAATTCAAGGTACTGATGCTTGCCTACAAAACGACCACTGGCACGGCGCCAACATACCTAAACTCACTAGTTCAATCTTATGCACCCTCCAGAAGTTTGCGCTCTGCAAGTGAACGACGCCTTGTGGTGCCATTCCAAAGAGGTTCAAAATCACTCTCACGGACTTTTTCCTGGACTGCTCCCAGCTGGTGGAATGACCTCCCGATCTCAATTCGAACAGCTGAGTCTTTACTCATTTTCAAAAAACATCTAAAGACTCATCTTTTTCGCCTGCACTTAACCAACTAATACTAGTACTTTTTCTTTTTTCTTGTCTATCATATTAAAAAAAAAAAAAAAAAAAAACCCTGGCTACGTGTTCTGTACTAGACTAACTGAGACTTGTCATAGCACTTGTATACCGTTGTTGTTCTCTCGTTGATCTGACTGTTTCTACTGTTCTCATTTGTAAGTCGCTTTGGATAAAAGCGTCTGCTAAATGATTAAATGTAAATGTAAAAGAGAGAGTCGGTTCTGAATCGCCGTAACGAGTCGTTATATTTTCGACTCTTTTGCCTGTTACCGGTGTATGTCACATACGAACAGAGTCTGATCTGCCCACAAACACTTCCGCGTTTACATCATGTTGAGAAGACGCGGTGTTCAAGGATACCACAGAAATACAATTCGAGCCTTTTGTTGTGTGCTTGTCATTTTATCAAGAACTGCTTCTCTAATCCGGGCTTTTATCTTCATTGGCTTCTAATCTTCTTAATTTGGACTAACAAGCTCTCTGAACCACGACCTGTAAGTAGTACGATTGATACGTTAGGTGTACATTTTCAATTGAGTGCTCAAAATATAATTTTTTTGTGCCAATATGTGATGTATACCTAGTGCAGCTTTAGGTTTCCAGGTAAAGCACGATATTACTGTCTTACTGAAGTAGTTCAAAAAATTCGCAGTGAACCTAAGAATATGTCAATTATTGTAGACTGACATTGTTCTAATTACTTTGTTTAATAATAAAGAATGTAGTGTAGCACACAGACTTTATAATAATTGTGAAATTGCTGTTTATTGTGCTACACTGGCAGTTACAGGGTTAATGCGGGAGAGATGAGTGATTTCGGCTGGTGCCCCTGTGATACAACTGTTCTGCGTTCTGATTAAAAGTTAAGACCAAGCGTCTTTTGTCTGTCGTTCTTCAAACATTACAGTAGACATATTTTGGTTTACAAACTGTATTGTTTAATCAGTTAGTGACGTTAGCACTCGGCTAACGTATCCACCTAGTGTTCACAGTTTAGCAGCTAAGCTTTGGCTGTGGGCACGATTCGCTTGCATAAGTGTTTTTGTATTTTATGTCATTATAAGAACGGATTGACTATATTATTGTTTTATGTAAAGGTGCTTTGTCAATGGTAGCGCTGGCTAACTGTCTCAAGGACTCATCTCTGTGCCAATCACAACAGGTTTGGCCAGCTGACCAATCAGAGCAGAGTAGGCTTGAGGAAGGGAGGGGCTTGCTCCGAACTTGCTTGAAACGAATCATTTCCTAATCATTGGCAAATGACTCTAATATTAAATGTATATTCAGAGAAAATTACAATGTTTTCTGACCTTAGATGCATTTAAACCTGATGTAGGGGACTCCAATACAATATTGGGACACTTTAAAATACCATATGACCTGCTCTTTAAAAACTCAAACCACTTGCATGGCCACGCCCTCTACTGCTAGCCACCACCCCAGCTACATTCTATCCCCCAGAAATTCATTGGCCACCCGCTGATGCACACACACAAAAGAAAACTCAAACAAGAACAGCACATTAAATCAAGTTACTGGTGCAACTACCGGCCTGGGCAGTCTATATGGATTTGAATGCTGACCCCCTGTAGTTCTCCTAGAATGCCTCAGCCCAAAGGGTTGAGCCTCGGATACAGTGGAACTCTCCAACTCACTATCCTCAGTTATCGTAGTGGGTGACGCATCACTGTCCCCTTGCAATAATACACATAAGGCCGATTCACCATCTGAATCAGTAGGAGACCCACTACTTGAGCTGCTTCATCAGACACAGACACAGACACAGACACAGACACAGTGTGGGGGGGGGGGGGGGGGGAGTCATGGCCTAATGATTAGAGAGTTTGACTCGTAACCCTAGGGTTGTAGGTTCGAGCCTCGGGCCGGCAATACCTCAACTGAGGTGGCCTTGAGCAAGGCACCGAACCCCCAACTACTCCCCGGGTGCCGCAGCATAAATGGCTGCCCACTGCTCCGGGTGTGTGTTCATGGTGTGTGTGTGTTCACTGCTGTGTGTGTGCACTTTGGATGGGTTAAATGCAGAGCATGAATTCCGAGTATGGTCACCATACTTGGCTGTATGTCACGTCACTTTCACTTTCAGTAGAATCCACCTCACTTAAAACAGGGTCAATCAATGCCTTATGCATTTCCATCCAATGGACCTGCTTCACAGGCCCTGCCTGAGGCACAGGAGCAATGGAATACACAGCACCCTGTTCTCCTGGTTCATGTACCACCTTTTACAAACATGAATCATGAATTTTATTTCGTCCACGATAAAAGTTTTTGAGGTAGACCAACTCACCCGCTCTAAAACCTGATAATTTATTCTACCCTGATAGCGTCTGTTACGATTAGCAACCTTTTCTCTCAGCCTCTCCTGTACCTCACCATATGCTGCCTAAAGCCTACCTTGATGTTCAACAATCCACTGTTCAGGCGTCTCTACAGTCTCTTCCAACTGATTGTTCAACAAGAAATCAACCGGCAGTTTTGGTTCACATCCAAACATTAAGAAATATGGGGTCATACAAGTAGAATAATGCACTGTGGTGTTATAAGCATAGACAAGCTGTGGCAGATGTTGAGGCCACCGCTTCTTTTTCTCTGGGGGCAAAGTCTGCAACAGGTCATGGAGAGTCCGATTAGAGCATTCGCACTGCCCGTTACCCTGCGGATGGAACGTAATTGTGTGACTCTTCTGTACACCATAAACCTTACATAACTGACCAATAAGGTTACTTTCTAAATTTTTGCCCTTGGTCTGAATGCAGACAACATGGGACCCCAAACAAATGAAACCAATGCCGAACCAAAACCTCTTCCACAGTGCTTGCTCGCTGATCCTGGGTCGTGATAGCTTGTGTGAACTTAGAAAAAACATCAGTGAGCACCAAAACATTCTCCCTCCCATTACTTGCCGGCTCTAACAAGGTAAAAATCAATGGCCAAAATTTTGTGAGGCCGGAACGCTTATAACGTTCCCATAAAAGACCTCACCTTCAGTTGGACTGCTTTAGCAAGAATACACCACTGACATTCCCTACACCAATGTTCAACATCTCTCATCATCCCTGGCCAATAACAGCGTCACTTCACTAATTCTGCCGTTCGATCTTTACCTTGATGCCCATGACTGTCATGCAAACTGCTAAACACCACCCTTTGAAGTTTTTTAGGAAACAGTAACTGATAGATCTCTCGATGACCATCAGGTGTATAGGATAAACGATAAAGGCACCCATCCTTCTCACGCAATCGATCCCACTGCCTAGCCAGCTCCTTTACAGCTCGATCCCTACCAGTCAACTCTGAGGAACGTAAAACACTGCCTGCATTCTAAGCCTTTATAACAGGGCCAATAATTGGGTCTGCCTTCTGCAGCTAAGAGAGATCTTCCTGTGAATGTCCAGGCAATGCAGCAAACTTCACTGGCACTCACCACCACCCGCTCTAGAGATCTTTCCCTCAACTGCTGCTGTAAGACTTGGGGAAGTTCTGTTCCTGGCAACACATTATTCATGGCCTGCTGAGACAACGCATCTGCATTTTGATTTACCCTTCCTGGTCGGTACTTGATCACAAAATTAAAAGAGGCCAGCTGTGATAACAACCGCTGCTCCAAAGCGCCCAACTTTGAGGTCTGCAGGTGACAAAGAGGGTTATTGTCAGTGTAAACAACAAAATTATTCCCCAACAAATATTCCCTAAATTTATCACATACAGCCCATTTCAGGGCCAAACACTCCAATTTTAATGGAGCTATAGTTTTCCATATTTCGCTCTGTCTTCCACAGACCCCTACTGGCATACGCAATGGGACGACACTTACCAACCTGCTCCTTGGACAAAACTGCCCCCAAACCCTGATGGTTTGCATCTATCTCCACCACAAAAGGTTTGTGAAAATCTGCATATGCAAGCACAGGTGCTGTAACCAACTTTGCCTTTAATGTTGGGAAACTATTCTCACACTCTGCAGTCCACACCGATGCTAAATGCAGCCATGTGATCTCACCCTTTCTTGCAGAGACACTTAGTCTCATTATCAATTCATGAAGAGGCTTAGCCAGTTTAGCAAATCCTTCAATAAACCGGCGATAATAGCTGGCAAAACCTAAAAATGAATGAAGCTCTGCCAGATATACTGGGCGACTCCATTCTTTTACTGCTGTCACTTATCAGGGTCAGTGGCAACACCCTGCTCAGATACCAGATGCCCCAAATACTTTTCCATACTTCTGAAAAAAAAAAAAAAAAAAAAAAAACTGCATTTACTCAGTTTAATCTTAAGACCTTCCTGCTGCAATCACTTAAAGACCTCCTCCAAGCATAAGAGATGTTCCTGTACAGAAGAGGAAAATATAATTATATCATCTAGATACAAAAGCAAAGAAGAGAACCGCCTATACCCAAACAGCCATTCCATGAGTCTTTGGAATGTTTCTGGTGCATTACACAGCCCAAAGGGCATACGATTTAATTCAAACAGCCCAAACGGAGTACAGGTGCATCTCAATAAATTAGAATGTCATGGAAAAGTTCATTTATTTCAGTAATTCAACTCAAATTGTGAAACTCGTGTATTAAATAAATTCAATGCACACAGACTGAAGTAGTTTAAAAGTCTTTGGTTCTTTTAATTGTGATGATTTTGGCTCTTAACAAAAACCCACCAATTCACTATCTCGACAAATTAAAATATGGTGACATGCCAATCAGCTAATCAACTCAAAACACCTGCAAAGGTTTCCTGAGCCTTCAAAATGATCTCTCAGTTTGGTTCACTAGGCTACACAATCATGTGGAAGACTGGTGATCTGACAGTTGTCCAGAAGACAATCAGTGATACCCTTCACAAGGAGGGTAAACCACAAACATTCATTGCCAAAGAAGCTGGCTTTTCACAGAGTGCTGTATACAAGCATGTTAACAGAAAGTTGAGTGGAAGGAAAAAGTGTGGAAGAAAAAGATGCACAACTAACCGAGAAAACCACAGCCTTATGAGGATTGTCAAGCAAAATCGATTCAAGAATTTGAGTGAACTTCACAAGGAATGGACTGAGGCTGGGGTCAAGGCATCAAGAGCCACCACAGATGTGTCAAGGAATTTGGCTACAGTTGTCTTATTCCACTTGTCAAGCCACTCCTGAACCACAGACATAGACAGAGGCATCTTACCTGGGCTAAGGAGAAGAACTGGACTGTTGCCCAGTGGACCAAAGTCCTCTTTTCAAATGAGAGCAAGTTTTGTATTTCATTTGGAATCCAAGGTCCTAGAGTCTGGAGGAAGGGTGGTGAAGCTCATAGCCTAAGTTGCTTGAAGTCCAGAGATAGTGAATTGGTGCGTTTTTGTTAAATGTGAGCCAAAATCATCACAATTAAAAGAACCAAAGACTTAAATTACTTCAGTCTGTGTGCATTGAATTTATTTAATACACGATTATCACAATTTGAGTTGAATTACTGAAATGAACTATTCCACGACATTCTTATTTATTGAGATGCACCTGTACAAAAAGCTGTCTTCACCTTATCTACCTCAGCTACCTCAACCTGATTGTACCCACTTACTAAATCTAAGGTGGAAAACCACCTTGCCCCAGTCAGAGCATCCAAAGACTCTTCAATTCACGGCAGAGGATAAGCATCCTTTCTGGTTTTCGCATTTAATTGACAATAGTCAACACACATTCTAATTGTTCCATCTCTCTTCTGCACCAGGACAATTGGGGATGAATAAGGACTACTATATAAGACCTTACGGACTCATACTGAGAAGGAGGGATTCATCTATACGGTTGTTGAACTGGTTTATTATCTACTAGCGGAATCTCATGTCTAATCAAAGCTGTACACCCTATATCACCCTCGGTAGTAGAAAAAATTACATGATATTTATTAAGTAACTGCTTTGCCTGTTCCACTTCCTGTTCAGAAAGTCCTTCAAAAGAAGGAAAGTCAATGTTGCAACTAGACAATGGCTCAACTACATGAACAGACACTTGGGCACTATAAACATTTTCAGGACAAATTTGTAACCTAGGTTCGGGGGCACTTACCACTTTCACTACTTGGACTGTACCTATAATACGACGGGGTGCCACTCATACCTCCGTACTCCCTACATTAACAATGGGTGAGTACACTAACCCCCTCTCTGCATATACCAAAGAGGGAGACAGCAGCAAATCTCCTGGAAGGGCATTTTCCTCTGGCCCCAGTGGTTCTAGAAGAAATTATATCACTGCACCTGAAACTTGTGGACAGGTAACAGGAACCATAGTCATGGTACCTGCAGCAACACAAACGGGAGTTTTACTCTGCACTTTCACCTTAAATACAGAAGAACTTGAACCAGCTTAAATTTTTTGACAACAGCGGAGTGCCTGTACCCATGCTGGGGTAACTGTTCGTATTAGGGGAATCTGAAAAAGCTCAGCACCATGTTCATTAAACAAAGTTGACACAGCACTCTCGAATAATATTCTTAGCCAACACAGCTGGAATTTTCTCCTTCTGAACATACATTATTAGGAGAACAGGCATCCTTTACAATCAAAATCCCTTTCCTAGGCAATGCGACCCCAAATAAACTAACATCAAGTTCTACATACCTCACATATGGAACATCCATCCCATTTGCAGCTTTAACGCCAACCATGCACAGTGGTGAAGACCACCTTTACTCAAATCAGAGAGAAAAAAAAAAAAAAACAGTTAAAATAGCTCTCTGTTAAAGTGGTAACCATAGAACCTGTATATAGTAAGCACAACACATCAACCATTCCCATCTTAACATTTAATGTTGGACAAGAGCCTACCAAACTAGAAAAGGCTTGAGAATCAACTTTTGAGCTTAATGTCCCCATCTCCAGTGTGTGGCCCTGCACTCTGGAGGGCTCTAGTTTTCCGTCAATGAGATGGACTCAACGACTGCCCCACCACTAGAGCCAGATTCAGACAAGGACCTAGTTTGCATATTGGTAGTGCAATATCTTGCTATATGGCCAGCTTGACTACATTTAATACATATAGGTTGGCCATCAGGTGCTCTGCGAAATCTACTTCTGGGAACTCTATTAGCATTACCTACAACCCCTTCTGGAGTACTCAAATTTCAAAGAAACAAATCCAATTTTGCTTGCTGTCTTATAGGACGATATCTTTCAATTCTATAAATTCATAGCTAACCACTCGATTCTCTTCACAAGAAACAATTTGAGTTTCAAATGAGTGAGGAACTACTTTACTTCTTTGATTTCTTTGAGGCTGTCCCTCCTCCACTCAACACATTGCCTCTTTGCTTAGGTCAAGGAGGTTCAAGGAATAATCCTGCCTCACCAACCTCTTTAGTTCTCTTCGAAGAGTATGGTTCTGAACATTTTCACAAAATTGATCTCGCAGAACCATCTGGTAGTCAGACACAACATTAGTGTTAGTTTTTTGTACCTTATCCATAAGATCCATCAATGCATAAGAAAACTCTTGTAAAGATCCCCCTCCTTCTATTTTCTATAAAAAAATTGCTGTTGCAAGATCACATAGGAGGAAGAACAATACAATTCACGCAAAACTGCAAATATCTCAGTGGAATTCTCTTTAACCTCCCCAGACCTAAACTTAATTTCAGTTCAAGCCTCCCCCTCTGGATGATCATAAACAAACATGGCTTTGTCCAACTCAGACATGTGTCTCCCCCAATACAGCTCTCCACCTCTTCAATCCAGTCCTCCAACAAAGGGGAACCAGAGGACACTTTACTAGAGAATTTCGAACATTTTCTCTCTTTAGGCAAATATATCGCCTGTTCACTGTCCATTACCTTCAGGGGCTAAACTCAATGCAACACTTGCTAAACCTCCAACTTGAGGCTTTCGTCTTAGTCTTTCATTTTCCATTCGCAGTTGCTCCAACTGCTCCCAAAGTTGTTGCAGCTCCTCTGCCATAATTGCAGCAGACCAGTCCAATGTTGCCAAAAAGCAACTGTCGTACGAGCCGATCACTGTTCCTCCCTAAAAAACACCAAAAAACAAAAGCAAAATTATCCACTTCCCAGCCTTTAAGACCACAAAAAATTTGGTCATCCTGCCAATTACGCCAAATTGTAACTCTTCCTTCAAGTAAGGGTGACCACAAAAAAACTAGTAATCCTAAATTTGTCACAAAAAATTAATTTATTCATACAAATAAACCAATATAACAAGATAAATACAAACAAGATACATTATATAACAAATTAATTTTCCCTCAAAAATTAGGATATTAATAGCCAGCCAACCCTCTATAAACCCCAATACAATCCCAGCTTCGCCACACAAAGTAATCCAAGAAAAAAAGGAAGTTACATAAACACCCTTCAATTCCTACTACATGTGAGACACACCTCAATAAAAAAGTACTCCAAATCAATGGTTAATTTCACTGCAAACATAACCCTCATGCAAATAAATAATTCAAGTGGTTTAAAGCATCAACATGTATAAAGGGTACAAAGGTTAAACAGAAAAACAAGTAAAAAAAATAACCCACAAACAAAAAAATGAACAAACAAATAAAAAAATAAAACACTCTGCTAGCCAGTCCAGTTCACAACAATAATCAAACCTTAATTGCGCTGAAGGCATACAGCGTGCACATGCAAGGACCAGCTAGCTGAGGAAATGCAACATAAATACTGGAGGAACAGTGATCAACTAAACCTTAGAAAAACAAATAAACAAACACAAAACACAATATTCAAAAGAAAATAACCCCAATGCTTAATTTTTATTTAATCCCATTAAAATCCCTTGCAAAATCTTAACAAATCCTATATAAAAACTAATGCAATTACCTGCAACATCGCCATCAATCCTGAACTACTTTTCAAAGGTTTTCCAGATTCACTTAGCCTACCTGCTCACCCAGACCATGTCCATGCACAAACAAATATGGAAGTGCTACCAGACAGCGCACTTCCACACAAAAAGATCGAACACCTTCTCAAGTCCTCCTTTCAGATGTCTGCTTAAAAACTCAAACACTTGCATGGCCACGCCCTCTACTGCTAGCCACCACCCCAGCTACATAAACTCTTCCCACTGTTCTCCTAACCAACTTTCAGTTTGACACAACAGTTCATTTCTCAATCAAAATGTACTAAAAACACTTTATTTTATCTTAAATCAACTTATTCATCAAAACACTAGTGAAGATTTTCACCCAAAAACACTCTTTATCACTCATGAAACAGTGACCTAAAAACTCTTAAGGACAGGCAGAATTACACAATGATTTCCTCTGTAAATGTTCTTTATAAAACAATATAAAACAACTCTTTCTACAGTTCAGATTGACTGCAGTAAATGTTTCACGTTTTCATTACAGCACAACATGATTCCTGAGTTGCCCCTTTTGAATAAATGATAATGAACAGTGGATGCAGTTTGTTCTTCCGGGGCAGCAACGGAGTGTAGCAAGTGCGTTTGTGTGTTCTCACATTTCAGTGACGAATGTTTTATAAACAAGGCCCTGGTCGACGCTGGATTTGCACATGGTTTGCTATTAAAAGATGGAGCGGTCCCAGTGATAAAAGACCCCATTCATGTAAGTACAACTGCATCAGATTTTTGTCTTTTGTTTGAAATCAGCACATAAGTGAATATATCTTAATGGCAACAACACAAAACATCAGTATTATAGCTCCACCCACGGCGCAACTCCATGAGCTCGGCTTTTTCCGGAGAGAATCGGAAAGGTGTATTTTTCTTTTATAAATATGATAAAACTAAAGACTTTTTGGAGAAATGAAGGATGCAGTACTACTCTGTAGGTACTCAAGATTAACATGAGATTAGGTGAAACTGTTTATGTTATGTACCCTTTAAGTGAAAGTTAACGTGCCTAGCATTACGGGTTGTGTGTGAACGCACGCACATATTCATCACTGGCAGTGTGAAAGGGGCAAATTATCCAAATTATTTTTTTAAACTTTGGCCATGTTTAGCATGAGAATCCATCTCTTTAACACTGTGAAAAACTCTGAATAAATGAAACAGCATTGTAGCCCCCCTTTAAGCTGGTGAACAATCTCAGCTTCAGCGCGGATAGTGAGGAGCTAACTGACCTCTGCTTCATTACAGTTTGCACATATTGTTTTAGTCGCGAACATTGATCTACCTTCAAAACACCTGGTAAAAGAGTCACACGATAATGTTCGTCATCACTACTACACACCCTTTACGGCATTGGTTCTGGCTTTGTTCACACAGAGCTCGTTCCGGGACTGAACCCGGCAATGTTACTAGGTCCCCAACCCGGGATTGATCACGGAATCAATCCCGGGACGTGTTCACACAGAAAGCGATCCGGCAATTTTCCGGGACCAATGTGCAGTGTGGAAGTGGCTAGACGGAGTTCCAATTGATGACACCTGTTAGCAATCAAAGTCAATCAAGTGAACAACTATAGTACAGTATATCACATTTAAAACAACAACCACATTGAAGCAAAAAAAAATTTACAATTCAATAAACTGCACTTGGATTGGATGAATCCTTTGTGACAACTATTCTACATTTTAAAATTCCAAGAGTCAGAACTCTATTAAAACCCCACAATTTAGCGTGTACCACGTTACTGCAGACTTTTTGGGAAAGAAATTGTCCCTTTAATCTTTGAAACAACAGGAAGAAACGTGACATAACGATTTCTATTTTAAGAGGTGCTGGTGCATCGTGGCTGAATAACAAAAGGAGCTTTCAACATACGCCTATAATTAAAATTTTATACTTACAATGAACAGAGATGTGGTCTGCAGCCGGCATATATATATATATATATATATATATATATATATATATATATATATATATATATATATATACATATATAGGCCTATAATTAAAATTTTATACTTACAATGAACAGAGATGTGGTCTGCAGCCTGCAGTCTCATCGGGGTGCCAGTATGGCATGAAGGATTTGAAGGGCTCGGCTAGTCCTCCCCAGAAGAAGACCATTAGGCAGGTCTTCTTTGTAGCCTACAACCGAGCCGCCCCCACGAAGTCCCTGGCGTAATCCTCGATGATCCGATCTCCCTGGCAGACATCGAGAAATCTCCCTGCTGGACCCATAATTAGCTGGCTGAATTCTGTCACGGCATGGTAAAGAGCACCGTGGAATAAACAGGGTCTGGGTCCAAATGCAGGGAATCACTTTTAATAAACTGAAACAAAAAGGCCAACAAGGCAAAACAAGACAGGATCAACCTGGTAAACCACGTCACATACAACTAGAAATACCGATCACAAGTAACAATTAATTCAGCCAGGCAGAGTGGTGAGTGAGACGAGAATATATAGTCCGTGACAATGGGGAACACTTTTTCATGGGAAATAATATAAAAATTCGATTGGTCATGCCTGTTGTTTATTAATTCCAGTGATGACGCTATGCTGTCCGTTGACTTTGAATGTAATCATGTCTCTGGAATTCGAGTGATCACTGTCCCAACGTGCCGTGAGTCAGGGAACTTACCAGTGACCAAATTTAGTATCCAAGATGGCGTCGGGCATGGCGGCCGTGTTGCGAGCGCCGAGTAAACTTTGCAGTTTTTCATTTGTTTTACTTGTTATTTTGTTGTCCTACATGTTGGATGTTGTTTGTATAACTTTAGTTCTTGAACGCTGGTGCTTTGTTTACAAACACCGCATTAGAGCTCTTTGTCTGGGCCGCACGGTCACGACTGAGGAAATGCCACCAGAAAAGGTGGAAGAGAGCCGGCGTCCTTGTCAGACTCAGATGTTGTCCCCTCTGACCTCCTCTCCCAACCATAATGTTCAGTCACTGGACAACAAACTCTGTGAACTGCGGGCACGTATCTCATACCAATGAGAAACAAGGGACTGCTGCATTATTTGCCTCACAGAATCCTGGATGTCTACAGTGGTTTCAGACTCAGCCATCAAGCTTACGGGTTTCTCCGTGCACCGCTCGGAAAGAATGAAAGAGCTCACAGGGAAAAGCAGAGGTGGGGGCGTTTGTTTCTTTATCAACAACTCGTGGTGTGATGAAAGTAACCTACACTCTATTAAATCCTTCTGCTCCCCTGATCTGGAATTTCATATGCTTCTGTGTCGACCATTCTGGCTACCGAGGGAATTTACAGTGGTCATAAACACACCTGTTTACATTCCCCCTCAAGCCAACACAGACCACCCTTACGAAAAAGAAGTTTATTCAAGTGTGCTATTAGTATACTTATTTTAAACTAAAAATAGGAAAGTATACTTTTAGTTTACTTTTTATGTACTTCTCAGAAATGGGCTTTATGTACTTCTAAGATATATACTTATAATGACAATTAAGTAATAAAAATAAACTTGAAGTATACTACTTTTTGGTAAGGGCAGGCACTCAAGGAACTGTATGGGAATATAAGTGAGCAGGAAACTGCGTACCCAGATGTGGTGTTTATTATTACGGGGGATTTTTTCAAAGCCAACTTCAGAACAATAGTTCCAAAATATTTTCAACACATCACCATCAACATGCGTGGTGATTGTGCACTGGACCACTGCTACTCTCCTTTCCGTAAAACCAAAAAATAAAACCCAAACCACCTTCCCTTAAAACAAATCAATCCTCTATTCTGCTCCTGCCTGCATATAAGCAGAAACTAAAACGGAAAGCACCTGCCCTTAGGACAATTCAATGCTGGTTGGACCAATCGAACGCTATACTGTACTACAGGACTGTTTAGATCATGTGGAGTGGGACATGTTCCGGGCAGCGTCTGATGACGACATAGAGGCGTACTCAGAAACTGTAACGTGTTTCATCAGGAAGTGTGTAGAAGATGTAGTGCCGACAACAATCCGCATCAGATGTAGTGCCGACAACAGTCCGCATCTACCCCAACAAAAAACCGTGGATTAATAGCAATGTTGAGCAGCCTTGTCAGCATGGACATCCACTTTTAAATCCGGAAATGCTGATGATCGCAAACAAGCCAGTTACGATCTCAGGAAATCCATCAAAGCCGCAAAAAAACAATAGAAAAACAAAGTTGAAGAACAATTCAACACCAACGATGCCTGAAGCATGTGGCAGGGCATCAATAACATCACAGATTTTAAAGGGAATAAACCAGCTACTGTGAACATTGCCGCCTCTCTACTGGATGAGCTTAATAACTTTTATGCTCATTTCGAGGCTCACAACACTGCCCACACAGAGAGCGCTCCTGCGGCTGCTGCAGAAGAGGTGAGTGCACTCTCCGTCTCTGTCGCGGATGTAACCCGATCCTTTCGATGGGTGAATATTCACAAGGCTGCGGGTCCTGATGGCATCCCAGGCCATGTGCTCCGAGCATGCGCATTCCAACTAGCCGGTGTTTTCACAGACATTTTCAACCTCTCCCTCTCTCTGTCTGTGGTTCCCTCGTGCTTCAAAAAATCCACCATTGTGCCCATACCAAAGAAAAATAAAATCACATGCTTAAATGACTTGGAGGCCCGTTGCTCTTACACCCATCTTGAGCAAGTATTTTGAGAGACTCGTCAGAAACTACATCTGCTCTGCGCTGCCTGCCTCACTGGATCCGCTACAATTTGCATATCGTAGCAGTGTTGAGACGTGCTGCATTTGGTCTTGTACTCTATCGCATACATTGTCAGTGTTGTGCGCTTGCTTAGACCTTTGTTGTGATAAACAGAAAAGTGTGTTCAGCTGGATTCAATTTCCGGTTTGTCTGACGGGTATAAAAAAGGTTAGTATACCGCGGCAGCGGTTGCGGCAGCCCTCCTGTTAAGCCCTCCTCATGTGAAGACCGAAGAGTTTAAAGACCATCGACTCTACCGTGCGACTCCACCAGGCAGGGACAAGGGATATAAGTATTGTTTTGATTAATCCTTTTTTCTTTCTACTTGTTTCACTTCTTTTTCAGTTTTTATAACCAATTCTTACTTTGTGTTTCCAGATCCCTACTATCACTACCACTTGCAAACCACACATCACACAATGTAGGCAGCGCAATCTTAACAACCGGCACACTTTGCCTATGTCTGCTAATACACTACTTTCTTTTTCTATTGGTCTCTGGAATTGCCAGTCTGCTGTAAACAAAGCCGATTTCATTACTTCTATTATTAGTCATTCAAAGCTTAATCTCATGGCCCTGACAGAGACATGGATCAAACCAGAGGACACTGCTACACCTGCAGCACTCTCCAATAATTTCTCATTTTCCCACTCCCCCCATTTGACTGTAAGAGGTGGAGGTACTGGTCTGCTTATCTCTAATGTTTGGAAATTTAATCCTTTACCATCTTTGGGTATCAACAACTCCTTTGAATCTCATTTAGTTACTGTTACCTACCCCCTTAAAATCAACCTTTCATTAGTATATCAATCCCCAGGACCACTAGGTAACTTTTTGGATGAATTAGATGTGCTGCTCTCAACCTTTCCTGAGGATGGTACTCCCCTAGTTATGCTTGGAGATTTCAACATCTACCTAGATAAACCTCTATCTGCTGACTTCCACACTCTGCTTGCCTCTTTTGATCTCAACCGAGTGTCAACTACTGCTACTCACAAATCAGGCAACCAACTGGACCTTATTGACACACGACACTGCTCCACTGATCATGTACTGGTTACTCCACTGCACACCTCAGATCACTTCCTCCTCACTCTTAACCTCAACATGGTTCCTGACACATCACTTACCCCTCCACATGTCATATTTCGACGTAACCCAGGCTCACTATCACCCTCCCGGCTATCTGCAATGTTTTTTTTTTTTTTGCTTCCTTCCCCTAAACTGTTAGCATTTTTTGATGCTAACACTGCTATTGATACTTTCTGCTCCACTCTTACATCTTGTTTAGACACTGTTTGCCCCTTGTCTTCCAGGCCAGCCCGTACCACCCCTTCAGCCCCTTAGTTATCTGATGTTCTACGCGAACATCGTTCTAAGCTTAGAGCTGCTGAAAGGGTGTGGTGCAAATCCAAAAATACTACTGACCTTAATGTGTATCAGTCACTCCTCTCTTCCTTCTCTGCTAATGTCTCCACTGCTAAAAGGACATACTACCATAAAAAAATTAACAATTCGTCTAACTCTCGCATGCTTTTTATAACATTTTCCTCACTCCTTTGTCCTCCTCCTCCCCCTCCTGCTTCATCTCTAATAGCTGACGACTTTGCCATGTTTTTCATTAATAAAATTAAAAACATCAGTGCACAATTTTCCACACCACAATCCATCAAGCACATCTCACCAGCAAACATACACTCATTCATATCCTTCTCTTCACTCTCTGAGGCAGAAGTCTCCAAACTCATCCTTTCTAATCACTACTTGTCCGCTTGATCCTGTTCCATCTCATCTCCTTCAAGCCATTTCTCCTGCAGTTGTACCTGCACTCACTCACATCATTAACATATCCCTCCACACTGGTGTTTACCCCTCATCATTTAGACAGGCTCGTATAACTCCACTACTTAAGAAACCCACCCTCAACCTAACTCTTTTAGAGAACTACAGACCAGTTTCCCTTCTTCCTTTCATTGCAACACTTGAACGAGCTGTGTTCAACCAAGTCTCTGCCTTTCCCACACAGAACATCCTCCTTGACAGCAACCAATCTGGCTTCAGAAGTGGACATTCAACTGAGACTGCCTATCTCTCAGTTGTTGAAGCCCTAAGACAGTCAAGAGCGGAATCCAAACCTTCAATACTTATCTTGCTTGATCTATCAGCTGCTTTTGACACAGTTAACCACCAGATCCTCCTGTCAACCCTATTGGCAAAGGGCATCTCAGGAACCGCACTCCAGTGGTTTGAGTCTCACCTATAAGATAGGTCCTTCAAAGTATCTTGGAGAGGTGAGGTGTCCAAGTCGCGACATCTAACTACTGGGGTGCCTCAGGGCTCAGTTCTTGGACCACTTCTCTTCTCTGTCTACATGGCATCATTAGGTCCTGTCATTCAGAAACATGGCTTTTCATACCATTGCTATGCTGATGACACTCAACTCTACCTCTCATTCCATCCTGATGATCTGAAGGTAGCTGCTCGCATCTCAGCTTGTCTAACAGACATTTCTTGCTGGATGAAGGACCATCACCTTCAACTCAACTTTGCCAAGACAGGACTGCTTGTTATTCCAGCAAACCCATTGTTTCATCACAATTTCACCATCAAGTCAGGCACATCAACCATAACTCCTTCAAAAACAGCCAGAAACCTTGGAGTTATGATTGATGATCAGCTAACTTTCTCAGACCACATTGCTAAAACTGTCCGGTCCTGCAGATTTGCTTTATTCAATATTAAGAAGATCAGGCCCCTTCTTTTGGAACATGCTGCACAACTCCTTGTTCAAGCTCTTGTTCTTTCCAGGCTAGACTATTGCAATGCTCTCTTGGCAGGTCTTCCAGCCAGTTCTATCAAACCTTTACAATTAATCCAGAATGCGGCAGCAAGATTAATTTTTAATGAGCCGAAAAGAATACACGTCACACCTTGCATACAAAACCACCACTGGCTTGGCACCCCTTTACCTAAATTCATTACTTCAGACTTATGTGCCCTCTAGAAGCTTGCATTCTGCAAGTGAAGGTCGCTTGATTGTGCCATCCCAAAGAAGCACAAAGTCACTTTTACGGACTTTTAAATTAAATGTTCCCTCCTGGTGGAATGACCTGCCCAACTCAATCCAAGCAGCTGAGTCCTTAGCCATCTTCAAGAATCGGCTTAAAACACATCTCTTCCATCTTTATTTGACCCTCTAACTTTAGCACTCACTATTCTAATTCTATTCTAAAAAAAAATCTAACTACCATTCTAATCTTTTTGTATTCTATCTATTTTCATTTCATTTATTATACAATTATAAAAAAGACCTCTAACACTAGCTTGATCTATTTTTTTTCTATTCTATCTGTTTTCTTTTTATTTATTATATTAGTTAAAATTCCATGCTACATGTACTGTGTTAACCTAAATGAGACTTGTTATAGCACTTATATATCATTGCTCTTTTTGTTGTTTTTGATTGCTTCCACTGTCCTCATCTGTAAGTCGCTTTGGATAAAAGCGTCTGCTAAATGACTAAATGTAATGTAATGTAAATGTAGCAACCATTCTACAGTCGATGCTATTGCTTTCACCATACACACTGCTCTCTCCCACCTGGAAAATAAGAACACCTATGTGAGAATGCTGTTTGTGGACTACAACTCAGCATTTAACACCATAGTGCCTGCCAGACTTGTTGCGAAGCTCCAGACTCTGGGACCAAACAGATCTCTGTGCAGCTGGATCCTGGACTTCCTGACAGGCAGAAGTCAGGTGGTCAGAATGGGCAACAACACTTCATCCCCACTGACCCTCAACACTGGTGCTCCTCAGGGCTGTGTCCTCAGCCCATTCCTGTACTCCCTGTACACACATGACTGTACAGCCACACACAACTCCAACGTCATCATCAAATTCGCTGACGACACAACGGTGATAGGCCTGATCACCGACAACATCTACACACACTGATGCAGTGCTGAAGAAGGCACATCAACGCCTCTTTTTCCTGAGATGGCTGAGGAAGTTTGGAATGAGCCACAGCATCCTTAGAACATTCTACACCTGCACTATAGAGAGCATCCTGACGGGCTGCATCACTGCCTGGTTTGGAAACAGCACCGCTGGCAACCTCAAAGCTCTGAAAAGGGTCGTGCGAACTGCCAGCAACATTGTTGGAGGTGAGCTTCCCTCCCTCCAGGACATCTACACCAGGCGGTGTATAAGGAAATCCCGGAGGATCATCAGTGACTCCAGCCACCTGTCCCACAGACTGCTCTATCTGCTGCCCTCAGGAAGACGTCTCCGCAGCATCCAATCCCGCACAAGCCGACTGAGGGATAGCTTTTCCCCTCAGGCTATCAGACTAATGAACAGTCAGAACTAATACACCCTACAGCACCCTACAGCATACTCCCACAATATGGTATGCCACACACTGTACTTTACCTTCAACAGTTCAACACTGGACTATACATACACACTGCATTTAATACAATAATCTATCTGCTACCACTGGATACCATCCAATGCACATCCATTTTCTGTATCCAGTTCATGTACAATCTGTTGCACCTTAGCATATTTTTATGCATATATATGTCTACATAATGTAGAATGTGTACATAATGTGTATAGTGTATAATGTGTAGTGCTAACTGTATGTATGTACGTATTGCGTATAATGTGTAGTGCTAACTGTAAGTATGTCTAATAGTACAATGTGTGTACTTACTGTATGTGCATGTTGCACACATTCATCTATACAAGTCTGTATGTTTATAATTAAATTAATCATTCAACAACTCTAGCATGCTCCCAAGAATTTCACTCACCAAGGCACATGCGCTGTGGTGATGTGACAATAAAAGTGACTTGACTGGACTTGAATTTGTGTTTGGACTTGAATCTACTGATTCACGAGCTCAGGAGCTAGGGAGATGAGACGCACCCTAGGTGTGTTCTACTTCAAGCGGGGCTACGCTGCCGATTAGAGTGACATTAGCGGCATTTTAAATGCACCCGAACTGCTCCTGCACCGCAGATGTTACACTCTCAGATCAGTCTGTGCTGTTGGGGGGGGCATATTTTGAGGGGGGCCGGTGCCACCCCATGCCACCCCTCTAGACATGCCCCTATGGGTATGACAAACCTTCCATTTTAAAACGGAAAACACAGAGTTTCTCTCATTTCACAGTAAACTCAGATTTTTCACTTAAAGGGGTCATATGATGCTATTTTAAAGATCATTATTTTGTGTATTTGGTGTAACAGAATATGTTGACACGCTTTAATGTAAAAAAAATAAAAAAGCATTGTGATTGGCCGAACACCACAAGCACATGTCAAAAATGTAACACCCCTTTCCATAATTGTGAGCTTCAGCTTTCAACATAAATGTAACGACAGTAAATAATGTCTTTAATTTTACCATCAATTCGAGCCTGAAAGGGGAACAGAGTTGCATGACAGACACAGTGATGATGCTTGTATGTATTTGCAGTACACAAGTCGTGATTAAGAAAGCTGAATCCATTGTGATGTGACCCTATCTTTCTCTCACGCGCGCACACACACAAACACACACACAACGCGATAATCTACATGCCGCAAAACTCTGCATTTGAACAGTCAATAGCAAATACTTAAACTATTAAGAAAACATACTTACAGTAGCTGATTCAGAATAAGTGCAAGATTGTCACAGCAAAGTTGGAATTGACCCTTTTTTTTTTTTAAATAGCCTTTGCACGGCCAGCCTTGTAGGATACTCACCTAGGTTCATAAAACTGTCGTCCATAAAATGCCTTGCACAAATTCGAACATCTGGGTTGTGCTGTTCTGTTGCAAATAAATCTTAACCAACGATTCTTCATTGCATCTACTTTCGGAAGGCTAAATAAAGTGCTTTTGCTTTCGCACAGAAACACACAGCATCTCCCTGACATGTCTTTCTTTGCATGAACATTTGGGCGGCATTACGCAAATATTTCCACATCGTGACGTAGATATGTGGGGGCTTGTTTGAATCAGGCGTTTTAGCCAGGTCTGGATCAACAGAGTTCTTTTGGCTTGAG
The DNA here is from genome assembly GCF_018340385.1 of Cyprinus carpio. Classification (NCBI taxonomy): domain Eukaryota; kingdom Metazoa; phylum Chordata; class Actinopteri; order Cypriniformes; family Cyprinidae; genus Cyprinus; species Cyprinus carpio. Next base: position 798,276 of record NC_056574.1, on the reverse strand, counting down.
GGTCGCGTTTCTGGAACACCGTACCATACTCGAGACACCGCTATTGAAGCAATGTCTTCCCCTAAATTTAGTTTTGTCTGTGTATATAGACCAATTTATTTCTGCAGGGATTTCATTCTGATTAAAAGCAATATCAAAATCACCATATATCTCCTATAATGTTGTTTCAAATGCAATTCACAACATTCATTACTGATGTTAGTTATGTAAAATGGGGAGACAGACTCTATAGTATGTTGCAGCAGGTGCACCAATTTTCATACATGACATCACTGGTGGGAGGGGCCCCATCTCATTCTTTATGGGGGTCTTTATAGACATCTGGTATGCCACTGTGATAAGACACTGAATTCTTGATGGAATGGTGAGATTCATTTTTCATTCAGTCTTTGAGCTTGTTTTCCACAGAGCTGTAAGCAAGATGACAGCATTCAGTGCTGTGGAAGATGAGAATGAAGGACTAGTGACCTTCAACATGGAGCTTATGAACAGTTAGTGTTAAACTCACATTTACATCACTCCTTCTCTTCAGCACTCATTCCCTGATTTATTTTCTTTGTAGACTTTCAATAAAAGTAACAACTTGCTTCATCTCCGAAACTAATTTACAGATACTTTTCACCACAATCCTCATGGGTTAAATTTACATTATAATCAGTGAATATCCTTTTTCACTCAGATGTCACATTGGGTCATTCTGGTATTCAGTGCCTTTTTGTGTCCCGTGTAAAGTTCATGCTCTTACCTTAAAATGTGCCTCACTTACCTCACTGATCTTACTGCCTTAAAATGATGAGGAATATAAATATTAAAGTTGTCTTGCACACATATCCCCCAATTGAATTTTAAGTGTAGTGAAGGTGATAACATTTTACAGCACTCACCAAATATCACCATTTTTCCTATTCTATGATGTCAAAGGTACAGAAAAATACCAGGAATGAACCCATTATGAAAGTAAATAGGGTACAGATACCATTTCATATGGCGATACATTAAATGTATATAGCACTAAAATCAACAGCAGTGTCAATAGGGTGAGACCTAAGCGGCGAGTGCAGGTGCTGCTGAACTGTCACATATGTACACCTGAGTTTATCATGTTCAGGAAAATGATGTCTCCTCTACTGATGGTCTGCAGGTGATTTCAGTGCCCCGGCTCCGTCTATGAGGTTCCAGCTAGGGTCTATTATCCCCTTTAGAGCCACGGTGGAGTCACAGAGCCACAGACCGCTGAAAATCTACATGGAGCGCTGTGTGGCTGCCACAGATGCCAACATCAGCCGCGCCGCTCAGGTGCATCCCATCATTGCCAACATTGGGTAACCACATGTGGTTTTCTTCATTTGCTAACATCCTTCACCTTATTTGGTGTTCACAGCCTTTATAAAAATATTGCTTTTAAATCTGTCTTCTATACTATCACCAAATCTCAGATTCAGTCTTTGTCATCTTGGTTTATTTCAATTAGCACTGGTTCTAGCTGGGTTTCATTTTGGATCTGACTTGTAGCAGGCCTCATTGATCTGAGCTTAAGCACCTCAGTTTTTGAGTGAAAAGTTCTCGCAAGATTATTCACCTAAAAAAAAAAAAACCTGACGTCCAAAAGCTTTGTTCAATGAGGCCTACCATCAGTCAGTTCCAAGAAGCAACACAAAAACGTGTGATAACTGTGCAGACATGCATTCTTTTGCTTTTCTTTCAATGAAACAAATAAATAGTTCACAGATGTTCCAAAAAATAAGCATTTTAAGCATTGGAATAAATTCTTTTGGAGCCTAAGTTCAGTGTGCAGACATTAGTTATTTTGCTTTAATTCATGTTTTATCCTGCTCATGAGCCTAAACACTGGTTTTGGATGTGCAAAACAACTGTATTTAATTTTGACTAATTAAAAGAAAACAAGTTCATAAATAATATTTGTAGGCCAGTCATTTGAGTAAAAAGGTGTAAAATGCATAAATGTAGTCACATTTATTTGGAGAAGTCCGTCAGAATGACCGAATATAACATGGGCTCATGTTTATGTGTGTGTAATGATGCTTGCTTGTCGTTTGTAGGTGTTTGATAGAAAGTAAATCCGCAAATTCCAGCTTTCTGCCGAGGCGTCGTCCTGCTGAAATACGTCTCTATCTCCAAGCCTTCAAGTTTGATCTTGGACAGAATGTGAGGGCTGTGCTTTCAGTGCTTATATCATGATATTATGTGTTTTGTTTGTCATTCTCAGTTGGTCAGTGTTTGTGTGGCAGATTTTCCTGCACTGTGATCTCTAAGCGTGGGATGTCCAGTGTGTGGACAGGAAGGCGTGTCACTACATGCAGCAGCAGCACAGGTCAAACAGATTTCTGTTTCAAACTAAACATGAACAAGTTCTTGAGGTTCTAGATCTCGCATAGACTTGGCTGCTTGTTGTGGTGTTGAATATGTTGTGATGTGTGGTTTGTGGTAGATGGGAGCTCCTGGATGATCCGTCCCAGAGCAACCTGTGTTCCTGCTGCGAGTTCACGTGCTACAGGAGGATGGAGTCCACGAACGGTATGCCATCGAATGTTCTGCCATCAGGAGTGTCTGATCTGTGAGGCGTTACCATAAACAGTTGGCATGATTTTCTCCACTAGGCATGTCGGCTCGTAAAGTTCTGGGGCCGTTTGTGATGGAAGATGAATCTCAGAGCGACACATCTCTGAACACACAGTCTAGCACTGAAGGCGGTCTGTGCTTTTCAACAGGATGTTTATTAAAGGCTGTGTGACTGAATGAGCTTGATGTGTGTTGGTTCTGGATTGTGTAGGTCTGACTGAAGCTCTGCTGTGGCTGCTGGTGGTTTCGGTGACAGCGGTGCTGGTGACCATCATGGGAGTTTTTGCCGTGAGCTACTACCTGTGTTTCTGGAGAGGAGGACGCTTGGGCTACAGGCCCAGCAGAGATTTGCTCACCAAATACTGATGATTAGCTATATTAAAGATAATATTTAATATTTTGCTAAAATGACTGGTTGTAGTGTTTCTCATTCTCTTGTTAGTGCTACTGTTTTGTCCATCAGGGGGCGCTGGATCACCGATTATCCATCGATCTCCTCTATCCTTTCTCTGAGTGACTGAAATCTGCAAAAGTTTGAGCAGATGGACATGTAAAAGAAAAGCAGGGTGCTTGAAACGCTGGATTTAAGATTTAAATTAATTTTCAAAACTCTTTATATTTATTTTTTATTTTTTTGCTTGGTTCATATACAGCTTTTCCAAGACTCTGGGAACACTGGTTCTTCAAACAATTAAAATAAATACAGTAGGCCTATATTGAGTTTAATGAGGTTTTTTTTCTTTTTTCTTTTAAGCTTGTCTTATTTTGAGTCTTAAATAATTTTGATGTCTCATTGTGATGAGTATGCTGAGAACCCTGGATCAGAACCACTAATCCACTTTTTATGTTTGTTTATTTTTTTTTGTCCACCAATCCACTTTTCAACATGTACTGTGATATGTTAAGGTATTATAAACAAATTCATAAAAGCTGAAAAGTGCCTGTACAAACAAAACTGACTTAATAAACAGACCTGTTATGTAAAATGATGCTGTGCAGGTCATAAGGCACTACAATATGAGAGGAGAGTCTCTATGGCATTTGTCTGCTGTCTTAGCTCTGGATTTGGGTTTGACATCACTGTGTCTCATGCTGCTCTCAAACATGAGTGTTTCTTCTCTCGGTGGGCCCAGGGCTGAATCTCTCACTCATTACAATAATTAGAAATCTGCAATTGGCGGGTTGGAGAAGCACAGAGGTACTGTGAGAGTAATGTTTTAATTTGCCTGAGCAAACGCCGGCCCCTGATCACATCCACAAACACTCATTATGAGGAGCCTCCAGCAATATCAGGTCACATTAGGAGGCCCGAGGAGACAAAGGCCTGATGAATTGAATTAATTTGTAGAAGCTTTGTGATGGAGGTTTTGTTCTGAACGGCCACACTGTTCATCTATCACTTACACGGCTCTTTGATTCAGGCAGAAATCGCCCACATCTCTACACGCTTAGTAAAGCTGAATGATGACTGATCTTCTGTGAATATTCAAAGGAAAAAAAAAAGCATTTGTTGCCCTTCATGTCAACAGATATATGATAGTTGATAGTTTCTTGTAGCACATAAACTTTGACAAAGCCTCAATTTAGGTCTACTGTAAGTTGTTCAATAAAAGATCAAGTAAAAATGATCTTAGCTGGGTATAAGGCTTAAATAAATGGCATAGTATTTTGTGATGGGTCACTTGATGTTCTCTACCACATCTCTGAGGACTTATATGTGAACAGTATCAGTAACACACTGGAAGTCTGGTTCAGTTCTGTGGCCTCATTTATGAAACACATGATCGGACTGATCCTAAATATAATGGAGTTTATATACATCAGAAATAAGGAACTAATCAAGATTTATAAGGTCAGAACCATGCACACGCCAACCGCAATACCATGCAGTAATTCAATTAATTAACCATTGTTTATGAAAATCTAAATGTAATTATATACACAAATGAGCACTATTTTAACTGTTTTAATAACTAAAATGTTCACATTTATTGGGGTCAGTTGTGGGCTAACACTGGATTACAACCTAGAATTTATGATGAATTTAACTGTTATTGATCTGAACTTAACCAACACTGAATTGAATAACAACACTGCTGTCTTTTAGATCTGCTTTACAAGAGAATCCTGAGTCTCTCCATAGTTGAGTTTCCATCATTGATTGTTAGTTTCCCGTTTATCTCTATGAAGCTGCTTTGACACAATTGGTAATGTATAAAGTCCTCCCTGCTTACCATGGTGATGAGATACACAGCAGACTGTCATCACTCAGTGGCTGGATGTCAAAGTGGTGCCCGCAGAATAACATAGGTTTCATAGACTATTGGATGAGTTTTTGGGGTAGACCTGACCTGTTGAAAAGAGATGGTCTTCATCCCTCCTGGGGTGGTGCCACTCTTCTCTCTAGAAATATGGCACATAGTCTTAGAGTTTGTACTTGACTAACTGGGGCCCAGGTCAGGAAGCAGACAGACTGGCTAAACCGACCTTCTGTTAGCCACCTCACGTCACAGAAATCAGTTAATTCTCAGCACATAGAGATTCTTTCATCTAGATATCACACTATATAGACGGTGTGTCTGTTCTCCGAACTAGAAAATACAAAAAAACATCCAAACCAATTTAAGAGTAACAATTTAATTGATGTTCAACAAATAAAAAACAGATGTTATACGGATAAACAAATGATAAAGCTTGGCTTATTGAATATCAGGTCCCTTTCTACGAAAGCACTTTTTGTAAATGATATGATCAACAATGATCATAACCTAGATGTGCTCTGTTTGACAGAAACCTGGCTAAACCCTGATGATTACATTATTTTAAATGAGTCAACCCTCCAAGATTACTGTTATACACATGAGCCATGTTCAAAAGGTAAAGGGGGAGGTGTTGTTTCAGTTTATAACAATATTTTCAATATTTCTTAGAGGGCGGGCTACTAGTATAAGTCATTTGAAGAAATGGTGCTTCATTTAACATTATCAAGAGAAACACATGTTAATGATAAATCCCCTGTGATGTTTGTACTGGCTACTGTATACAGGCCACCAGGGCACCATACAGAGTTTATTAAAGAATGTGCTGATTTTACATCCGAGTTAGTGCTGGCTGCAGATAAAGTTTTAATTGTTGGTGATTTTAATATCCATGTTGATAATAAAAAAGATGCTTTGGGATCAGCATTCATAGACATTCTGAACTCTATTGGGGTTAGACAACACGTCCCAGGACCTACTCATTGTCGAAATCATACTCTAGATTTAATACTGTCAAATGGAATTGATGTTGATGGTGTTGAAAATATGCAGCCAAGTGATGATATCTCATATCATTATTTAGTGTTGTGCAAACTTCATATAGCTGAAACTGTAAATTCTACTCCTTGTTACATGGTATGGTAGGACCATCAATTCTTCCGCAAAAGACTGCTTTGTAAGTAATCTTCCTGAATTATCCCAATTCCTTAGCATATCCAAAACCTAAGAATAACTTGATGATGTAACAGAAATTATGGATTCTCTTATTTAGCATTTTAGATACAGTTGCCCCTTAATGCTTAAGGAAGATTAAGGAAAACAATCTGACACCATGGTATAATGAGCACACTCGCACCCTAAAGAGAGCAGCCTAGAAAATGGAGCACAACTGGAGAAAAACAAAACTAGAGGTATTTTGTATTGCTTGGCAGGAAAAAAACCTATCCTACAGAAAAGCATTAAAAATTGCTTGTTCTGATTACTTTTCGTCTCTTTTAGACGAAAACAAACATAACCCCAGGTATTTATTCAATACAGTGGCTAAATTAACAAACAATAAAGCATCAACAAGTGTTGACATTTCCCAACAGCACAGCAGTAATGACTTTATGAACTACTTTACTTCCAAGACTGATACTATTAGAGATAAAATTGTAACCATGCAGCTGTCAGCTTCAGTATCGCATGAGATAGTGTGCTATAGATCGCCTGAGGAACAATTCCACTCATTCTCTACTATAGGAGAGGAAGAATTGTATAAACTTGTTAAATCATCTAAAACCAACAACATGTATGTTAGACCCTATTCCATCTAAGCTCCTAAAAGAGGTGCTTTCAGAAATCATAGTTCATTTTCTGACTATTATTAAATGTCATTGTCATTAGGATATGTGCCAAAAACCTTCAAACTGGCTGTTATTAAGCCTCTCATGAAAAAAAACACAACTTGACCCCAAAGAACTAGTTAATTACAGACCAATCTCGAATCTCCCTTTTCTGTCCAAGATACTATAAAAAAGGTAGTATACTCACAATTATATTCCTTCTTAGAGAAAAAGAGTGTGTAAAACTCTCGGACATATTTTAAAGATTCTATGCTGCAAACTTTATTTCACATACTTTTGAAAATCCAGCATTTAGTTGATCCTGATAAGCACTCATTGTCACAGTTGTAATCACTAGGCTTTCTTCTTTCGTAAGGGGGTTTGGCACCACGGTATCTTTGTTTCCAGGCGGAACGTTAAAGAACGCGACACACATGTCTCGCGGAAATCCTGTAGAATTCAATCAATCTGATGAGGACTTCGACACTCCTGAAGTGTTTCCACTTTTGTGTGCCATATGCATCAGACGTTCAGCCAACGGTCCGTGGGCATGACGTCTGAGGCTGAGACTAATATCATAGTACTGAGACTGCTCTATTTAGAGTTACAAATGACCTGCTCTTATCATCTGATCGTGGTTGTATCTCTTTATTAGTGCTACTGGATCTTAGCGCTGCGTTCGACACTATTGATCACAGTATTCTTTTGAATAGACCAGAAAACTTTGTTGGCATTAATGGAAATGCATTAACATGGTTAAAATTGTACTTATATGACCGCTATCAATTTGTATCAGTGAATAAAGAGGTATCATATTGATCACAAGTGCATTATGGAGTACCTCAAGGCTCAGTACTAGGGATGTTATTCTTCACACGTTACATGTTACCCTTGGGAGATATTATCAGGAAACACAGTGTTAGCTTTCACTGTTATGCTGATGACACTCAGCTCTATATTTCTTCGCGGCCTGGCGAAACAAACCAATTTGAAAAACTAGCAGAATGCATAGTTGATATAAAAAACTGGATGACGAGTAATTTCTTACCACTAAATTCTGAAAAAAGAAAAAAAAAAACCCAGAGGTGTTAATTATAGTCAAGTCAAGTCACCTTTATTTATATAGCGCTTTATACAAAACAGATTGTGTCAAAGCAACTGAACAACATTAATTAGGAAAACAGTGTGTCAATAATGCAAAATGACAGTTAGAGCAGTTCATCATTGAATTCATCATTCAGCTCAGTTCAGTTTAAATAGTATCTGTGCAATCATTTGCAATCAAGTCAACGATATTGCTGTAAATGAAGTGTCCCCAATTAAGCAAGCCATAGGCAACAGCGGCAAAGAACCAAAACTCCATCGGTGACAGAATGGAGAAAAAACCTTGGGAGAAACCAGGCTCAGTCAGTGGGCCAGATCTCTTCTGGCCAGACGAAACCAGCAGTTCAATTCCAGGCTGCAGCAAAGTCAGATTGTGCAGAAGAATCATCTGTTTCCTGTAGTCTTGTCCCGGTGGTCGTCTGAGACAAGGTCTTTACAGGGGATCTGTATCTGGGGCTCATCTAGGTCTCCTTCAAATACTGAGGTGCTAAACCATTCAGGGCTTTATAAGTAATAAGCAAAATTTTGAAATCTATACGATGTTTGATAGGGAGCCAGTGCAGTGTTGACAGAACCGGGCTAATATGGTCATACTTCCTGGTTCTATTAAGAACTCTAGCTGCTGCATTTTGGACCAGCTGGAGTTTGTTTATTAAGCGTGCAGAACAACCACCCAATAAAGCATTACAATAATCTAACCTTGAGGTCATAAACACATGGATTAACATTTCTCCATTTGACATTGAGAGCATAGGCCATAATTTAGGTAAATTTTTGAGATGGAAAAATGCAGTTTTACAAATGCTAGAAACGTGGCTTTCTAAGGAAAGATTGCTATCAAATAGCACACCTAGGTTCCTAACTGATGACGAAGAATTGACAGAGCAGCCATCAAGTCTTAGACAGCGTTCTAGGTTATTACATGCACAGTTTTTAGGTCCTATAATTAACACCTCTGTTTTTTCAGAATTTAGCTGTAAGAAATTACTTGTCATCCAGTTTTTTATATCGACTATGCATTCTGTTAGTTTTTCAAATTGGTATGTTTCGCCGGGCCGTAAAGAAATGTAGAGCTGAGTATCATCAGCATAACAGTGAAAGCTAACACCATGTTTCCTGATGATATCTCCCAAGGGTAACATGTAAAGCGTGAAGAGTAACGGCCCTAGTACTGAGCCTTGAGGTACTCCATACTGCACTTGTGATCGATATGATACCTCTTCATTTACTGCTACGAATTGATGGCGGTCATTTAAGTACGATTTAAACTAGGGATGCACTGATACCGATACTGGTATCAGTATCAGGCCCGATGCTAAGCTCTTGTACTCATACTCGTTAAAATGCCCCGATACCAAACGCCGATACCACACAGCACGTGATAAGTGCCATATTCAGACAAAAAAACACGGACAACCGAACAACAGACAGCAGAATGAAGTTATTACAGATTAAGGTTGTTTACGTAGGATATTTAAACAATGAATATAATGTTAAACATTCAGTATTAACGCCTGTATAGCTGACGTGCGCGAGCTGATAAAGCACACTGAGGGGATTGAGTGCGTAGCGGCGGAGATGCGCGAGCTTGTCGAGTGAATATACACACAGGCTGGTTGTTGGTTTAGATGATTTAACAAGTTTATACAATTTTTCCTCTCCTATAGTAGAGAATGAGTGGAACTGTTCCTCAGGGGATCTATAGTGCACTGTCTGATGTGATACTGTAGCTGATGGCAGCACGGTTACAATTTTATCTCTAATAGTATCGATTTTAGAAGTAAAGTAGTTCATAAAGTCATTACTGCTGTGATGTTGGGAAAAGTCAACACTTGTTGATGCTTTATTTTTCGTTAATTTAGCCACTGTATTGAAAAAATACCTGGGGTTATGTTTGTTTTCTTCTAAAAGAGACGAAAAGTAATCAGATCTAGCAGTTTTTAATGCTTTTCTGTAGGATATGTTACTTTCCCTCCAAGCAATACGAAATACCTCTAGTTTTGTTTTCCTCCAGCTGCGCTCCATTTTCCGGGCTGCTCTCTTTAGAGTGTGAGTGTGCTCATTATACCACGGTGTCAGACTGTTTTCCTTAACCTTCCTTAAGCGTAAAGGAGCAACTGTATTTAAAATGCTAGAAAAGAGAGAGTCCATAGTTTCTGTTACATCATCAAGTTGTTCTGACGTTTTGGATAAGCTAAGGCATTGGGATACATCAGGAAGATTACTTACAAAGCAGTCTTTTGTGGTAGAAGTGATAGTTCTACCATACTTGTAACAAGAAGTAGAATTTACAGTTTTAGATATATGAAGTTTGCACAAAACTAAATAATGATCTGAGATATCATCGCTTGGCTGCATAATTTCAAACACCATCAACATCAATTCCATGTGACAGTATTAAATCTAGAGTATGATTTCGAAAATGAGTAGGTCCTGAGACGTGTTGACTAACCCCAATAGAGTTCAGAATGTCCATAAATGCTGATCCCAATGCATCTTTTTCATTATCAACATGGATATTAAAATCACCAACAATTAAAACTTTATCTGCAGCCAGCACTAACTCGGATGTAAAATCAGCAAACTCTTTAATAAAGTCTGTATGGTGCCCTGGTGGCCTGTCAATTCTTCATCATCAGTTAGGAACCTACAGTAGGTGTGCTATTTGATAGCAATCTTTCCTTAGGAAGCCAGATTTCTAGCATTTGTAAAACTGCATTTTTCCATCTCAAAATATATATCTAAATTATGACCTATGCTCTTAATGTCAAATGCAGAAATGTTTATCCATGCGTTTATGACCTCAAGGTTAGATTATTGTAATGCTTTATTGGGTGGTTGTTCTGCATGCTTAATAAACAAACTCCAGCTGGTCCAAAATGCAGCAGTTAGAGTTCTTAATAGAACCAGGAAGTATGACCATATTAGCCCGGTTCTGTCAACACTGCACTGGCTACCTATTATACCTCCACGTCCGATGCATTCTCAAAACTCTGAAATAACCTACCTAATATTGTTGGGGAGGCAGACGCACTCTGTCAGTTTAAATCTAGATTAAAGACCAATCTCTTTGTCATCTTTGCTAATATTAGTCTGTTTCTCTCTTATTCCGAGGTCACCTTAGCTACCTGATCCAGTCTGTATCCAGATCAGATGGTCACTGCAGTCACCCGGATCCAGTACGTATCCAGCCCAGATGGTGGATAAGAAAATAGAGAGGACGTCTACAGCCCCGAAAGTCAGCGGAGACTAGGACAACTAGATGAGCCCCAGATTCCCTGTAAAGACCTTGTCTCAGACGACCACCGGGACAACACCACAGGAACCAGTTCAGTCTCTGCACAATCTGACTTTGCTGCAGCCTGGAATTGAACTGCTGGTTCACCTGGCCGGAGGAGAACTGGCCCCCAGTACTGAGCCTGGTTTCTCCCAAGGTTTTTTCACCATTCTGTCACCGATGGGGTTTTGGTTCCTTGCCGCTGTCGCCTCTGGCTTGCTTACTTGGGGACACTTCATTTCCAGCGATATCATTAAACTGAACTGAGTTGGATGATGACATCACTGAATTCAATGATGAATTGCCTTTAACTGAAAAATTAGTATTTACTTTTGTCATTTTGCATTATTGACACACCATTTTCCTAATTAATGCTGTACTGTTGCTTTCACACAATCTATATTGTTAAAAGCACTATATAAATAAAGGTGACTTGACTTGAATTGACTATAAAGTGCTATAGAAATAAAAGTGACTTGATTGATTTACAGCCATTTTCCAGTTCAGTGTTGTCAGGTCTAGAATGTTGGTCTTCTTTAGGATTATCTGTTGTTTTGTGGTTCTTGTTATATGGCTACATTCAAAAATCAGCTGTGAATCTCAAAATGTCCTATTCATTAAAACAGCTTACAGGAGGGGCTTGAGTGTCATATAAACAAATAATGCTCAATTCAGTCCTCAGCATCTTTCATGTATGTGTAACAGGGGGATGTATGAGTTCGGGACTACACTTCCCATAAGTCTGTGGGGTAGCTAAGGATTACTTCTGTACAAAATAGACACACAGTAATATAGCATGCTCTCATCTCAGTCATCCATCTGTGTAGTTTGCAAGCATTAAATGATCAGCTGAGAAGTCAGCATCACCACCCAGTGGACATTTTTCAAATCCTTCTGCCCCCAATAATTTTGGATACAATGTCTCTTAACAGGGTGCTGTATGTTCCTAGAGAGAGTTAGTTGCACACCTTTCTATGGACATTCTGATTCATCAACTTTGAGTTTGGAGGAGTGGATTAAGGAAGCCACTATGTGTAACGAGGAGAGAGGTTGGTCATTAATGTCATTAATGGAAGCAGTTTTGAACAGTAATCCAGGAAGTGTTCCTAATGCTGATCAGGTGTTACAAGACCAGTTTGTAGAGCATGTAAGAGATGTCACTCTGCGATGCAAACTTAAAAAACTTGTGAGACAAAAGCATTCTTGTTCCCTCCTAGATGTAAGGGGTGGAGCAATTAGGTGGGTGGAGGAAGAGGAAGGAGACATGGGGACAGTCACATCGGTGTCACAACCATGGTGTAATAAAACTCAAGGTAGGGTAGTCCAGTTTGATGGGAAAATTAACAGGTTTTGAGAATCAACTGAGCTGAATGAAATTAAAGATATGCTTAAAAGTCATCAAAAGCAGATGCTAACTAAGTGTCTTAATGAACTTAAGCCTAGATCTGAAAATATTACCCCCACTATGTTGCGCTATAATAAGCTTGGTCACATTGCCAGATACCGTCAACAGCCTTGGCCATTTGATGCTAGCTCTAGGTCGCCAACAGTTAATGTTGTTGAAATTTCTGCTGAAGAGCCTTTAAACTAGTACCCTCTGCTGTGATGAGACAGACTACAGAAAAGGGTAGTAATGGCTCAAAGGCATCTATCCCAGTGTGTCCTTCTGTTTTACAACGAATGGTGGATCAGTGTCCAAGGGTAACTGTTCAGATGGGGAGAGTCACTGTTCCATGCCTTTTGGATACTGGTTCAATGGTGACTACAATAACAGAATCGTTCTTTCTTAGCCACTTTAAATCACTAGGTGAAGAGGCCCTTAAAGCATGTAGTTGGCTTCAGCTGAAAGCTGCGAATGGTTTAGAAATCCCTCAGATATTTTGAGACTGACATGTTAGTGTTGGGACAAACTATTCCAAGAAGAGGTGTTCTGGTAGGTAAAGATCCAATTGAGGCTGCTTTACATCAAGGGAGGGCACTTACCCCAGGTTTACTGAGTATGAACGATATTGGCCAATGCTATAGTGAGTTGTTTGAACAGTATGGTCCAGCATTTTCAGCATCTTCAGTTAAACAAGCAGAGCCAGGATGGAAAGATGCCCTATTGAAATGCCAGAGAGTTGAGAATACCTTTACAGCTGGGTTTATTGGTCATGTGCAAGTAGAGCTGGGCAATATGTCAAAAATTTCTGAACGATAATCGCCTTTAAAAATATTGCAATATCTAATAATATATTGTCTACCTAAGCCCCACCTACACCACACCCCACCCCCACTGAGACAACACTGCCAATATGCACTATAAACAAAACACCATGTTCAATTTGGTCTTAATTATTGTCACAAAGTTTGGTTTTTACTTTTCTTAGTTTGTGCTTAAACTAACAGAAAACATTAGCTTTGCTGTTAAATTTGTGCTTGAAATGAATTGCATTTTGTGAGGAGAACTGTTGAAAAAAGAAACCAATTTTAAGTTCATCATGGTGAAGTTGGAAATTCTGGCGGCGATTGTAAGAATGATAAATGCATGTTGATGTCATATAGTAATTTCTTGAATAAAATATGCCTATTTTCCGATGTTTCCCTTTCTTTTTATTTATTTATTATGTGAATAAAATCATGCAGGGATTAAAAACGAATTCTGAGCAAAATAATTTTCTTCCTTTCCGGTATACTAGTTTGGAGTAGGGATATTCATTTTGGTTAATTTTCCCGAACATTAAACGTTAACTGATAAGTTAACTGAATAATATAAATAAAATGAATAAAATAAATAGACCTACACTAGCCTAAATATTTTTCTGTTAAATAAATCTAACGAAAATTGAACAAAAACACTGAATCCTTCTGAAGCTATGAAGAAACAGCATAGATTTTTTTTTTTTTTTTTTTTGTCAAATAAAAATAGCAGGCCTGCCTCAATCCACAAATTGTTTAGTTTTACTTAAAAAAAAAAAAAAAAACATTCTACATGTTGAAAGGATAGTCTGGAGCTCATTCAGCCTGTTGGTAGTCTTTTATTTGTTTTCTGTTTGAATTGGTTCATTATTAAAACATTTTGCATTCTATAGATATATATGGTTAATTTTTGATGTAGCTAGTCAGTTTTAAAGGAACCCAGACGGCAGAAATAGCAACCTGTTTGGTTTCATTATTTTAAAGCACACAAAGTTTTGTTGTTATTGTGAGTGTACACAAACAAATGAAGACCCTTAACAGATTCGTACAATGTAATTATTCTTGAGTATTTTAAGTGCAAGCGATCGCACCGGCGCCTCCATGTTAACTGTCATATAAGCAGCAAACTTAGGCAACTTTAACTGATAGTATTAATCGGTCAAAATTCTTATTTGCGGTTAATGGTTAAACAATTAATATGAACATCCCTATTTTGGAGGTCTCTTTTGGCCCCTTTTTAATTAAATAAAAAGAACTGCTCTATTTATTTAGAAACAGGTGTAATTTAAATTTAATTTTTGTCATTTTTATTTTATTAATAAAAATACAACGCCCACAATATAATATTGAGTGTTGGGCTGCCGAAACTCCAAGGGCGAGTTATATATAGTGCTATATCTCAGCTTAATTAAACATTATTATACTGTATGCACTGTTTAAAGAAATCTGTAAAAATGTGTGCTGAAGGAATTTGAGTATTTTAATTAAAACTGTCATGTTTGTGGTTTTTCATCATTATACAGTCTGTTTAAAAATAATTATTCAGAAACATGCAGTGCTAATATTTGTCTTGTTTTTATTTGTTTAACTTTTATTAAAATAGAATAGGCCTATACGCTAAATAAGGATAGGCTAAATTATGTTGGAAGTCATCTCCAAAATAATGGCATACACAGATGCACGTTGCCATTAGCGCTGTTCAGTCAGCGCTGAACAACAGGCAAATAAAATATAAAGTGAGGTTACAAAAATTATCCAGTCAAGATCAGTGAGGGATTTTCTTTTCTTTTGTTCTTTGATTAACAGTAATGACTGGCAGCAGCAGCTGATGCACAGATCTACTACATCCTTGTTTTCTTTCTCAACTCTTTAGATAGAATGTGTAAGACTGCGAGAAAGTGAGTGCAGTCCAGTGATGACGTATATAAGAGGTGGCATTTCTGCATGTGCTTTGTGTATATGCGCGTGTGCACGCAACGTGGGAGTGCAGAAGTGAGTTATTTCTTCTTCTTGCAGTTTAATCTTTTGAAATCACAATATATGCGCATACAGAAAACGTGAAGCAGAATCGAAAATTCATTTTATAGCGAGTAATTTGATTCCTGATCTTACGCATCTGATCTGATTTCCGAATGTGGAATAGCTTTTAGATTACCAACCTTTCTACTAAATTATTGAATTCTTGCATGCAAAAATATACCATTATGCTGACTATGGGGCTATGTAAAATATTTTTTGCAAGGTAGGTTTATCATTTGTATTTTTTTTCTGATAATGCTGATAATCGTCTGTTACCTGACAGTTTACATCGACATCGCGATACTTACGAGTCATCGTTGATAAGCGATAATATCGTCATATAGCCCAGCTCTATGTGCGAGTGCAGTCTGACTATCCATTACTGATACCAGCAGGCAATTTAATGTTAGTACAAGCCCTTTGTCCAAAATGTTTTGGTTATTATATTATGGTTGCAGTACTGGAACCACAGGAATCAGGAAATAATGGGTTTTGATTTCTCCTGCTTTGCTCCAGTTAGCTCAAGGTCTGGTCCTGGTCCCTGTGGTGAATGTTAGTACTATTTCTGTAAGTTTGCCATCAAGAGCTAGACTGGGAACACTGGTTAGGGCTGAAGTGATTCCATCACAATACTAGGGTCTTTGTTTTGAAAGAGTGGATAACATGCATACTATTGTAGTTCAGTCTCAGGCGTGTACTTTTACATCATAATCTGACAATGAACTGTTTCTGAATCTGAACAGGGATTAGTTAAGGATCTTTTAGCCCAATATGGTGATGTTTTTTGCAAAAAATGATGATGATCTAGGACAGGGGTTTTCCCCCTAGGGGGGTGCCAGCACCTGTCAAGGGGGCGCGAGCATCAGTTAATTCAGAAACATTCCCATGAGGATTTATAAATATGAGTTAGCAAATCTTTAGCCATCTGCTAGGGGGCAATCTGACTCCCACTGCTAGTCAACAGTTAGAGCAGAGTTGGCTGGAGTATCAGTAATACTTATTGACCTGTAAGATGATTTAGGGTTAGCCGTGTCGGAAATCCAACCACGGACTGGCATGTTGTTATCTCAGAAACACGCCATGGTTATATATTTATGTTTCAGTAGAATTACGCACACTATACCAGGGGCGGTTCTAAACACTTTTTAGGTGGGTTTCAGGCCCCATCTGTCACCTTAGACCCCCAAAACCATCTTAACGATCAGGCGAGTGCTGCTTCCTCAAGAAAGTTTTTCATTCTCACATGTTTAAAGTCTTGTCAGTTTGAACACTAAAGTAATTTTAAGCCATTTAAGGCCAAGACATCTCAAAGCGGTACTCACGCGCTGTGATAAATTGTTTCTATGCACACCGCGCACAAGTGCACAAACAGATAGCCTTCTCAGACAGCAGGTCTTGACAAGTATCCTTGTAAGCACAGTCGGTTGTTTTAAGTGAATGGAAACAGTAAAGAAAATATAAAATGTACATCAGTATAACAGATCCGTGCATTTCTTATGTAAATAATGTAAATCAAAAAGAGCAAAAGAAAAATCGTTCGCAGCTTTAATAGCTTTAATGGATATTTGCTTTTATGTGAATGGTAATTCGGCGAGAATATGGGAGGAGGGGGGCGTGAGAGAAATTAGACAAACTCGGGGGTCCGTAAAGGTTAAAAACCCCTGATCTAGGATGTACTTCATTGATTGAACATTATATCCCTCTTCTAGATGATACTCTAGTGTGTCAACGCTACCGTAGACTTCCCCCAAGTCAGTTCGAGGCTGTTAAAGCTCATATTAAGCAGCTATAGGATGGCCAAGTCATTAGGGAGAGTTGCAGTCCTTATGCTTCCCCTATAGTACTGGTTACAAAAAACGGATGGCTCTCTGCAAATGTGACTTGGCCAGCGGCTATAATCAAGTTCCGGTGACAGAAGACAATAAGTATCAAACTGCCTTTTGTTTAACTGTCCATTATTTGGGTCATGCTGTATCTGCTGCAGGTGTGGGAACTGATCTTGATAAGGTGTCAACTGTGACAAATTGGAGGCGACCAGACAATGTTCAAGAGCTTCTGTCATTTTTAGGATTCGCCAGCTATTACAGGTGTTTTATTAAGGGGTTTTCCGGTGTTGCAGGCCCCTTGAATTGGCTGGTAGCAGAAGTCACCTGTAATCAAAAAGGCAAGCCATCAAAGGTGTGTGTTGTCACGGTTGGTAAACCGTGATCTCTGGGTTTTGCACTTTGTGGTGAAGTCGGTGTGTTTCGCGTCTGCACTGATTAGTTTGTGGGCGTCTCCGTTAATTGTCATAAGCAACAGCTGTCACTCATTACTCACTCTCTATATAATGGCTTGTCTTACGTCTTGTGTTTGTGAGATCGTTGTTTAATGTCGTTTCCCCTGTCTGTTGGCTTCAGTGTTGTCTGCGTTTGGATGTTCGTGTTTTACCGGAACCTCATCCACTCTCCGCACTATCACTCTGCCACAAAGACTTACCTTCGGCTCTATTCCCTGCAGTTCCTGTGCCATCCTCTCCTGCTCCCTTCTCAGCGTCATCATCCGGATTCCTCACTACCTCACCACCATCTTGGATTGTCGTCTTCCCAGCATCATTGTCTCATTCCTGTTTGTTTGTTTATTTTCATTAAATTGTATAACTCGCTATTGTTTCCAGTCCTTCATTCACCCCGCCGTCACAGAACGATCTCACCAATATGGAAGCAGCGAGCACCAACACCCTCACGGACTTTATGCACCACAGCGTGAAACGAATGGATCAGCAGCAGGAGAGCATCTCGAACACCGGACGCGCTGTCCAAGCGCTGGTGGCACAGGTGTCCGAGCTCACCCAGCAGATCCATCAGCTCACCTCTCCCACTGCGCCCATCGCACCGCCTGCGCCGCCCGTCCCCCGGGAGACCCCCCAGGATCACTTCCGGCCAGAGCCGCGACTTCCGGCGCCTGAAAGCTACTCCGGTGAGCCAGCCTTTTGCAGAACTTTCCTGAATAAATGTGCTATGCATTTTGCTTTGCAGCCCCGCACTTTCGCCACCGAGGAGTCCAAAGTGGCATTTACGCTCACATTACTGTCGGGCAAGGCCGCCCTATGGGGGACGGCGGTGTGGGAAAATCAACATCCGTGTTGTGCCTCGTTCCATGCCCTCTCGGAGGAGATGAGGAGGGTATTCGATCGAGCTGCGGCTGGCAGGGAGGCCGCTCACCAACTCTCAGACCTTCATCAAGGCACGTCATCTGTCACGGATTACTCCATCAAATTCCGTACCCTGGCAGCCGCGTGGCAGTGGGACGAGGCGGCGCAGTGGGATTGATTCCTGCATGGGTTATCCGACCGTGTTCAAAAGGAGATCTACCTCCTCGAGCTGCCCCCCACACTCAATGGACTAATCGACTTGGCCTTACGAGTTGATGCACGGATTAATCGCCTGGGTCGCCAGTCCAGTCCTACACGTCATACCATCTCTCCTGTTAGGGGGCGCTCGAGTCGAGAGAACGCGGTCGGTCCCATCAATGACCACGAGCCCATGCAGGTGGGTAGAGCTCGGCTGTCCCGGAGGGAGATGGAACGGCGGAGGTCCCAAGGACTATGCTTATACTGTGGAGGCTCGGAACACAACATCTTCTCATGCCCGGTAAAAGAGCCAGCCCGGTAGTAAACCTGAGGCTACTATCGGGTGGGATCTCCACTGGGAAGTCCTCAACACCATCATCGACCCTCCTTCCAGTGAAACTGCGGTGGAAGAATCACTTTCACGAATGTCACGCCCTTCTGGACTCCAGAGCCGAAGGTAATTTCATCGATTCTTCCCTGGCACATCACCTGAACATTCCTGTCCTGCCTGTGTCTCTCCCCATCCACGTCACCGCACTCAACGGCCAGGAACTGCCTCACGTCACACACCACACAGAACCCATCACACTACTCACTTCTGGCAATCATCGCGAGACCATATCCTTTTTTCTCATGGACTCCTCTGTTGCTCCCATTGTGTTAGGTCACCCCTGGTTAACTAAACCTAATCCACGAGTGGAGTGGGGTTCCAACACAGTCACATTGTGGAGTGAAAGTTGTCATGAGTCTTGTCTGGTTTCTGCTTGTCCTGTTGTGCTCACATGCTGTTTTTCAGAAAGAGAACATGGTATTGCCAAACGTGCCCGCAGAGTATCTGGACCTGAAGGAAGTGTTCAGTAAGCCCCGTGCTGCTTCTCTTCCTCTGCATCGTCCCTACGACTGTGCCATAGATTTAGTGCCAGATAAGTCTCCGCCTAAGGGCAAGTTATACTCTCTTTCTATTCCTGAGAAGGAGGCCATGGAGAAATACATTTCTGATTCCTTAGCATCTGGGTTCATCCGTCCTTCCTCTTCTCCAGCGGGGGCGGGATTCTTTTTTGTGGGTAAGAAGGATGGTTCTCTGCGACCTTGCATTGATTACCGAGAGCTGAACAACATCACGATAAAGAACACCTATCCATTACCACTCATGTCTTCAGCTTTCGAGAGGTTGCATGGAGCATCTGTATTCACAAAATTGGATTTACGTAATGCTTATCATTTGGTCCGCATCGGGAAGGGGGATGAATGGAAAACCGCCTTTAATACCCCCAGAGGGCACTTTGAATACTTGGTGATGCCGTTTGGGCTCTCCAACTCGCCCAGGGTTTTCCAAGCACTCGTTAATGATGTGTTGAGAGATATGGTAGATCAGTTTATATATGTTTACCTGGATGACATACTGATTTTTTCTTCATCTCTCCAGGAGCACGTTCAACACGTCAGACGAGTGCTCCAGAGGTTACTTTAGAATGGGTTTTTTTGTCAAGGCGGAGAAATGCGTATTCCATGCACAGTCTGTTCCCTTCCTAGGGTATATCGTCTCGTCCGAGGGAATACGTATGGACCCTGACAAGATTAAGGCTGTGATAGATTGGCCATCTCCAGATTCCCGTAAGGCCCTACAGCGGTTTCTGGGGTTCGCCAATTTCTATCGGCGGTTCATTCGCAATTTCAGCCAACTAGCCTCACCTCTGACAGCCTTGACCTCTCCCAGTACTCCGTTCAGGTGGTCGGACGCAGCTGAGGCTGCGTTCACTAACCTCAAAAGCCGCTTCGTTTCGGCTCCCATTCTTGTGGCCCCTGATCCCACACGACAGTTCGTGGTGGAGGTCAACGCATCAGAGGTGGGGGTAGGAGCAGTGTTGTACCAACGTGCTGTTTCGGACGATAAGGTACATCCTTGCGCGTTCTTTTCTCATCATTTATCTCCTGCCGAACGCAATTATGACATTGGCAATAGAGAGTTGTTGGCTGTCAAATTGGTGTTGGAGGAGTGGCATCACTGGCTGGAAGGCTCAGGGGTACCTTTCATTGTGTGGACCGATCATAAGAATTTAGAGTACATTAGAACTGCCAAGAGACTCAATTCCAGGCAGGCTCGGTGGGCACTTTTTTTTCGGTCGCTTTGAATTTACTTTATCGTACCGCCTGGGTTCCAAGAATGTCAAACCCGATTCTTTGTCACGTCTTTTTGATCCCTCCGCCTGCCCGGTGACTCCCGAGTGTATTTTGCCTGAGAAATTAGTGGTCTCAGCACTCGTATGGGAGGTCGAGTCGAAGGTCAAGATGGCCTTACAAGGGGTAACGCCTCCGTCCCGTTGTCCACCGAACCGTTTATTTGTGCCGGAGGAGTTAAGGTCCGAAGTCGTCCAGTGGGGTCATTGTTCTAATGTAGCTTGTCACCCAGGGATAAGTCGAACTAATGGGTTGGTGAAACAACGATTCTGGTGGCCACGTATGGCTCGTGACGTCTGCGATTTTGTTTTGGCTTGCTCAGTTTGCGCCAGTGGTAAGTCATCTAACCGGCCTCCTGATGGGCTTCTTCAACCGCTGTCTGTCCCTTCGAGACCCTGGTCCCACATCGCTCTAGATTATGTTACCGCCCTCCAGCCCTCTAATGGCACGACGGTCGTTTTGACCGTAGTGGACCGATTCTCGAAGGCGGCACATTTTATTCCCTTGCCCAAATTACCGACAGCCAAGGAGACAGCGGTCACTGTCCTAGATCACGTCTTTCGGCTTCATGGCCTCCCGGTAGACGTGGTTTCTGACAGGGGATCTCAATTTATATACAAATTTTGGAAGGAGTTTTGCAAATTGCTAGGAGCGTCAGTTAGCTTGTCTTCGGGTTATCATCCCCAAAGTAACGGACAATCTGAGCGAGCCAACCAAGATTTAGAGAGGACGTTGTGATGTTTGGTCTCCAAGAATCCTTCTTCCTGGAGTCAACAACTCTCTATGGTGGAGTACGCCCACAATTCATTGCCAGTGTCAGCTACGGGCCTTTCTCCGTTTCAGTGTAGTGTAGGGTACCAGCCACCAGTCTTTCCCAGTCTGGAATCTGAAGTCGCGGTCCCCTCCACTCACGCGTTTGTCCAGAGGTGCCACCGCACCTGGACCAGAGCCCGCGAGACTCTGCTCCGGATGAGGGAGCGCACTAAGGCTAAGGCCGATCGCCACCGGTCAAAGCCTCCCGTTAACGTTGTGGGTCAAAAGCTGTGGCTTTCTACCAGTAACATTCCTCTGCGTTCCGTTTCTAATAAATTACCTCCCAAATTTATTGGCCCGTTTACTATCACCAAGATCATTAGTCCGGTGACAGTCCACCTCAAACTACCTCCTGCGTACAAGAGGATACACCCCGCCTTTCATGTGTCCAAAATTAAACCCGTGTTTTATGCACATATTAATCCACCTACTCCTGTTTCCCCGCCACTGCGTCTCGTAGATGGGGAACCGACTTATTCGGTAAATCGTATTCTGGACTCGAGACGGAGGGGACGAGGATTCCAGTACCTGGTGGACTGGGAAGGTTACGGTCCGGAGGAGAGGAGTTGGGTACCAGCTAGGGACATATTGGATCACTCCCTTATTGATGACTACAATCAGCAGGTAGGCCCTTCTGGGAACTCCAAGAGGAGTTCTTAGAGGGGGGGTACTGTCACGGTTGGTAAACCATGATCTCTGGGTTTTGCACTTTGTGGTGAAGTCGGTGTGTTTCGCGTCTGCACTGATTAGTTTGTGGGCGTCTCCGTTAATTGTCATCAGCAACAGCTGTCACTCATTACTCACTCTCTATATAATGGCTTGTCTTACGTCTTGTGTTTGTGAGATTGTTGTTTAATGTCGTTTCCCCTGTCTGTTGGCTTCAGTGTTGTCTGCGTTTGGATGTTCGTGTTTTCCCGGAACCTCATCCATTCTCCGCACTATCACTCTGCCACAAAGACTTACCTTCGGCTCTATTCCCCGCAGTTCCTGTGCCATCCTCTCTTGCTCCCTTCTCACCGTCATCATCCGGATTCCTCACCACCTCACCACCATCTTGGATTGTCGTCTTCCCAGCATCATTGTCTCATTCCTGTTTGTTTGTTTATTTTCATTAAATTGTATAACTCGCTATTGTTTCCAGTCCTTCATTCACCCCGCCGTCACATGTGTGAAGAAGAGCTGGACCGAAGATTGCGAGCATGCATTCCAAACATTGAAAGAGTTGTTGACAAGTGCCCCCGTCCTGGCTTTTGCAGACTTTAGTAGATCTTTTGTTTTGGAAGTGAATGCAAGCCATCAAGGATTGGAAGCAGTTCTGTTACAAGAACATCAGGGTAAACTTAGGCCTATTGCCTTTGCAAGTCGAGGTCTACGGCCATCGTAGCAAACTACAGTTCAATGAAATTGGAATTTCTGGCCTTAAAATGGGCTGTTGCTGACAAGTTTCGAGACTATTTGTTGGGACATAAGTGCATTGTTTACACTGACAATAATCCTTTAAGTCACTATCAGACGGCTAACTTTGGAGCACTGAAGCAATGCTGGGTAGGACAGCTTGCAGACTTTGATTGGGAAGTAAGGTATAAGCCAGGTCGACCCAATGGTAATGCAGATGCACTGTCCAGACAATATACAGCTTCAATGAACTGTTGAAACTATTTCTGTTCCTCCCCTTCAGACTAAAACCAGCCAGTAATTGGTCGGTTTCTCATGTACTGGGATCATCAGAAATCCACGACACCAAAGGAGAGGAGTCTCGAGTCTCCCACAGTGATTGAGCTAGTTCGTCAGTGGCAAAGGCTAATGAAGATGGACGGCATCTTGTATCGACGGTTTCAAGCCCAAAATGGATTTAAAGAGTTTCGTCAAGTGGTATTACCTCAGTCCTTACAGGAAGAAGTCCTGACTAGTCTGCACAATGATCATGGCCATCAGGGGGTGGACCGGACTGCTAGCATGGTCAGAACACGCTGTTACTGACCTGGGATGTACAAGTTTATTGAAGACTGGTGCAAGCAGTGTGAGCATAGTACTCTATCAAAGGAAGCTCGACCAAAAGTTTGAAGTTTTATGGGTTATCTCAGAGCAGAAAGGCCTTTGGACATTTTGGCCATTGACTTTACATTATTAAAACCATCATCTAACGGAACTGAAAATGTTTTGGTCATGACTGATGTCTTTTCAAAGTTAACCTAAGCAATACCAACAAAAGACCAGACAGCACAGACTGTGGCACGAGTATTAGTTGAGCGTTGGTTTTATTTGTTTGGGCTGCCAAGGCAAATTCATTCTGACCAAGGTCAATGCTTTGAGAGCAGAATTATCAAGGAATTGTGTCAAATATATGGCATTGTTAAAACTCGCACAACACCATATAGGCCCCAAGGAAATGGTCAATGCAAAAGATTTAAAAGGACAATGCACAACTTACTGCGAACGCTTACTGCTGAAAATAAGTATCATTGCCCAGATTTTCTGTCACAAGTCTGTTTGCTTATAACACTACAGAATATAAGTCTACTGGTTACTCTCCATATGTTCTTATGTTTGGAGAGGAACCACAGGGTGATTGTATGATGTATGTTGTAACAGGGTGATGTATGAGCTTGGGACTCTACATCCCATAAGTCCGTAGTCCGTAAATAGGTGCACAGAAGTATAGCATGCTCTCATCTCATTCATCCATTGATGTTACAAACAAGCGTGCACTAAGATGAGGTAATTTGTGCTAAACTGTGTTTTAATAGTGATTTATTTTTAATAATTTATTGTTGTCACAAGAGCTGTTTCTGTTTAAGCAAAGACATTGATGTCAAGTTGTTTTATGCTGCACATGTTTAGAGTAATTTGTGTGTTGTTAGGTCATCTTCATTTAATTAAAGGGTTAGTTCACCAAAAAATGACAATTATGTCATTAATGACTCACCCTCATGTCGTTCCAAACCCGTAAGACCTCCATTCATCTTCGGAACACAGTTTAAGATATTTTAGATTTAGGCCGAGAGCTTTCTGACCCTCCATTGAAAATGTATGTACGGTATACTGTCCATGTCCAGAAAGGTAATAAAAACATCATCAAAGTAGTCCATGTGACATCAGAGGGTCAGTTAGAATTTATTGAAGCATCGAAAATACATTTTGGT
The DNA here is from genome assembly GCF_018340385.1 of Cyprinus carpio. Taxonomy (NCBI): domain Eukaryota; kingdom Metazoa; phylum Chordata; class Actinopteri; order Cypriniformes; family Cyprinidae; genus Cyprinus; species Cyprinus carpio. The sequence goes on along the minus strand of NC_056574.1, from coordinate 773,569 downwards.
CCAAAAATAACAATAAGCTATCACTGCAGTGTTGTGAACGCACTCACAACAGACCTGGAAGAGAAGACAATGCTGAATAAAGTAGTAATTTTTGTTATTTTTGGACCTGTTGGTGTAATTGTCATGTGTTTCAATATACCTTTGTCCATATTGTGTACATTTGACACGTGACAACCAGGTGTAAATGATCCATCTCAGCTGACCACTTGTGATAAAATCAGTTTTAAACAGGAGCTAGGAAAGGCTGATAGATCTTTTTGTTGTATTAGCATAATCTTCTATTCAAAGATAATTTTCCAGGTGCTGGATTTACAGTGGGTTTGTTGAGATGATCATTTATTCCCTTATTCTCCAAGACAGAAACCTGGTCAAAATAATGTGTGCAGTATTGCTCTCTCTACAATGAGAATTCTCCTTGCCAGCCCCAAAGTCAAGTCACCTTTATTTATATAGCACTTTATATAATAGACATTGTTTCAGTGTGATAATTTCATAGTTTTACAATAAACAGTATCTGTGGTGTTGACTCAAGCAAATATAAAATGAATTCAATTCAAGTTTTTAATTAAAGTTTATTTGTATAAAATTTGCTTTTTATGATACAGATTGTTGCAAGTTTCTACAATATTTAGTAGTAGCTTATCAGTGGTGACGGTCAGTTTATGTACATATGGCAGAAATGTAGTGAAAAATCAATTAAAGACGTATTCAAACAGGCGATGAACACTATTAACAGCAATTATTATATGAAGCAAACAAACTTATAGCACAATTTGGTAGTTCTGTATGTTGTTTCAGGGTTGGCATTGTATTGTTCCTCTATAACTTTGTATTCAAGGACACAACTATCAGGATGTAAACAGGTAACTCTTTATTCCTCTTCCTCCTCGTAATCCTCTACCTTCCAACATCTTCAGTGCCCCACTGTGGCCATAACATGCCAATACATCTCCCCTTTTTAGATGAAAGTTTAACTGTTTTAACAGAACCTTTAAATAACGCAATACCTTCAACAGTATAGCTACTTAGTTATTTCACTCACTTAACTTATGATTTTACGAGTTTCTCCAAATCTTCTTTTCCAAACTTAAAAACGTTCAAAGAGAAATGAACAGAAGATATTTTACTTCACAGTAGCCCTTTTTGTAGACTTTATCCTAAATTAACTGGAAAATTCAATAAATCAGAACATGACTTTTCTAATGAACATTTCACTTTTCAAACAGAAAATTACTTTTTTTTTCTGTGGGTGTATGCATGTTTCATGTTCAAAGGTCCAGTCTCTCAGGAGCCTTAGACAGTCTCCCTGACCTAGTCACCGTCATATCACCTGATGCTGGAGGCACTGGAATTTCTCCTATAGAGTGAGCCCAGCCTCTCTGAATTTCTGTAGCACCCTGTGCAGTCTGTCGTCGTGCTCTGCCCGGTCTTTCCCTATGACCAGGACATCATCAGCGTGACATAGGACTCTGTCAACTGCAGCGAGCTCAGAATATCGTCAGCCTTATCCCCCATTGTATAGATGAGAGAATTCACCTGGTATGCGCCGTCTTTTTCTTTCAGTCCAGACGCCATTCTGAAGCAGTCAAACCTTTTGATCCATGCAGGCCACGAGCTTGGCTCAAAGTCGAATGATCCCGGTGGTGTGATAGTGAATACGTGGTCCATCCTGTGTGCGTTTAGCTTGCCGCTGGCTGTTATTGCTCTCGCCGACCCGCTCTTTTTCTTGCTCTACAGGTCCCGCGTTTTCACTCTTCACCCCATTAAACTTCTCCGACTTCTTGTCTGTCGTGGGTTATCCGTCTCTGACACCATGTATTGTTCCTCTATAACTTTGTATTCAAAGACACAACTATCAGGATGTAAACAGGTAACTCTTTTCACTCTACCTTACAACTCTTCAGTGCCCCACTGTGGCCATAACATGCCAATACAGGCATCATCTGAGGTCCTCTGAGGGGTTGGCATCATCTCTTCTCAGGTGTTCTGGATCCAATAAATTCCAAAAGCAGAGGCAGTGTTGGTCCAGACTGACATCAGTCTTCACCAGCGTTGCCAGGTTGAACTCATCATGTTGCTGACAAGGTGGTGTTTCTGAAACACATGCATAGCTGAAGTTCAGACATGGGTTGGATTTGAGATGGACCTTAAAACTGACACTGACCATGTCTGTGATGCAGAGGTGTGTCTGGGCTTTGGCCACAGGACAGAGAGCAGGAATGATGTGTACCCAGTCCTCATACAAAGATCTGCTTCATCTCAGTCCAGTCCATCCTCCCTCCACAAAGCCATGATCTCAGGGACTCACTATGTCCTCATGGAATAACTTTTCTTTTCTTTTCTTTTCTTTTCTTTTCTTTTCTTTTCTTTTCTTTTCTTTTCTTTTCTTTTCTTTTCTTTTCTTTTCTTTTCTTTTCTTTTCTTTTCTACCATGTTTAAAATTGGTATCATCTTTGTTGGTTTATATATTTGCTTTCAACAAATTCAATTCAATTCAAGTTTATTTGTATAACGCTTTTTATGATACAAATCATTGCAAAGCAACTTTCAAATGTGCATTTGGCAGAAATGTTTGGAAAAATCAATAAAAGACATAAACAAACAGACGATTAACACTATTAACAGCAATTATGCAATCAAACTTAGAGCAAAATGCGGTAGTTCTGTATGTTGTCTCTGGGTTAGCATCATCTGAGGTACTCTTAGGGGTTGGCATCATCTCTTTTCAGGTGTTCTGGATCCAGACTGAGGCTTGTGTAAATCCTAGTTACCACGGGATGTAAATCCCATGGCAAAACAGAGAAACAAATAGAGACATAATTAGCGTAGCTGCTGTTCCAGCCAAGTAAAATTAATACGTTTAACCCAAGCTAAAGAATAATAATGCGCATTTGATCAGATATAACTGCAGTCCAAATTATGAGATGCATTATTTGAATGCTTGGCCAAAGAGGTGTGATTTTTTTTAAACAGAAAAAGTGCGTCTGAACCCCGAACATCATCAGGAAGGCTATTCCAGAGTTTGGGAGCCAAATGCGAAAAAGCTCTACCTCCTTCATGGACTTTGCTATCCTAGGTACTACCAAAAGTCTAGCGTTTTGTGACCTTAGGGAGCGTGATGGGTTGTAGTGTGGTAGAAGACTAGTTAGGTACGCAGGAGCTAAACCATTAAGGGCCTTATAAGTACAGTAAGTAATAATATTTTGTAACTGATACGGAACTTAATAGGTAGCCAGTGCAGAGACTGTAAAATTGGGGTAATATGATGATATTTTCTTGACCTGGTAAGGACTCTAGCCGCTGCATTTTGGACTACCTGTAGCTTGTTTATTGGAGGATGCAGGACAACCTAGCAGTGCATTACAATAGTCCAGTCTAGAGGTCATGAATGCCTGAACTAGCTTTTCTGCATCAGAAACAGATAACATGTTTTGTAGCTTAGCAATGTTTCTAAAATGGAAGAATGCTGTTTTTGTAACATGGGAAATATGATTTTCAAAAGACAAGTTACTGTCTAATATAACACCCAGATTTTTGACAGTAGAGGAAGTAACAGTACATCCGTCTAGTTGCAAATTGTAATCTACGAGATTCTGTGTAATGTTTTTTGGTCCAATAAGTAACATCTCTCTCTTATCTGAATTTAATAAGAGAAAATGATTGGTCATCCAATCTTTTACATTTTTAACACACTCTGTTAGCTTAGATAATTTAGAAGTTTCATTTGGTCTCGTTGAGATATATAGTTGAGTATCATCAGCATAACAGTGGAAACTAATCCCGTATTTTCTAATGATATTAATTGAAAAATGTCTCTTTATTTTTTAATAGTTCACTATTTAATTGGAAACGTGAATGAACAGGAAATATTTATACAATTACAGTGTTGCTAAATGTTATGCATGTTATTTCACAATAATGATTCATAATTAAATTAATTTTTTCCCCAAAATGCAAGTTAAAGTTATTACATTTGACTAAAACTTAATGGTATAACAACTTTACAAATAAATGTGATACACTTGTGGTGTTTCTGGTCAGGAATTATTTTTTTGCGGCCTAAAATGACTGATTTTGCTGTGGCTTTTCTCAAAATTTGTGGTGATATTTGCGGCATTTTTTATTGTTTTGCAGTGAAAATATACCACAGACAACATTCTTCTAACAGTGTTATGACTTTTCTGACTTCGAGGAACATTGTAGGGCTCCAGACTAACATTTGAGGACACCAGCACCAGTGCCATTATGTTCTACAGACGGTGACACCAGCACCTGACAGTAAAGCACTCACCCTAATTGCACATGTACATCTCGGAGATGTCTATCTGATGTCTGCATTTACATATGCAAGATGTATTTTTAAGAGTGCTTGCTCATCTGCAATACGTCTCTAAGATGTTTCCTGTCAGATGTCAAATAGACATTTATTAGAATGCATGAAAAACTGCTTCTGAGACGTTTTTCAGAGTACATAGCAGATGTTTCCCAGATCTTTAGCAGACATTTTACAGATGTACTTGTGCTGCCTAGGTAGTTGAGATGCAGATAAAATTAACTTTTATTACTGTACTTCACAATGTCTAAATATAATTGAATAAATACTATATATATATATAATATATATATATATATATATATATATATATATATTAGGGAGTGGAAATGGACTATAAGTACATCTCTGCAGCCATCTACTAGTGGTAATTTAATATCTTTTTTATTTTTAAATAAGTGTTTGCTTTCCTACATAATGGAACTTTTAGTTTTATATATGGGGGAAACCTATGAAAGATGAACAAATATCGTCACATTAAAAATAACTTTCAAATTCGGTAATCCTGGAGGGACTGGATAATATAGCATAATGAGAGATTTACAAGCATTTTTTAAAAGGTGATAATTTTTGACCAGGAAAAAAAAAAAAACATAAAAAATGATGTCTTATCAGAAGTAGCTTCATTCAGGAGAAGGCACGGTTGGACTCCATGTTGTTTGAGCAGTGCTGTGTCTTTGTAAAGTGGTTGTGAGAGGTTCTTGCGCGACCACCATGCTATAATTTTCCCTGGCTGGATGATCGATGAGCTTGTGTCAGACTCTGTTCATTATAATGCGCGCCATCTATTCTTCTGCCAGACAGCCACTTTTCCAGGAAATGCCATTGAGGTGTTTGGAGTCCGTTTGAGTGTGTGTGAGTTTGTGTGTGTGCAATGAATGTTTGGGATTTTCTCTGTTGATTTGTCGCCACACTAAACGGTTCTGATGGATTATACATATATTGAGGACAAACTTTTTGTCTGTAGATAAACTTAGAATGAAACTTGCAAGATTGCAGGCATCTCTAATATCACAAATGCGATGAGATAATTATCCACTAGTGTAAGAGATCTTTTTTTCTTTTGAAGTTTGTATTCAGGCCTCCAGTGTCAAATGCATTATTGAAGTCATAAATGTTATAAAACCGCATTAGACAAAATCATTAGCATGTTATGTCTCCCTCAACTCAGACTCATTCTGTGGCATTAAGTACATGAGAAGACCTTTGATTTACCAGAGAACATATTAGCTCTGAAACTCCCCACAACATGACTGGACTGCTGCTTAGCAGAGACCTTTCAAGACCTGCTGGGCATATTAAACAAGATGAAGAAACTACAAATGAATTCTGCCATGTTCTTGAAGCAGTGAGATCGATATGTGCTGTGCTCAGCTCTAATATGCCTGACACATTGCGCTCTCTCTCTCTCTCTCTCTCTCTCTCTCTCTCTCTCGTTTAGCAATAAGAAGAGGCATGATGCCAGAATCCACTTTTCACCAGCAGAGCAGGTTATCAGATACAGCTGGGCTTTACAATGCATTACGGAAATAACCATAATTTGGCAAATGGGATACGGGCTTTGTTCTTATCACAACACTGATTGCGCCGCTGAAGTTTATAGCATTTGGGTCAGGCCTCGCAGGATTTCAGTGCATTGTTCTTGAACAGCCCTTATATAAAACCAGCCTTATAACTGCATGATCCATTTAGGCATAAGACTGTTGTTAGTGATTTATCAGAAACTGAGTTTAATATACTACAGTATGAGCAAACTGATACCTTACAGTACTTAAATATTCAACACAAAATTATGATACAGATTTCAAGAACTGACCAACTAACAATATGTTAGACTTGAACCAAGATTTTGGTTTGATATACTTATTTGATCTTTTATTCCGGATACTGAAAGAAGATTTCTTTGTTTGCCATGTCCACATGGGTTTGTGTATTACTGTGATCAACAGCTCCATGTAGATCACAGGTTTAATTTGTACTACAGGCAATTATCAAAGACGTGGACGGACTCTTGATATAATGGAACATTATTTTACATTGTGTGGAAAAATTATCATGGTGGATTGAATATGATTATTAATCATCCATGTCAGCAGCACATGAACAAGAAAATTAACCTTAATTTTAAGACATACAGACGCCAACGTCAAGATCTTATTTGCAAACAATACAAAATAATCACATCTTATAACAGTATAACTGAAATTTTTAGTGTCAAAACGTGTAAAAAAAGATTATAAAAGACAAGACGCTGTTGATCAGCAGCGCTTCTAGCGGCCGAACCGCGTCATCACAGCAGATTCTCCAGCGCTGCCGTAATCCCTGATCACATGACCACACACACACACACACACACACACACACACACACACACACACACTCGCACGCGGGCGCGCGCTCAGCGTTGCTGTATGAGCCATGCGTGAACAATACGCGCTCAAACTGGAGTCATTTCAACACCGCTGCGTGTTTGTGTGGATGATTATTGGCGAATGGACGGTCTTTATAATGTGTGACTGGCGTCGTTGTTTCGTCATGGCCTCTCAGAGAAAAGAGGAAGATGTGCTCACTGCTCACTTTAGTCTGTGAGGAGGAAATCTGAAGGATTTTAATGCTCTGTTTCAGTGTGTGTGTGTGATTAAAGTGAAAGCTGCGTGTGATCATGTGCGTGTGTGTGACATCTGACCGATTCTTCATTTCACTGTCAACCGGATGATCCGAAACTTCACGAGCGTCAGTCTGTCGTGTTGTGGATTAACGTTATATGATTTATGGACGCTTCGTCTGTCATGGATTAAAAAAAAACCACTCCAGACTGAAAATGATTCGGTTCGGACCGATTACGGATTTAATCCAGTGAGAAATTATAAAGCAGAAGATTCACATACGCACATGTTTATTGCTTTGGTTCATCTGATCTTCTGATGTTCGGCGTGGATTCTGCGGACAACTGCGATTAATTGTGATGTTCGGCTCTGATCGGCTTTAATCGGGATGTTCGGCTCCGGATGATTATGACTACAGCAGCGAACTGGGTGGCGAACGGGGCGAGTTTAGAAGACTGTCATTCCAACCTCTTCTCTCTGGTACAGACCCCGATCTCATTTATGTCTCATGTGTGTCTATACTGCATTTATCTGCTCCTGAGGTCATGGGTCAGTTGCCCATAGTTTAGAGGTCACGCTCTGTCAATCTTTAGCAGTGTTAAGGCCCCGATATACTTCAAGCAAAATCGAAGAGTGAACTCATATGACATCATTTCGAACAAAACCGGGGCAAAACGAAGTTGGTTTTGTGTTCGTTTTGGCAAAGAGTATAGAAGACCAATAGGCGAAACGCTGATGCTTTTTGGGTAACAGCCACTAGGTGGCAGTTCGGTAGCGCGGGCGCCATTTTGGGGTGAAAATTTCAACTGAATAACAGCACATAAACAAAAATTATGGAGCCCCGCACATGGCATGCAGGAAAAAAAATAGTAGGCTAAATCGTGTGTAAGATAGACTATTTCATTACCTCGTTTTATAGATTGTGTGCACGATTTAATTTGTTCCCTTGATTTATAAATTGTGTGCATGATGTAAATCCTTTTAGGAACTGCAGGTCATAGCCATAGAAACCATAATAATGATTTATATGGATATGACACTAAGAAATGAGCTTATGCAACTTTACACATTTACAATTACTTACTATATTATTATTTACTATTACTCCACTAGGTCTGAAATATATATATTGTATGTTTTAATCCCCTGGAACACACTACAAACTTGATAAAATAGATTAGAACAGGATGCATTGGATGCATGCTGTGTCTGATAATTAAATAATTAAACAGTTTTACATAAACTTTTTTTGTTTGTTTTGTTTACAATCATTAATACAACAGACATTAATATAAGACAATACTGCAAAAACAGTTTACGGTCAAGATGTTATATTCCTGTTATATATTTATTGTTCAACATTCCGAATTTTTCTGTCATTAGTTTAATTTCGTATGTTGGTATTAATTCAGTGTTTATAATGCTAACACTTGAACTTAAAATATTTTCAACCGAAACTGACATGATTTTAGAGAGCAAAAGGTTTTGTGAAAAAAGGGAGGACTTTAAAATAAAGTTTGTAAAATAAACTGTTAAAAGGATTTGATGATCACTAGTCTAGTGATTGTACATTATTGTTGTCACCGTTCAGGCTGTATTTCAGCTTTAATGTACTTTTTTTTTTTAACAAAACAGCTGATATTTGCCATAGCAACAGCTAGAATCTAGTGGACTGCCGAGTTGCTTTCACCCCAAAATGGTGGAAGCATGGAAGCAATGGAACGTTCTACAGAGTTTCACCTCTTGGTCTTCTATACTCTTTGGTTTTGGGAGTTCGAAACGGCTTGCCAGAGCGAACTTCCCGGAAAAGTTTGTTCCAGCTGAAAACACCTTTGCACTACCATTGATCCGTGATGATTACGTCATAAGAGGTGTGCGCTGATGCTCTGCCTTCTTTCACATGAAACTCTTCGGTTAAAGGTGCTATATGTAGGATTGACACTGAGTGGCTGAACTAGGTATTGCAGTCCAAATTCAAAATATTGTATAGGGTTTATTTCACCCGGCCCCTCCTCCTTAGACTTGATGCACAAACAGGTTGCCAGATTGATGGCACAAACAGGAACGAGCGCACTTGACGATGAATGAAATGAAATAGCTGTGTTTTCCGCCAACTGGCAACCTGGGGTGCCGAAATACAATTGGGTAAACTGGTAGTGCGCGGGTTTCACAAACCAAAACAGAGACTAACATTCCAGCCCGGAACGCACATTTTCAAAGGAGAATAACTGACTGTAGCATTGTTTTTCAGATAAACAAATATGTTAACTTAGCATGTTTCTTAAATATCTGCAAACATATTATGGTATTTTTATGCTTTAGAAGAGTCAAAAACTTACAGCAACTTTAAAAGTCTGAAATCAAAAATTGAAAATTCTTATTTTTTAATGGAATACTGTAGTGTTTATTATAAATAATTTATCTGTGGACTTCATTATTTTTAAAAATTCTTGTGCCCTCTTAATCTTTATTCAAAAACATTAACCTCCCTTCCCCCTCAAAACGACTCCTCTTCCGGTCATGAGCTATGGCGCAAGGGCAGAGCTAGTGACGCGAGGGACAAAATGACAGGGGGAAAAGTTGAAGCTGATGCTTCACTTTATAGAAATCAACTACCAGTGCTGACGTGAGCCATGGGGTAGTAAACTACCCTTAAAATCCCCCTGTAGTCAAATATTTTATCCCTTAAAACTTATCTTTGATAATCAAAATTACATATTTAAATGTTTTATCTTGTGATAATAATTTTCTCATGCCTTAAAATAGCTTGAATGTAACTCTACACCCTTGCCTGATTTACTATACACGGATCTGTGAATATGCAAATTAGTCCCGCCTCCACTCAGTCACAACAGCCAGCGCCTCCTGATCCACCGAACTGTAGTAAACGCAAAACAATGGTATACACAGATAATGACTGATAAAACTATGTTTTTACTAGAGGACAACTACAGTGAATACTGTAACATTCATTAAAGTTACTTACTTGACGATGTTGTGTCCTAAAATGCCTTGAAGACTTGAATGCCAGCGGCAACCTCCCGATCTCTCGTGAAGCCAACACGGAAGTGACTAAAACTGCAATTCATTGACTGGCCACTAGAGGCTGGCTGCAAAAGGCAGTCAGTCTTATAGACTCCCCATGTTAAAATGCCCAACTTTACAGCAGAAAAAAAAAAAAATTCAGCCTGGTTCAAAAAATGATTTTGGTCTATGTAGCTAATTTTGCCCTTCATGACAACTGTGAGGGGGATGACGTGCTACCAAGATGGCGAAGGCCCGTTCCGCCCACTTCAAATGCGCTCTTCAGAAATCTGCATGTTTTTATACAGTCTATGCTCAAATGTAGCTGTTTGTGATTCTTTATTTGCGCCCGCGAGCATACACCTGTGAAGTGAAGACGCTGATGCGGCAGAGGTTGGTCTGACTCCAGGATATTTTTACACTTTTGCCATTGCCACGGGTTATAATGCAAGTTAGTGGTTCTAAATTCACATTAAACCATAGCTTCATGGGTTTTTTGCTCTAATTGTATTGGTATATTTAGCATGCTAGGGATAGGAATCGATCCCTTGACATGATTGGTTATTGGATTATGACATAGCAAACCGAGGGCTGTTTCAAACTGCATTTCTGGGACTGCCATTGGGAAACTACAGTTTTAAGGAGAAAATACTCAGATAATAGACTGGCACATGGTTTGTCTAAAAGCATATTAAAAACACCATGTAGCAAGGTTCTTGTGTGGGAAGGAAGAGGACAGGGTCGGCTTGACTGCTGACGGTGGTTTTTATTCTCATATACTCATATACATATACAGATCGCAGTGCCCACAGCACATAAACTAAACACAGTCCTGTAATCACTTTCACTTTGTCGAGGTTTCTATCTCGGTCACGATCCCACCAGTCAGCAGTCCTTCTCTCTCTCACACACTCCTGTTTCTCCTGGCGTTATGTACTCTCTCCACGCCAATAACTGAAACAAGACACAGGTGTTGGTTATTTGCGTTTAACCCCCTCACTCACTGTTCGTCTCTCGACTCTCTCTCCCGCTGCAGACTTCGCTGAACCACGCCCCCCTTGCCACATACCCCCACCGCCCGACTCAGGCCAGGGAGTCCCCTGGCCTGCAGCCCCCCCCCATTTCTGGAGAGGAAATAGGCCACAGCCATCTGAGCAACCGGCCTGTGGACCACCTTGACCTTAAACGGCTGTAAAGCTAGATACCAATGAGTGATTCGCGCGTTGGTATCCTTCATACGGGGGAGCCACTGCAGAGGGGCGTGGTCCGAACAGAGGGTGAATTCCCATCCCAGGAGATAATAGCAGAGGGTGAGGACGGCCCACCCTCTTTTTCAATGGTACTGTACTTAGTCTCTCTCTTAGAGAGCTTACGACTAATGTACAGCACCGGCCGTTCCTCCCCCTCTATCTCCTGGGACAGGACTGCACCCAACCCCCTGTCCGTTGCGTCTGTCTGCAACACAAAAGGGAGAGAAAAATCAGGCGAGTGTAACAACAGCCCGCCACATAGAGCATCCTTCACCTGGGTAAAAGCCTGCTGACATGGCTCCGTCCACTGGACCGTATCTGGCACCTCCTTTTTAGTAAGATCAGTCAAGGGGCTGGTGAGGTCCAAATAATTAGGTACAAACCTTCTGTAATATCCCGCCAGCCCCAGGAACTGTCTCACCTCCTTTTTGGTCTTGGGGCGCGGACAGGTCACAACAGCTGCTGTCTTGTCAATTTGGGGACGCACATGTCCATGCCCCGAGTGGAAGCCCAGATACATTACTTCCACACGCCCAATCGCACACTTCTTCGGGTTGATCGTGAGTCCGACCCCCTCGGCGATCTCAAGTCATTACTAAATATAATGATATCATTTAAATAGGCAGCAGCATATGCAGCATGGGGCCGTAGAATCTTATCCATGAGATGTTGGAAGGTGGCCGGTGCCCCGAACAGCCCGAATGGAAGGGTAACAAATTGGAGTAATCCGAACGGCGTTGTGAAAGCTGTCTTTTCTTTGGACAATGGAGACAAGGGGATCTGCCAATATCCCTTTGTTAAGTCCAGTGTCGAATAAAAACGAGCCGTACTGAGCCGATCAAGCAGTTCGTCAACCCGCGGCATTGGATATGCATTGAACAGCATTCAGCTTGCGATAATCCACACAGAAACTAACTGAGCCGTCCGTTTTCGGAACTAAAACTATTGGGCTCACCCAGTTACTGTTGGATTCTTCTATCACTCCCATTTCAAGCATCGTGCCTAATTCGGCCTGAACTACTTTTTTCTTGTGTTCAGGCAAGCGATACGGCCGACTGCGAACCACCACGCCTGGCTCTGTGTCGATATGGTGCTGAATAAGGTTAGTACGGCCAGGTAGGGGTGAAAACACGTCTGCAAACTCGGCTTGCAACTTAGCTAAATCAGTGAGTTGGGAGGGCGAGAGGTGATCTCCACCTGGGGCCAGAGTGAGAGATTGTGTTTTGACATTCGCCTCTGGCCCAAGATCCTCCTCTCCACTAATCACCATCACCAGCATCACTGATTCTGCCTCATTTCATTTTTTAAGGAGATTGAGGTGGTAAATTTGACGTGCTCCGCTCCTATCAGACCGTACTACCTCATAATCGAGTTCCCCAACTTGCCATGTGACCTCAAACGGTCCCTGCCACTTTGCAAGTAATTTAGAACTTGACGTTGTGGGTAGTACAAGCACTTTATCTCCTAGTGAAAATCTGCGCAACTTAGTCCCCTTGTTATATAGCCGGCTCTGTCTGTTCTGGGCTTGCAACAAATTCTCCATCTCCTTTGGAATCCCCACTCGGGAGATTAAACGAAACAGCACGTCAGCAACACTCTAAGCGCCACTGCTTCAGGATATTGTGTTGCATAATCCACTATGACTAATGCAAAACGATGTCCCCTTGCTGATCGCTCTAATGGCCTGATGAGGTCCATACCAAATCTCTCGAAGGGGACCTGCAATAATGGGAGGACGCGCAAAGGTGCTTTTGGGGCGGCCGGTGGGTTTACCAACTGACATTCAGGACAAGATGCGCACCATCTGCGCACAGTCTCGTGAATGCCAGGCCAAAAGAATCTGGTCATGAGGCGATTTAGTGTCGTTGCCTGTCCTAAGTGCCCCTCCATTGGATTAGAATGAGCCGCTTGGAAAAGCATGTCCCTACGGCTCCTTGGAACTAATAACTGGGTTGTATCTTCTTTTGTCTGAGCGTCTTGGGTCACTCGATACAACCAATCTTTTATAATAGCAAAATACGGAGAGGTAAGCATGTGGGCAGGCTGGAAAGGCTGACCATCAAAGGTATGGACCTGTTCAAAAGCATGTTTTAACGTCTCATCCTGAGACTACTCCAGGGGAAAGTCATTGCGCTCCAAGTGAACGAGTCTCTCGATTTCGCTCTGTTCCCCTGAAGCCGAACTCAGTGGTCCCCGTTCAGTCTCTCCCACCTGCACTTGCGTGCCTCCTTCCGGTGCATTTCCCCCCCAAGAGGCATCCGTGCACAAACAACCCAATAATTCAGTAAACGCTGGCCAATTCGTTCCCAAAATTATCGGATGCTGGAGGTGCGGATTAATTGCCACCTCAACACTATGATTTTGTCCCCGGAATTGGATAATGACAGGCACTATGGGATATTCCACCACATCCCCGTGCACCGCACCCTAACCAAGTGGCTTGTATCCAGTGTCTCAGGTTGAATCAGGCTTTGTTGGATCGAGGTTTGGTTACATCCTGAATCTACCAAGGCCTGATAGGTACCCCCTTGATACTCACAAGTATTTGGTACCAGCCAGCTTGACCGGGGGCGGCCTGTGGTACATCTGGGACCCGGATCATCATCCCCACCTCCATTACTGGACACCTATCCACAAAGTGCTTCGGGTCCCCGCAACGCCAACAGGCCAGCCCAGACCTCCCCGCCGCTCTAGTGGCAGAGAGTGGGGTAAACGATTGGATGGGACCTAGGTAGAGGGATAGGTCAAGAGAGAGAAGGAGTGGGAGAGAGAGAGACAGATGGCAGAGGTTTGCCGACCCCTGGGCACGCCACCATGTGGTCCTCTGCCAGATGGATGGCCGAGTCCAGCGACATTGGACGATGGCACTGGACCAACTCGGCGGTCTTCTTAGGGAGCCGAGTCATAAACTGCTCCGGCACCACGCGGTCACTGACCTGGTCCATGTCGCTTCCCTCAGCCAGTAGCCATTTGTGGCAGGAGTCCCGGAGCTGTTGGGCCATCACGAAGGGCTGACCGGACTCACCCAGCTCCAGGGAGCGGAAGCGCTGGCGATGCTGCTCTGGGCTCCAGCTGACCCGCTAGATTATGGCCCTCTTGAGTTCGTCGAAGACCAGGAGGTTCTGTGCCAGCAGCTGCTGTGCCGCCACCTGAGATTCACCAGAAAGTAAAGGGATTAATCGCATCGGCCATTGGTCCCTGGGGTAACCGCATGCTTCTGCAGACTTTTCGAACAGATCGAGAAACGCTTCAGGGTCATCCTGCAGTCCCATCTTATTTAAGGGCAGGTGGGCGGGCACTACGGGCTGTCCGGTGGCTTCCGTACGAACCTCCCGGTCTTTCCAGCTCCGGAACCTCTCGCGGTCCTCCTGCTGGGCCTCTCTTGATCGTTCCTCAAGTCCAGCAGGGCCTGATTTTGCTCTTGATGCAAGACCGCGAGGGATGAGATGACATCCGCAAATGGTTTGGAGGATGGTGTTTGCTTGGTGTCGGCTCACCTTCTTCCTTCCCAGCTTTTGGCACCAGTGTAGTAAGATTATTGTGTGGGAAGGAAGAGGACAGGGTCGGCTTGACTGCTGACGGTGGTTTTTATTCTCATATACTCAGTTCAAACAGATCGCAGTGCACACAGCACATAAACATAAACACAGTTGTGTAATCACTTTCAATTTCGTCAAGGTTTCTAGCTCAGTCACGATCCCACCAGTCAGCAGTCCTTCTCTCTCTCACAAACTCCTGTTTCTCCTGGCGTTATGTACTCTCTCCACACCAATTACTGAAACAAGACACAGGTGTTGGTTATTTGCGTTTAACCCACTCACTCACCGTCCGTCTCCCGACTCTCTCTCCCGCTGCAGACTTCGCTGAACCACGCCCCCCTTGCCACACACCACAAAGACAAAAAAAACTTGATTTTCACTACAGGGGGACTTTAAAAATTTAAAGGATATTAGGATATTACCACAACATTACTCTTAGGAAATCGCAAACTATTTTTTTAGTGAATATGGCTTAACCTGATGGAGGATGCCCTCAGTCTTTCAGGCAGTCTCTCTCACACGGGCATATTTTGTGCCGTTGACTGCCTTCATCATCCTCAATAAATGAAAAATTTCTTCATGCTAGAGTGTCGGCGGTGAATCCAGTGGAGAGAAATCCCCCTAAAACTAACTGCAAACTGGCATTCAGATCTGCCTCCATTTTGTTAGCAACGCCCTAACTTCCAATGATAGACCTCACAGAAGAGATAAAAAAGACAATCGTAAACTTTAAAGGGTTAGTTCACCCAAAAATGACAATTAGCCTGTTGTTTTACTTACCCTCAATGCATCCTAGGAGTATGTGACTTTCTTCTTTCAGACAAATCCAGTCTGAGTTATTTTAAAGTGCCCCTATTATGCTTTTTCAAATATTACCTTTCATGCAGTGTGTCATGTATCTGTATGTGAACATAAACTATCTGCAAAGTTATGAAGCCAACAGTGCACGATAAATAAAGTTATTGTCTATCAAAAAAAGAGTCGGCTTGCAATCGCCTAAACGAGTCGTCAGGAATTCGAATCTTATTCTGTTACGGCTCTATGTCATAAAGTAACACATTTGCATAATGTCTGCCCAGATTCTACATTGCCAACTTGCCCACCCACAAACAGTAAAATTACCGTGTGGTTAACATCATGTCGAGAAGATACTGTATCCTACGCGGTGATCGTAATTTTTTTTATCACATCTTTCAATTACCACAATCTTGTTAACACTTGACACTTGATCACTGAGAAAAGTCCTGCTCCAGTCGTGCTTGCGAATCAGTCTCTTGTCCATCAGCCAGTTCAACTGTTTCATCATCAGACTCTGACTCGAATTGGTAAGGTACAATCGATACCATCTTTTCTATGTATTGACAAGTTTCCAGGGCTGTCATTCCATCATGGCAATGGGCATTTAGTTCTGACATGCGCTGTACACGGTAGACTAATCCAGAGCCAATCTCTCTACGGCTCTGGACCAATCACAAAGGACTGCACCATCTGAACAATCACAGCAGTGAGGGCTCACAGAAAGGAGGGGTTTAGAGAGACTGATTCTTTGAACTGCTTTGCATGAGTCGTTTACGAATAATTTAGAAATGAGGTATAATTAAATCTATTTTTTGAGAAAACTAACATGTTTTTGACCTTGCATGCATGTAAACCTGTTTTAGGAGACTCATAAAACAATATAAGCAACCTTAAAAATGGCATAATAGGGGCATAATCTTGGCCCCTCCAAGCCTTTCAATGGGGGTAAGCGGGTGTTGGTTATCAACAGTTCAGAACATGTGAAATTAGGGCTGGGCAATATGGCTAAAAAATTACCACAATTTTTTTTGTCATATCAGTCGATATCGATAATTATCACAATAAATGTAAAAATTTTATTTATT
The DNA here is from genome assembly GCF_018340385.1 of Cyprinus carpio. NCBI lineage: Eukaryota > Metazoa > Chordata > Actinopteri > Cypriniformes > Cyprinidae > Cyprinus > Cyprinus carpio. The sequence continues at coordinate 756,934 of NC_056574.1, read as the reverse complement.
TTAATTTTATAGGCAGATTTTTGCTCCAATGTGAAAGTTGTAAAAACCAGATGGTTAATTGTGGTTTTAAACTACTTTTTTTATGGTCAAAACATGACAAACACTTTGTTTTTGAATTCTTTACACTTTCCCAGTCATTTTTCCTTAACAAAATAAATATCTTAATAGAAAAAAAAAAATTCTTAGTTCTGCATGGTCTAGTAATGAGTAATATTATTTCAAATCAAGAAACAAGTTTGTGTTGCCTGATAATATTAATAATAGGCCTATAACATTTTTGTCTATTAGAAATACACATTTGATAGTAGCTTGAGTTAGGATGCAGATGAAGTTTGTTCATTATCAAAATCAGTAATACCTGTAAATATGGTAGCAATCTAATTTTTATATATTGGAATTTAATTATTGTTACTGTGTGAGAGTTTTTTTTCTTCCATAGTAGCATGCATTTAGAGCATGATAATCACAGTTAAAACCACAAATATAGCACCTCAATACCATGGTAAAAATTTAATATGGCTTATAGGTATTTATGAAAAACAGTAGTCTAAATACATTTATAAATGCATTAACGCTATAGCGTAATCAAAAAACAAAAAAACAAAAACTGTAATTATATTCCATTACTTGTCCTTCAATTCATTTAATATATGTCTACATCAATAATATAATACAATTTGACAGGAATACCCACATTTCTGACACAATACCATGGTGCAGTTAATGCTACTACAGTAAATCCATGTTAAATAATGGCGATTTGTAGATTAAAAAGTCTTCTGACTTTATCGTTGCGCACAGTGTTTCTGCTGTTTGTCAGTGCTGTTTCATCTGGCTGTAAACAAAGTTATTTGTGTTCTTTGCTGAACTCAAGCGCTTCACACTGGATCTCACAGCGCTGTCCAGTGTCACGTGAGCTAGACTCATCAGCAAATATGATGCATTAGCTCTAGTGAAGCTCATGCCACTGTTATGAACTTTGATCTTTGAGTAGCGCACTTCTGATGACTAGCGCTCTTTCCGCCTTTGCCTCATAAACATTATATTGAACATTTATCTAACTCTTGTAATCGTTTATCGAGGACATTTATATCACACAATAATTATTGTTATTGATTTATTGCCCAGCCCTAAGTGAAATTAAGTGTTTATTACATTTGAAATATTGATATTTATCCCACAAAAACACATGGATTCACTACAGGAGGCCTTTATTCACCCCCCGAAGCCATGTGAGGGACATTTTATTACAGATGTGTGCACTTTATTTCATGTCTTTTGGACTAGTGACAACCAACACCCCCTTACTCCCAATGAAAGGCTTGGAGGGCCCAGGACAATTTTTTAATATAACTCTGATTGGATACGTCTGAAAGAAGAAAGTCACATACACCAAGGATGCTTTGAGGGTGAGTAAAACACAGGCTAATTTTCACTTTTGGGTGAACTAACCCTTTAAGGCTAGATGGCATACTGTAGAGCAAAAACTACTGGACATGCACACATCAGTATAGCATAATTTTACTCACTGTACAACAATAATTACTATTGTTGCATTATTGTAAGGGGTAGGTTTAGACGGGTCAAATTGGGATTTGTTATGTGGGTGGCTCTTTGGTATCGAGTTTATATATATATATGTATGTGTGTGTGTGTGTGTTTTGCAAATATGATTTATACTGAAGCAAATATGATTTATAATATTTATAATATTATTCCTATCAGCTGTGACATATACTGTACATCTGCGTGTTTTTTTTTATATTTTATCCAAGGGCTTTTTTTTTACCTTTATAGAGGGTACTTTCCCATATTAATACTTTCATTGCAAATTCTTACATTTGATCTATAAATTCAATTATAATTGTTGAGTTGTGCTACACTCATAGTTTCAGTTAGCGTTGCATTCGGAGGAAAAAGTGGACGATAGAGATGGATCATCTTTAGCCGTTCTTGGCATATTTATTTTTCTAGCTGCCGACACATCAGTCTCACGATCAGACAGCCTTCAGTAAGAGAGAACCGCAAATCAACTGGGACAAACATAATAACGCAAATGCATCTTCTGTAGCTTGCTTTTTGAATTTTTACCTTTAAGTAAAGATTCTTAGTTTCTTAGTGTTGTGCATTTTGATTTCTCCTGGAGAGGTTGCGCGAGCCTAGCCTTATACTGTCAATAGATGCATTATATGCAGTAGCTTTATCCACTTTCGCCACTTACTCTAAATGTAATAAAATCAGAATAATACTTGAGTTTTGGTGTTTGCATTATTTTAATGTTATTTTTGGTTACTGATGTTTTAATCGTGTTACTGTCTGGCGTTAATAAAGTGTTAATGTCGAGCCCTGGAGTCTATGTGCCAACAGAGGCAAACCAAGATGAAGTGGGGGCCCCTGGCAAAATTAATAAAGTAATTAATAGATTTATAAATCTTCTAGAAGATTATTTTGTTAATATATCTTCATTACCTAGATATACCGTATATTTATACAACATACAAAAAGTAGTTAAAACACATAATAGAACATAAATTGCTTATTTTTGAATAAGTGCTTATTCTTTAACAAAAAAAAAATCAATTTTCATTTTTATGGCAGAAGATAAAATACTGTACAATACAGTCTTGAAGATACAGTACAATCTTCATATTTGCAGTAATGGAATGCTGTCACAATGTCACTATGTCCTCCATATCCAAAGACCTTTGTATGTTCCATTGAACTGAAATTAGTGCCAGTGCTGACAGCCTTTCTTGGTTCATTGTTGACCTGAGGAATGTTTTTATCATCTTTACTAGTTTTATTAGTTGACAACTAATTATATTAACTCAACTAATTTAATGTAAAAGAGCTAAATAAATAATGTCAACTAAGTAAATGTAATGATATTTATTTATATTGATTTGTAGGCTGCACACTGGCAGCAAGACACAAGACAACTAATCGTGGGTGACAAGGAGGAGCACCCCTCCAAAATAAAACCCTACGTTTTTTAAAGACTTAGAATAATTTAAAGCCTTTATTATTATTATTTTATTTATTTATTTATTTTTTTTGCCAGAATTTACTTTAAATATTCATTTTCATTCATGAAGACAACGGGGAAAAAATTATCTCCTGGTGGAAGGCAAAGAATCAGTTAACCCCATGTCGTTCCAAACCTCCGTTCGTCTTCAGAACACAATTTAATGTATTTTTAGATGAAAACCTGGAGGCTTGAGACTGTCCCATAGACTGCCAAGTAAATAACATAGTCAAGGTCCATAAAAGGTATGAAAGTCGTCATTAAAATACTCCATCTGCCATCAGACGTGCAATCTAGGTTATATGAAGCGACGGGAACACTTTTTGTAAGCGAAGAAAACGACTTTATTCAATAATTCCTTTGTCAGTGGTCTCCTCTGTGTCTCTCCACAAGGATGCGCTGTTTTATTTCAAATCAAAGCTAAATACTCATAGAAACAGCGCATCCTTGTGGCACAGATGACACAGAAGAGCATACACAGCATACGGTGATAGCGGATAAATTTGGAGGAGTCACTTGCGTAATTTTTTACACTCGCGTTTGTAAACACTGAAACAGTATATATGGTCCTCTTAAACTTTTCTTTAAACTGTGAAGGCCGCTTCTATTATGGTGCAAATGTCCAGACTTACTCACATGAAAAGTCCTGATGTAATCAATAACTAACTACACATCGTGTATGCTTTATTTTTGTCTTGTTATAATAGGAAGATATGTGAGCGTGTAGAACTACATAAACTTCTGAAAAAAAAAATTAGATCAGAGCGGATTCTGACTACTGTAATGTAAACACCTCTGATTGGCCACAACCCCCCCGCCCCCCCCACCCAAACAATTTAAAAAACTCTACTGTACACAAATCACACAAATGACCCATTTTGAATTCAAATGGCAAATTTCACAGAAAGGTGACAAGTTTGCATCCCTGGTACTGAAACTTGTCAAGCAGTGACACTGGTGATGTGCGCGTCTTTCCTGGTACCACCTATTCTATTGCAGCTTATATTAATACCTGCTAAACACTACATAATATGCTGCTGCTAAGTGCAACCCTAGCTAACCTGTTTCCCAGTAACCCTATTAGTAATTAGACTATTACCAGTAATTCATCTAGCAAATATTTAAACGATAATAAGCTTGAAATTAACAATGATAGCAATAACAATTTGTTTGTTACATAATTATCCTTAAGTCAATCTTATCTCCATCATTTACCGCTGTCATGTTTCCTCTTTTCCTCCTCTTCTTGCATTTTTCCGCTTCTGGCTGCCAGACAGATAAGTCCTCTTCATGTTTAAATTAGCAAATGCACGAGTAAGCGCTGTGCCAGTTTGAAAACAGTGGCTGATGCATCAAGAAGAAAAAGCAAGCACATCCAGAGGGGGCACCCTAGGGGGTATGCAAATATATTGCTCCATGTTATATTAATAATGACATTTCTGATTGTTCAAATAGTCAGGTGTCTGGGGGCCCACTCAAATTGCGGGGCTCCAAGCAATTGCCTGCCCTATTGCTACGCCTCTGTGTGCCGGGGCTCAGCCCCGGATGGCCGTGGCCCAATTTAAACCCTGGGTGTAGATGTTAATAAAACACAATCTAATAGGTAGAAAATTCAGTTTATTGTTAGCTTCCGGTTTTTGCTGTATCCCTTCTAGTCACAACCAAACTCTTCTCTGTGTTCATTTTGTCCTTGGAGGTAAGATGTCCGTGAGTAAAAATATGAACACAGTAAAGAGCTGCTTTATAGTAGGAAATTAAGTTTTGCTTTTTTGACACTGGCACTGCTTTTCATGTTTAATACTGCTGCTTGCTTTTAAGGAATATATTGAATAAAGTGCCATGTAAATACATGTGACGTGACTTCATGGGGTGCTAATTTGCAGAGCTCTTGCAAACATACCCATGTTGCTATGAACAGATGCTTTATATAGAAAAAAAAAAAAATGTTGTTCTCTCCATTTTTTGTTGTGTTTATTTTGTTACTGAGAGGAAAGCGGGCAGCACATATTTACATATCAGGGGTGTGCAAGGTGTTCTGAAATGAGGAGGCAAAGTCCTTTTTTAAAAATCAATTCCTTTCCTTTCCCAGTCACGTTTTTGGTTAAATAAACATCACTTACACTACCAGAGAGGAAAAAACTATCTATTTTATATTTTTACATTAACAATTTAATCGATATTCTGTTTATCAAAGCCAAGTATGAATATCAAGTTAGTGTTTTTAAGTACTTTAGATTTATACCAAAATAATAACTCAAGGCAGAAACAATTTAAACAAAATATTTCATTTTTGAACTTATTTTCAGCTATCACTGAGGTATATAAACTGTTCATTCAGACTGATTCACTAACGCGCGAATGCAGCAGAGAGCAAACACAATAGCACCCCGAGCGTGATTTACACAAACCAATCACAATGGTTCCGCCCAGAAGAACGTACCGTAATGTACTGAGGTGGTGGCTGTTTTGTACTCACCCATAACTAAGACACTCAGAGTATACCTCACATAAGCTTGCGGAGAAGTTTTTGTTTCGGGGTAGAGTGAGACTTTATAAGCATCCACCTAAAAGGCGGGGGAATGTTCCGCCCGCGCGACCCCGTCATATTGCACGCAAGCAATCAAATAAATACACTCAGGCATTCACATTTGACGAGCTGTTCATCAGAAGTGGGCATGTGTTCTCGGGGATGTTCGCTAACAGTATATAGACAGAACCACCACACTTCACAACCCTAAAAAAACACCCACAATCTGTGGGAAGCTGCCTCCTTGTCATGAAGCAGCAGCAGAATACTTGCGTGGGAAGCTGCCTTTACTCTGAGAATAAAGCTGCTATGTGACAAGGTGTACAGTAAACAAGCTAAGAAACCCAGAACAATGTTTTCATAAGCTGTCGGACACAAAAGAATTATATCACAAATCTTCATAACACAAAGAGAAGACTGTAGTTTCAGTGCACTGTTTGCCATACTTGTCATATTTAAAGAACTCCAGCACTCCAGAGAACTGCACCCACTGGAGGGGAAAAAGCGTAATTGGGCGACAAGACCATTCATTCATAAGCAGTCACCACATTATTTTAAACCCATGTCAAATAGATGAGGTCCATAAGCAGGAAAGAGCCACAAGTCCCCACCTAGATCATTGTCGTGGTCCCCCAACCCTAACATTACTCTATGTGAATCTGAGAGGAGGAGATATATTAAGAAACTACATTTTATTGGTCTATATCAGTGCCCCTTTTCCTAAGAAATGATCTGAATGGCCCAACATGAAATACCCTGACATCTTCAACTATTTGTGTCCTAAACGTTTGTTTTTTGGGTGGGTATGTTTTGAGTCACTTGAGGGGATGGTGGGTCGACAGCTGTATGTGGGGAAATGTAGAGGAGCATGATTCTGGGCATTGGAAAAGCTGTTTCACCCTGTACACATTTTGTCCCAGAGCATAGCAGCTTTTAGGCATTGTTCTGTTTTTGCAACCAGACCCAGCCATAAGTAAGAAATGACAAGGTAGGAAGCTTCCAACCAGCTGGTAATAGAAAAAGTCAATGGAGATCTCCTGCATTGGATTGGTCTGCTTATTTTTAATTGTCATCTGCTCCAGTTGCTGGCTTGAAACACACTCACAGTTGCGCATCATGCTTCATTTTTGAGGAAACATCACTTTTTTTATGCACCACGATATGGAACCCGATCACAATACCACTGTTGATCGTTTCCGTTGTGATTCATACAAGATTTCTCATGTTCCTGGAAAGAGCTTATGGACTGCCGACACTTTGCTTAAATGGTTATTTTTCAGTCTTTTCTGGGACAGAACACCTCTTCAGTACAGGTGTTTGCTCAAATTTGATGAAAAATCTGTGCAGGATGGATGGCCTGAGTTGGTACAGGGACTGAGAGGCTTTACTGGTCCGAGAATGGTCTTTCCCTCTATTGCGAGATGATTTTCAGAAGGGCATAATCAAGTGTAGTTAAGTGCAGACCACGTGGCTAAAGTGGTGTGGTGGCCGGGACTTAGACTCACAGTTGAATGTTTCCTGGACAACCTGAAAAAAACCTCAAAAGGTAACTGTCACGTCTACCCACGTTGTCTTCCCTCGCAGTGCGACCACGGGCATGAGGTGTAGTTAATTGCAGAGCATCCAAACATCAGCACCCTGCTTGCATCTATTTCTTTTGTCACATCGCACCACTCGCGTCTGGTGTAGACATGTTGTTTTGATATGTGAATGAATGTGAAAACTTATACTTAATCTTATGGTGTAGACATGTTGTTTTGATATGTGAATGAATGTGAAAACTTATACTTAATCTTATAACTTACATGCTTGGAGCAGAACCATATCGCCCATTTATATTTCTACATGGCTCCCTGCAATACAACTCTGATTCTTCAATCGCGCCATCTAGTGGTCTCTTATTGATACATCCACAACTGCTACAACTGATAACGGAGCGCTCAAGCAGGTACTGCGAGTCATGTTGAGGTAATTAAAATGTATATATTTATATATAATATACAGTTATTTACTTACAGTAGTCTTTATCACCCTCAAAAATTTTTTTTTGCAAAATAATCTGCTGACTGTACACTATCCCTCAGTTTTGCCTCATCCCCCCAGTTTAGGAACCACTGCCTAAAACGATGAATGAAAAATAATTTTGTTTTGAGTATATCGGGGCCTTTACTCGTGACACAATTCAAGACTGACAGGTAATCATATATACACTTAATAGGATAATATCATAACAGATAGAGCAGCTTTCATGTTTGCATATAGTAATTTAACTAATGACAGATTATTGTTTGTGTCTTTGTATAAACATTATCAAAATTAATAATTTTCATTCTTATTGATTAATTCAGTAAACTTTAAAATAAATGTAAATGTTTAAAGATAATTATAATTAACACAGCCTTAGTTTCCTTACAGACATTTCATCTTGTGTTAGTTTCTAGTTTGATTATTAATTACTTTCAAATGAAGGCAGGAACTGTTATTTGAACGTCACAAAAAGTTAGATATGTTTTGGATGAAAATACAAGTGTTTTCATTGGCTCATGACCGTGAATGAAGGGTATGTACTGTAATGATGGTGAGACTGTGATTCACAGAGTGACAGCTGTGCATTTGTGTAGTTATCAGTAAGAAACTCTCTCTTCAATCAATATTGAAACTAGTGCACACGTTCCCACAAACACACTTTCACAGAATACTGACATAAAACAGTGCGCATGGAAACTCTTGCCACCAATAGGAAAACAAGACAGCAATGTCTAAAAAAGTGTTTGAGTTCCAAAAACATGTCCAGCTGCAGAGAGAGAGAGAGAGAGGAGTGTGGGAGCAGAGGAATCTGTTTTCGTTTTAGGAAAGTATTGTGTGTGTGCGCATTTCCTGAGTTCAAGCTTCAGCCCAGTTTCTGCCTTGCTCACTGCAGTCACCACTGAAAGTTTAAGTAAGAGGAACAGACACACCTCCTTCAGCTCATACAGACACAGACACAGTGCTTTGTGAGGTCATGACGTGATGATACACAATGAACTAGCGCAACCACCTAGTTATTGCTCTGTTACAGGACATGTGTGAGAGAGATATTACTACTGTTAAACTGTGTAGATGTTGGTTTGCATGAATCATATTTGCAGTGAAGCTGAATGATAACATGCTTTACAGCGCATATAAGCTATTAAACTATACAAATATTAAAAGAATAGTTCATCCAAAAATGAATATTTGCTGTTAATTAACTTATTCTATGATTGCCATCCTTGATGAAGGGGAGTTTTTTTCTCTCTTCAGTAAAACAGTAAAGAAGATTTATAGCTGAAACTGAGGTACATGGTGATTCATACACTTTAAGTCAGTGAGTACTGGCTCTTTGAGAGTCAGAAAAGCAACACAAAATTAATACCCATGGCTCCTGATGATATATTTGTCACACTCTGTGTAGAGCGGAATGAGGAGACGCAGAATACACAAAACAACCTTTAATGGAGTCCAGGATCAGAGTATAGCCAATACAGGAAACACACGTAGCAACAAGTAGACCCTACAAACAATAACTGAATGGACCAGGGCTTTTAAAGACAGGATAATTGGGGAAGAATGAGACACACCTGGGATCAAATTAACACAATCAATAGGAGACAAAAAACTGGGTCACAGGGAGCAAAAACACACACAGACAGGTCCATAACCCTAACAATATTGAGGTCTTATAATGTGAAATGGTCAGTCTGTGCAAGAAACTGAACATTATTTACAACATTTTTACCTGTAATCCAGAGCCTCAGGCAAATGTCCAAAGTAATGAAAAGTTTGCAAACAAATCATTATTTAGAACAACAGATTTTTATTTTTGAGTGAACGGTCCATTTAAATGTGTTTAAAAAGGTCAGTATGTTTCTTTATGAAGTCCTGGCTGGTGGAGATATATTAAACTTTCAGCCAGAGTTCACGTTTGATCAGGTCCACACTAGCTCCTTTGCTCAGTTTATACAGTAATCATCAAGGAGGGATTATTATTGGTGATTATTGGTTATTTTTCCCTCTCCAGCTAGGACAAGATGCACAAATTGATTTTAAACACCAATCATAGTTGTTTTTTAATCATTTTATTGTGGCATTATCATTTCAGGGAAAGAAAAAAGAATACAGGCAAAATTGAATTAGGGGATACTGCTCATGACTTGCAGGACAACAGACAGAGCTCAGGACTGTCCTGCACGGTCGCCCTATAGAGAACAGAAAGATGGAGCTGACAGTGACACCCGTGAGACCAGTGTCTGGCAGTGGGAATGTGGGATACTAGGAGACTTTGCTGCAGTGTTTGAGGAGTGTCTGTAGATGCGTGTTGTGTTCCTTCTTCACAGCGGTGTAGTGGTGCCTGAAGAAGTGGGTATACGCTTAATTTATGCCCCCAATTTTTTTAAAGCAAGCATAGTATTTCAGTCAAAGATTAGTTTATTTTAAACAAACATTAAATTATCATCATCATTCAAATAATGCAACAATATATTCAAAACAATGTTAAACAAATAACAATATTTAGTTAAATAAAATGAACAAAAATGTAAACATTTTTACAACATATCCATTAAAACCACAGTGATATACACTCTCAACTTATTTTTTTTTCTTTACAAAGATCAGTTGCACTTTAAAAAATAGACTGCACATACTACAAGACTATAATTTTTTATTTTTTTTTTATTGTATTGCACTTATGTAGAATGCCAGAGCCTCAACCTAAGCATTTTAATCTGCAGTTGTTACTGACATTGTACACATGATAAATAAACTTGAAACTTGAATTTGCAGAATTTCTTAATAAGTGCTCATATTTTTGACTCAAGGTTAGGTAAGTAATGCAACACTTGAAATAATATGAAATAACAAATAACTGATTTTGAACACAAGATTTATTGTCAGTGCAGGTTTTTAGACCTGTCAGCAGCCTGTCTTCCCCTGTACTACAGAATATTCCAGACAGACTTGCTCTCTGCAGGGGTTTTCACACTGCATTGTCTAGAATGCACAGAAGAGGCAGCATGGTGGCTCTTCAACCAGGTCTTTGTATACTTTCTGGGTTTAAACTTGCAAGTAGGGGGGTCCATTGATGTTAATCATCAAGTTTGATATCTTTGAAGACCAGAAGGCCAGCCCTTTTGTCTGTGCTTACATTGTTCATAAGGCTGAAGTTCCTCTTACACTCTGCTATGCTGATAGGGAATGTTGTCATACAGTTAATGAGTGGTTTTAGGTCACTGGGCTAACTGTTGGGCTCTTCCAGTAGGTCCCACATCCCATTCAGTGCTTGGTCTGTGCACAAGTTAAATTGCTTGCACAGTCGCTTAACTTGTTCTTCACCATGGTAGATGCTGGGGTTTGATGGCCATTTACTCTGATCAAGGATGCTGAGGTCCTTGATGGCCTCTTCTTCTAAATATAAGCAGTGCTCAAGATTCTTCACAAAACTTTGTAAGAACTGGCCTGGATTGATAGACTTGAGCTTTCTATTTCTTTTCAAGGCTATAGATCGATACACCCCACTTTCTTTTGCTTCTAAAGCCTCACCATATTTCTCACCTGGACTCTCTATAAATGTATGTTTCACTATGATTTCTCTGCTCTGAGAAGAGTTAAAGAACGAGGCTAAAGCTCATTTGACAGGACACTTAGTTCATGGAGTGTTTCATACATGAGCCCAAGGTCACAAAGAAATTCAGGACTTTGAACACAGCCAAATAAACCTCTGTACATTTGCTTCTCTTTGTTGGACCTCCTCTCATCTGAACAAGCATTATTAAAGTGCTGCACAAGAGCTCCCAGTGATGTCCAAACTGCATGAACAGTCCGAAAGCTACTGGCCACCCAGCGTACATCCAAGACTTTGCCAATCTGAAGAAGTTGTGATCCTACTGTAGCTGCAGCATCTTTAAGTTTTAAGTTTAAGTTTTGGGAATCTCGTGGTCAACCTGGTTGCTACTCCTGACTTTTTTCCTAACATGACATTGGCACCATCAGTCACAAATGTTACCCAGTTTTCAAGAAGCCATTCTTTTGTAAAGCCAGCATTCGATAAATAAGTGAGTAAACCCTCTACTATGCCATCTGCTCTCTGATTTTTAATTGAGGGCTTTCTCCTTCTTGATCTGATGCTTTAACTGAAATTGTCATGACATATTTGTGACTTAAGGAAGAGGCCTCCTCAATTAGGACTGCTAACTTACTCTATGATGCTATTATGCTATTGATGATTTTTTTTCTGCATTTCACTGGCAACATGTTTGAAAATTTGTGTTGCACTTTAACATGAATGAAGTAATGAGGCCATCTTTATACCATTCAATTCTTGCAGCTCAATGAGGCTCTCATGGTCAGAAAAGGGTCTGTTATTTTTGGCCAAATGGGAAGCTGTTTGAAACACAGCTTCGGTTTCCTTCATGTAGGACTCAGTCAGCCTCCACCACATTCTCAATGACAGCTTCTTTCTGTTGTTCTATCATCTTCACAGATAGAGTATGTGCCTTAGACAAAGCATGTTTCCTCACCTTTGTCAAGGCTGACAAACTTGTCTCTCTATTTCCCTGGCTAGACGCTTGAATTTCAAAGTTCATCCTGTCTCTCTCTGGAGAGATACAACTTGATGCTCCTTGATGATTCCAGTGGCTTTCACACTGCTACAGACCAGACAACCGGTGGAGCATAAACAAAAAATGTAACTACTATATTCATATTTGTATGAGTGTAGTGTCCATTTCTCCCACATACATACAAGCACACAAACACACGCTGTAAATTTCTTCTTGTCCACTTTTTTAGAAGCTGCCAAAACTACCAATCTACCTTAATTTACCAAACTTTTGGATTTTGTATTCTAACAAGGGGTTCTGGGATTTAAAATCTCCTTTTTTTAGCTGTCCACAGGTCTGGCCAGTCATTACTGGTGTCTTTAAAAAAAAAAGAAACACGAGTGATTGAATTATGGACTATAAATGTAACAATGGAAACCAAATCACCATAGCCTGAATATTACTGAATTTATTTAATTGACACAAGAATTTCAAACAGCCACATTATGTAACTGGAACCAACAGGTAGCTGTCGATGGAAGAATTCAGTTCATTGAGATGCATATTATATTTGAAAGCAAGCTCTTTTGTGGTGTGGGATGCATTTTCTTCAGGCACACATAAAAAAAAAAAAAAGAAATAATAATAAAACATAAAAATAAACACTTAACTTAAGTGTTCAGCTTCATCTTTCTCTTTTAATGATTAAATCATTCATTAAAACCAATTTGTTTTTTAAAATAATTCAAACTAAAAAAATAAATAAATAGATTGCTTCTATTTACAATTTTTCAGAACCTCTAGTAAATTATATGCCATTTTGTTTAGTTGTCTGTCCAGAATCGTGGTAGAATCGTGATCTATATTTGAAACAAAGAAATTGTGATTCTCAATAGAGCAAAAAAAAATCCTTCCTTTTTGCACCGTGGTGGTGCATCACCCCATCACCCTAATGAAGAAACTGCCCCTGGTTTGAGTTACTAATAATCACTTTTAAATGCATTATTTGCAGAAAATATGTGGAGAGTTTCTTTTTTATTTTTTTTTATTTTTTTTATATACAGTATGAGGAGAGTTCTATGCATAAAGACCCACTAGTCGCAGATCAACGTGCTACTTCTTTTCTCTCCGAAATGGTAGGAAGTTAAATGAAATGAAACGTGGAGGATATTAACTGTGACAAGATGATTGACAGACCAGTTTACAGTGACAGGGTGCGTGCAACTATGCGACAGAGTGGTCCATTAAAGATGCAATTGTATGACATAATTCTAGTATGTCCCAAAGCTTGCCTCATATACTACACAATCAAAGTGTGTACTTGTTCTTCACTAAATAAGTACATACTTTAAGAGCATAATATGTAGGCACATTGGGACACAGCAGGGCACTTGCTTCTTTGTCCCTGTCCCAAATGGAACACATCATTTGCACTTTCGGTCTTGCGGACTTACAATGGACACCGCGAGACCATAGGGTGTCCCATTCATCCTTTTAGCTCTTAGAAGGGTGCTCATGAGCTCTCCCTTTGTGGCCACTTTGCGCCTTCGATGCACACTTCTGCTGAGCCCGCACTGTGGTGAGCTGTTGTATGCTTTATGCTGTTGTAATTTTTCAGTGGCATTCATGCTACATTTCAGCTTCATTAAACTGTAAGATGTAAATACATGTAAACACCACTTCAGCTGCTTCTGTTTCTTCTGCAGTGGAAAGATACTGATTTCATTTGATTGTTAACAGCCCTATAGTGTCTTTTTATTATATCAAGTGAAATTATTAATGAAGTGTAAGAATTTGATATGAAAGATGACATATTCATTTAATAAGGTTGGGGGAAATGTCCTTTTAAATAGGCAAAAAAAAAAAACCCTTTTTAAATCAATTTATATAATTTTTAGTATACAGTAACTTTAGTCATATAACACGTAATTTCCCAACAACAAAATTGTGGCCCAGTAAAAAATGGTGGAAAAATTTCGGAAAACCACTAGCCACAGTTGCTGGTGAGCAAAAAAGTTAATGTCATGCCCTGTATACAATGAATATTTGTATTATTGCAGTTAAAAATGTGGTGTTTAACTGGAGTAGTGTGGTGGGGGTGCTAGAAACCAGAAAGTTTGGGAACCACTGATTTAGACTAATGCAGAACACTACTGAATGATGCACATCAGAGGGCATAAGCAATGCTGATTGGTAAAGAAGTGGGTACACGCCATATAGAGTACCTGCGTATACCCTGCCTGCACTACACCGCTGCTTCTTCAATGTGAATTTTTTTTATCTGTTTTCTGATCCAGCATGTGAAAATTGACTGATCACTCAGTGAAGTACCGGGACACACTTCTCAGCAACACATGTGATCTGAGGATCATTCATGACTGAAGCATAAACATGCACTCAACCATCTGATAGAGGATTCAGCACATCACTGTCATCACTAGTGAACCATTGACTTCTAACAACACTAATTAAGTGAATGACCTCTAATGTGAGAAGCAGCTCTGGATTTTATGAGTGTTTTAATGGCTGAAGCACTGCAGATGATCAGCTTCATCGAGCTTCATCAGTGCTACGTCTGCAGGCTGATATTCGTGAGCGCTGGTGGTTTGAGTGTGAAATATGTAAGCCCTGCAGTGCCAGCTGTGTGCTATTCTTAGCCTCTGGTGTTCCTGCGTGCGGAGACACACCAGGGAATAGCAAAGAAGAATTGGCAGAAATGCAGGCCGACTGGCAGCCCGTGCTGCCCCCGCTGCCACGCATGCTGGACTTAAAGGATGGTGACGGTCCTACAGCCGTCTGCTCCGCCCCAAGGTTATATTGATGTTTCCAGCAGTGCTGCTGAATGCAGCCGTCTGTTACGTCCGGACTGCAGTACAGTCACAGCATCTAGTGTTTATTTATAGGTGTTACAAAGTTCAAGCAGTTAGGGATGAGGACTTGATATGAAGATAAGCGTTGAAGAAGAAGAAGCCACTGTGTGAGGCTTGTTGCATTAACTGAAACTGCAAATTCAACAGTGCAACTGTTGTCCTGCGTTCTTATTTTGGATGTGCAATTAAATCAGGTTGTACTTTATGAATCAATCCCACACCCATTTGGCAAGCAAATAAGTGCGTGGTAGAATATAAAAGGTTGTGACCTGTTCAGGGTGCAGTGCTCAGTTCCATGATCGCTGCTGTTAGCTTTGACTGAGGAACTTTGTGAGTTTGTTGGTGTCACTATCCAGCAAATTTGTCAAAGTGTTATTAATTAATTACATTAGACACAATTTTATGATACATTTGTATTGAATCATAAAACAAAGAATCCAGGAAAAAATCTAATGGAAAACAGAATTTAGAGAAAAATAAAAAAGATTCCATGAGGACCTAAATTAAAGGGTAATCTGCGGAGTTTAATTGTGAACAAAAACAATTATCTTTACATTCATTCTCAAGGTCTAACAAACTTGTGAAAAGCATTTCCTTCCTCATTCATTGTAAATGCATGTTGTGATAAATATCGGTATCATATGATTTGGAAAAAAAATATTGTGATTACATGTTTGGCCATGTTGAGCAGCCCTGATGTTGACTGCTGATATTTTCTTCAGCTGCTGCTCATTTTGCATGCAGGGATGTTACATGTATGGTGATCCTCACAACAGTGCTGTAATGATATGCATTCTGCTGTGGATTATTACACTACTGTGACCTAAGAATCATGTAACTGGTCTGTTTTCCCAAACTTAGATTTCAGCTCAACAACTCGACAGAGTATGGCTTTATCAACTGCAAGGTCACGGGTTCGTTTCCAAAGGAATGCATGACTGTGGAGCTCTGGATGACTGTGCCGGTGAAGCTCAGTATTTATGTGCAGTTTCTGCCCTTTTCATTGATGTTGTTTGTCATCCAGTGTGAATCTGTGTGAATGACTTACTCATTGACTTACGTCTTGTACTACAATTTAGATTTAAGTCTTGCTCTTAACACTAATGTCATCCTAACTCATTCAGCTTGAATAATCAGCTGCGTCTGTTTGGGCAGACAGATAGTTATGAGTAGATAAACAGGAGTGCTGAAGATCTGAGCGGGTGATCTTTGAACCCTTTGCTCTTGAAGGGCAGGCTGATCCGGCGATATGATCCTGTCTGACAGAACCGTGCCGTCAGCTGTGTGGCGACAAATCAAGACTCTGTTCACGTTTTCCAGTGAAGATATGCTTGTGGAGGATGTGAAACCTTGAGCTGGTGCGAATTACATCCCTTTTGTCATGTGCAGTCAATAGAAAAGCCCCGTGAATGGCTGGCAACAGCATTGCTCTGCTGTAACCCTGGAGACAGAATCCTGAAAATGGAATAAGTTGCTGAAGTCCTACAGATGTTGTATGTTGCCTAGCAACTGTTTCGACTTCCCTCTCTTTCTCGCTCCCGTCTCTCCGTGCCTGTCAGAGTTAATTAAGTCACACAGGAGACGAGCTGGTAAAGGAGGCTTTGGTTTATTTATCTGCCTGTTAATAATTTAGCGTAAACAGGGACAGCGGTTTAGGTTGCGCTGCCGTGTTGAAGTGAATCTGCCTCGTGGCCTTTGTTTGCCAGCGAAGCGGCTTCAGTCAGCTTTGTTCATTGTTCATAACTACAGTCAGGCATGTTTGCCTGCTGCGACGGCCCTTGACAGGAGAGATGTCGCTGCTCGACGCGTCGTTCTGTAGCGAGAGGCTCCTGGCTGATTGGCAGGTCCATCCGTCACTCCGCCCCACGGGACGACGCCTGCTTTAATTAGGTCGCTTTTCTTCTCCGCACTCCTGGGGCTGATGTCTGTGACGGAACGGGTGCAGCGGCACCTTCTGCTGTTGTGTGGCCTGGTAAAGGTGGCAGCAGAATGAAAGCGCCTGTTTAGAGGTCTGAGGCCATCCTGTGCTCCTCTCAAACTCGAGCGAGTCCAAAACAAGAAACGACACAGTGATTGGCTTCATCTAATTCCAGTGGGTTAATTGAAGGGGTCGGACTGTTGGCTCATTATCAGTTCTACGGTTCTCCTACTGGATCTGGTGTCTCTGTGAGTTCTGTTATTGATGTCCTTTGTGGAAGGCATGGAGATGCTTTTATTACTGTGATCATTTAAGAGGAGCAATAAAAACGCCTCAGATGATGCTGTTGAGTCTCCAGTGCCGATCAGAACACGTCTAATGTTTCATGAACACTATATTTTGTGTCGACAGACCCTACAGGCCTCCTTTTGTCATTGATCCCCTCTTTCTGATGTCAGAGAACAAACACTGAATAAGTATGGAGCCCGCATATGACATGGAAGAAAAATAGATTTAAGTAAAACAAGTTTGTATGACTAAATCGTGGGGATCAATTCTGATTCATGGCCATGATATCTTTTTTTTTTTTTTTTTTTTTTTTTTTTTTTTTTTAATGCCTGTACAGGCTTATTAGCATTGTTATATGTACAAAGTCAAGCCAAATCTCCTTTATTTCTATAGCGCTTTATACAATACAGATAGTTTTAAAGCAGTTTCACAGTAATAAACAGGAAAATAACACTGTTAATGTTGTAAAATTCATTATTTAGGAAATTAATTTGGTTTCAGCTGTAAAGCAGCCCTACAGCAGACAGTAGAGTAATTATTAAGATCAGTTCAGTTTATTTCTTATAGTGTCAGTGCTGTCAAACGTTAATATGACTGAATATTAAGTGTCTTTTGAACCCTAACTAATCAAGCCAAAGGCGACAGTGGCAAAGAACCCAAATTCCACCAGGTGACTCTACTTATAATGCTAAGAAAACACTGTAATATCTTGCATATGTTCATCAGTAGCTTCCTTTGTTTCTGTCCCTGAAAAAAATTAATCTGGAGACCTGTCACAGGACGGTGACCCTTGAGGTCCAGACCCTGGTCTACAGTCTCAGATTCAGACTCTCTGTTGGAGTGCTTGTAGAGTTTATGGAAGTGTTTGCTGACCAGATGTGGTAGTAGAAGAAGCTCTGGATGACTGTGCCGGTGAAGCTCAGTGTTTATGTGCAGTTTCTGCCCTTTTCATTGATGTTTCTGCAGTAGGTTTGTCATCCAGTGTGAATCTGTGTGAATGACTTACTCATTGACTTACGTCTTGTACTACAATTTAGATTTAAGTCTTGCTCTTAACACTAATGTCATCCTAACTCATTCAGCTTGAATAATCAGCTGCTTTATAGTATGTTTATAGCATGTTTGTGGATGTTTAAGGAGTTAAGAGCTTCACATGGTACATTAGCAAATACTTGCAGGAACGCTTTTGCAGGAGAATAGACTGACATCAGCATTATTTCCTGATTCTGTGAACACTTCAAACCATGGACATGAGTGGAGATGACAGCAGATCTGCAACTGTGACCCAGGATGGCCTGAGGTCACTGTGTGTGCGCGCGTGTGTGTGTGTGAGAGAGAGAGAGATTGTGTGTGTGTGTGTGTGTGTGTGTGTGTGTGTGTGTGTTTCAGGAGTCCAGTGGATCAGAGCTGCTGTCATCAGGAACTCTTTCTCGTTTCAGATGATGTTTGTTTTGACACTCGTCTAGTTTTTTGCTTAAGGTCTGTCGATGCAACAGCATTTCTGGGTCATTCTCAGGAAACAATTCTACAATTGCAATTCTGCAATCTGTGCAGCAACATCTCAGTAATGTTTAACCTTTGTATCATTTCATGTGGAGAGGTTACAGCTGAACTGTTCAGTTTATTGTGATCAGTATAATTTGAGTAAACACCGGCAGAGTCACCATGTTTTATTGCATAGCCAGAGCTTTGATTAAACAGCCGATGATCACACCGCTGCTTGTTCTGATGACCTGACCAACATCTATAGCAACTAACAAGATTTTTACCTGCTGCTTAGAGGCACTGTTATCTGAAATAGTTATTACCACAACAATAGACCAGAGTGAAAAAGAAATCATTTAAATAATGACACAGCAGGAAATTTGTACAACAACACTGGAAAACAGCACACATGTATTAACAAATAGTGTGATCTGTCCGTTAAAATATGTAAAAAAGTTCGTAAGTGTTGCTTCTCAATATGTTTCAAAATAGATTTTTTAAAAACATGTATTTTTAATTCAAGTTTTAGTAGCAGATTTATTTTGTTGTTTATTTTTATAAGTTATCATTTTTTTAAATGTCTATATAGTTTTTATTTTAACAACACTTTTTATAAGTTATCATTTTTTTAAATGTCTATATAGTTTTTATTTTAGTTTTAGATATTTTAGTACATCGAATTAAACTAAATGAAAGTGATTATTTTGAAGTTGTTGTTTTTTTTGATTTAGTAAACTATAACAACCCTGGTGCACATATCTCAGAAAACAGTGCAGAACAATTCTTCTTGTGGTAATCTACTTTACTTGTTAGTAAACTCAGGCACTAGTTCTCCTCAGAAGCTCTTGCTGTATCAACCCAGTACCTTGTAAATTCATCTTTGTTTCCAGGTGAACTGATAAAATCCTTATATTGCATTTTGGAAGTTACACTTAGAAGTTTCATAAAACCAGCCAAACAGATTAGACTGATTTACATAGAGAAAGTTTTATGTGACGTGAGTGACATACAGCCAAGTATGGAGACCCATACTCAGAATTCGTGTTCTGCATTTAACCCATCCAAAGTGCACACACACACACACCGTGAACACACACCCGGAGCAGTGGGCAGCCATTTATGCTGCGGCGCCCGGGGAGCAGTTGGGGGTTCAGTATCTTGCTCAAGGGCACCTCAGTCGTGGTATTGCCGGCCCGAGACTCAAACCCACAACCTTAGGGTTAGGAGTCAAACTCTCTAACCATTAGGCCTTGACTTCCCCTGTGCAGTTTGTCTCAGATGCTGAGAGAAGGGACTGTGGAGCATCTGAGATGAATAAATCACACATCATCATCTAAAAAATATTAACCCATGGGCCAGTCCCTTTCTAGAGAGGTTTTGAGTCAATCCTGTAACATTGCAGGGCGTTTGAGTGCCAAAAATGACCTCAGCTAGCAGATATCATCAAACTCCACCACATTACTTACAGTCAGTATTCTCATGCTTAATGAGGCCAGTGAAATACTGTAGCATGTGATAAAAAATGTTACTGAATATGTCACCATCATAAATACTGTGAATATCAAACCATTATTTTTAAAGGGTAAATGCCGAAGCATAACAAGATTGTATAGAAAGTGCAGGACAGGACAAATTCTTTTGTGACAGAGTGATACTTTAATTTGAATCTAAGTAAAAAGAGGTGACTGTGCTGGTAATGAATGCACACACGTGTATTTGCTTTCTGGAGAATTTCATGTTCATGTTCTTCAGATATCAGCTGTGAGATCTGCTGAATCAGTGATGCGGATGATTGTTTCGGCTACTCATAAAGCTTCTCACTTCTCTTAATTAAGAAAGAATTCTAGCTCAGTTCCTCTGTGTGCAGATCCATGTGTTTCCAGCCTGTCCGATCAGCTGAAGCTCGTCAGGTCTGATGTGATGCAGGAGCAGTTTCACACGCTTCTCTCAGATCTGATCCTTCACTCAAACCACACGCTGAAGATGTCAAACACTGATTGAGAGGATTTCTCTCACCGCTGTCTCTCTCAACTCAACACGCTGATCATTGTAGTTAAAGTGAACAGAACGACACAGCTGATAGAGTTAACATTTGTCTACAACAATTTAGTGAGAGTGACATGACATACAACCAAGTATGGTGACCCATACTCAGAATTGATGCTTGCATTTAACCCATCCAAAGTGCACACACACACAGCAGTGAACACACACCCGGAGCAGTGGGCTGCCATTTATGCTGCGGCGCCCAGGGAGCATTTGGGGGTTTAGTGCC
Organism: Cyprinus carpio; assembly: GCF_018340385.1. Lineage (NCBI taxonomy): Eukaryota > Metazoa > Chordata > Actinopteri > Cypriniformes > Cyprinidae > Cyprinus > Cyprinus carpio. The sequence goes on along the minus strand of NC_056574.1, from coordinate 735,989 downwards.
TTGCTCAAGGGCAACTCAGTCGTGGTATTGCCGCCCCGAGACTCGAACCCACAACCTTAGGGATAGGAGTCAAACTCTCTAACCACAAGGCCACAACTCCCCCAATATTTGAACCCAGGATCTCCTGTTTACGAGACAGGCGCTTTAACCAACTAAGCCACAGCTCCAACCTGCTTTACCTGTTTATTTGAATATTTGTTATCCATTCTCATTAAAATTTGTCTTTGGCCCCCAAAGGTGGAATATCACACACTTTCAGCTTATTCATAACACATAATACGCATAATACACACATCATAAAGAAAAACATTGATCAGCAATTGTTTATTAAACCAGTTGATAGTGTAAGAAAAGGGGGAATATTTTTTTTTTCAATGAATTAACAGATTATAATGCAGCATTCATTATTAAGACTATTTCACTGATGTTCCTCACTAAATGTCTGTACACATGTGCTGTTTCAGACAGTGATGTTTGCAGTGACCCAGTGACTATTAATCTCCAGAGATAATGGCCATATAAACAGGATAATTACACACAGATAATGCAGCATTGTCAGATACATATAGAGCTGCTCTTTATCGTGTATCATTTACTTATCAAACGCTGTTCATTACAGTGATATCACATTATAAATGGCACGTACAGATCCAGGTGTTGTGAATGAAAGATTACATGATAATCATATTTCTAGATGACTCTGGGTTCATTGTTTAATTAGATAAACTGACTACATTCACGTGTCTCAGCGTGTAGGTGATTGGTCATTGTTTGATGTGTTAATTGTTCTCCTGTGCAGGCAGAGCTGACGGGCATTAAATGGCGCTGCTACAGTGCTGGCGGTCTGGGGTACGGGCCAGGCATTTCGGCTCCAGCACAGGACGACCCTGTCCTGCGCAGCTTCATGCAGTGCGTTCGTGCAAACCTGCTGTGTGTGTGGCGACGCAAGATCAAACCGGATGCCAAAGAGCTCTGGATCTTCTGGTGGGGTGAAGAACCAAACCTGACTGACATCATCCACCGTGAGCTGGAGGGTAAGACTGACTAACTGATGCTAAACAGCAACCACAAATAATTTCATAATTACTTTTATTGTCTTTGAAATATGGTTAAAGTACTGCTGAATGTACTAATGGCATTTATAGTAAACTAAAAAAACTTAATTGTTTTTTTTTTTTTTTTTAGTTTTTTACCTTCATTTATATAGCACTTTATACAATACAGATTGTGTCAAAGCAGCTTCACAGTGTTAAACAGGAAAACAGTAATTCAAGGATGCAAATAGAATTCATTTATGCTGTAAAGCCTTTCTAAAAATAGGACAATAGTCAATTTATCAGTTGAAGTCAGTTCATTTTTGATTCATTTCGTTCAATAACTGTGTCTTAGTACATTTAAAATATATTAACTTTACACTACATGTGCTTTATGTAGTACAGTATGTTAGTCAACACATCAAAATAAGTGTGTTTCTTTAAAAAAATGATCAAAACAATGATTTAAAGTTATTATGTGTTAATAACTATTATGTGTACTTTCAAGTAAACTTTTAGTTTGACAGTATTACAAAGTGCATGTTTTAAAAGTGTGAACAGTCATGTAAATGTTGATCTTTAATGACCTTTTATTTTATTAAAGGGGTCATCGGATGCTACATGCACTTTTACAAGTTGTTTGAACTGAAATGTGTGTTGGCAGTGTGTGTACACAACCACACTAAAATGATAAAAATCCACCCGGTGTTTTTTTTTATTTAATCGCTCAGCCGATTTCAAATCGAGCCGGTCTGTGTGATGCCATAAAAACAGGCCCCTCCCATGATAGTTTGATTGACAGTGGCATTACAGCACAGACAGGACTGGCATCTTACCTTAGACCCGTCCTGAGTGAGCTTACATAAATACACAATTGTCTGAACAAGAAAGAAAATACAAACAATAAAAACAACTAAGCGACTGAAGTGTTCTGTTGTTGGATGTAATAATGAACAAAGCAGTCATCATGACATTTACTCCCAGCATCTGAGCCGCTGAAAACACAGTGGATTACGTTTGTTTTTGAAGAGAATGCGCAAATCATTTGTGATCCAGCTTCACCTACAGAAGAATTGTGTAAGGTTTTTTTTTAATGAATCTTTGAAAATCGCCTTTTCTAATAATGTGCTGATTAGCAAGTAATCTCCCTCAGAGAGCGGCTCGGAAGAGAGGGGTGGGGTCAGCAGAGCTCATTAACATTCAAAGGAAAATGCTACAAAACTGCGTTCTCTGAAAAGAGCTTTTTTTTTTACAGGGTAAAAAATGAGAAATTTTAACCAAACTTTGTTAAGAGCAGTCGTGTTGTGAACAGCGTGTTGAGCGCTGAACGCACTGCTGTGTGACAAAGAAACTCCTCTTTGTATATATATATATATATCGTGTATATATATATATATATATATATGTTATAGCGCTGAACGCATACATGCTGTGTGACATAAGATATTATATATATATATATATATATATATCTGTATATATATATATATATATATATATATCTCTATATATATATATATGCCGTATGTATGAATATATATATGTATATATATTTTGTATTATTCTCCTCAGGATATATATATATATATATGATATATATCAGCATATATATATATATATATATATCTCTATTAGTACTTTATTTATTTTGTTTTATAGGTGCAGTTAAATCGTCTCTGTTCCTTTTCGTTGCTCTCTCACAAAGAAACTCCTGTGAACAGCGTGTTAAGCGCTGAACGCACTGCTGTGTGACAAAGAAACTCCTCAAACTCCTCTTTGCTTCTCAGCATCCCTTCCCTTTCCTCTCTCTCTCCTATGCATCCACTAAAAAACCACCCATTTAAACATAACAATAAACCTTCCCCTCCCCCACTAACCACCCACAAAAAATATTTTCAGCAAGCATAATCATAAATGATTGATGGACAAAATATCTATCTATAAAAACACTCTCTTTCATAACAAAATATCCCATATTAAAAGATCCGTGAGCGAATACTGTACAAGAGCTGCTGTGAGAATGAGGCGGTTTGAGAGCCACACATGTCAGAAAATAAGGTTGTCAGTCCCAAACTCAGAGTTTTGAGTTGAATTATTATATTGTGATGTATACTGTTACTGTGATATAATGACTGGAGTGGTGGTGATTTGAGTGACAGTTGATGACGTGTGTTCACCCATAATCAAAAACTAAACAAAATCATCCACAAAAAAAAAACATCCTGTTTATGCCTCAGTGCACCTGAATGGAAGGAATGAATGAATGAGTCGAGAGCAGTGTTAAAGCGTCATCATCTGAGTCATGAACAAGGAAGCAACGCATCACTGTTTGCTGGAGTGGACTTTTTTTTTTTTTTTTGCACAGGAAACCAGGTGACTCACACTACTTCCTTAAACAGCAGAAACACACTCAAGTTCAGTTGATGAAAATAGAGACAGTGAGAGATGACGACGACTGCAGTGAAGATCCTGAATGCTAACTGGCTTCTTTTCCTCTCATACAGTATTATCATAAAGTGGAGCAGTGGCCTCTGATTGGTTCATTGTGTGTTTCAGTCCTGCTTAAACACGACATATTAAAGGAATAGTTCACCCAAAAATGGTTCTTCTGCAGTGAATGGGTGCCGTCAGAATGAGAGTCAAGCACCGTTTACAAGTCAAAACAGTTCTAAACAATTATGTGGAATTATTTACACATAATATACAAAAGTTTAAATACCTTAAAAATGGACAAATTTCTAAGTTGAGTTGATTAAACATAATTATCCTGGAAGCACTTCAACAGAAATAAACATCACACTATGGCATTTTTATTTTTAAATCAGAGTGGATTATTAGTATCATGTAAACGCAACTGGAGTTCGATCTGGAGCTTGAGAGAATACAGGCATCATGAAGGGAACAGATTCTTCTTGCTTGTTTCCCTTTCCATAAATCATAGCAGGTGGCCTGAATGAAGAGCTGCTGATGATTGGCTGATTAGAGTCAGTGCAGTTTGATTCCTGATGTTGTTCCTGATGCATTTGTCTCTGTTCTTCATACACAGTCAGTCAGTGAGTGTTTATGACAGCAGAAACCAGTGATTGGCATGTGAGTGTGTGTGATTGTGGAGTTTTTAAGGGGATGAACATGAGATGATCTGATGCGGATGGATCATGATGTCGAGCAGAGAGAGAGAGTGACAGAGTTTCGGAAAAATGACACACACATGCAAAAGTGAAACAACAGTTTGAGACGTGTGAATGAGTTTCTGGAGTTTTGTGAAAGCTGGAGGATTGTGTGTCGGTTTACTTTTTTTTACCTGGAAACACATGCTCCAGACTTGATTTTATTTTTGAATGTGCTGTCAGACTGAGTTCATGTGGTCATACAGCTCCAAAAGCATTTACATTCCTTTCACTGAAGACTGAATTACACAGACCAGCCTGCATGTGCTGTGGATGGAGAGCAAACATTACATGAATGTTTATTATGACATTTTATTTTACTGCTGTCAATGGCACATTAGAAGAACTCTGGAAACATTCCTGTACTGTGTGATAACAGAGACAGATGGACAAACAGAAAGACACACACACACACACACACACACACACACACATGCACTGACATAAGGACAGACACACACACACACACACACACACACACATGCACTGACATAAGGACAGACAGACACACGCACACACACACACACACACACACACACACATGTGCGAGTCTGTCAGATGTCTCGCTCGTGTTTTCATACTTGATTCATCTAAAAAAAAAAAAAAAAGCCTAAAATAAACCTAAATAAGCCAAAATACTGTATTTTGGAAAGCACTAAAATATCCCAACCCATGACTGCCTATATTAATGAGCCACTTTATAGGGGAAAAAACAAGCCTGAACAAATGAAGATGGCAAGACTAAAAGTGTTTGGCTGCTTTATAAACAAACAAAATCTATCAATGGTGGATTAGTAAAAAAAACAAAATGCTGGCATCAAGGTTCTTGTTCTCAGCAGCAAGAGATCAAAACGTTGTTGTGGTTACCACTGTGTCAGTCATCAATTTCATTAGTTATGTGTGAACCATACACACATTTGTCCCGCATTCAGATGCTTTCAGTGCGTGGCCTCTGCTTCTCGGTATATTGATCAGACGGACTGAAGACATGCTGGCATCGGCTGCATGACTCAATAGCAGCTTTGTGTGCAGCGGCACCACCAGCACGACTCCCACTAGTGGCCAGACTGAGGCACTGCAGCACATGCAGTGGCGACCCAGATAAAGAGAGAGAGAGAGAGAGAGTTGAGCAGCGAGCGAGCGAGCGAGCGAGCGAGAGAGAGCGTCACAGCCTGAAATAAACACGTGTGAACTCACTCAAGATCTGCTGGCCAGTTGCTGAAGCATGTGAGATCATACCAGAGAGGAAGTAATAACAGCTTGAATGAGTGCTGCAGATTCAAGCTTTGTATTTCGGGACTAAAGTCTCTTACCACTTAAAAAAAACAAAAAAAAAAAAACAATCATCTGAGACCTCATGTGCTTACAGTTACATACTGTATTTCATGTCATGTCCATGTAAAGCCACACAGTGATGCCCCCAAATTTTGCCTATTTGACTGAAATATACTATGACAAATTTAATTTATCAGCTGAGAATACAACACCCTGAAAACATGCCGGATTCAGTTACCCCCAAATCTAATAAGTAAAATTACAACCAAAATTGATTTCCAACTGAATAAAACATTAAAATATTGGTTTCATTGTTTCTGTAAAATATTAATTCCAGTGCATCGTGTCTGTGTGTCGCAGACAGCAGAAAGACTGTAAATGCACATCACGTCAAGAACATGTCAGTAGATGTTCAGCACCGCGGCACTCCAATCATTCACACGCTTTACAGATCAAATCATAAATCATAGGATTAATCAAAACATGAGCTGCACATTTCTGCTTTCAAAAGGCTGAGCAAATCAATGACAAGTGCATGTCTTTGAAGAGTAAATACATAGAGAAGAAATCAGAATGATTTTTTACTTGAATTGACAAACACTGTTGATAGAGCTGAGTGTGTATCACATAACGTCACATGAGACACATGTAGTGTGTAGATCTCATCACGTGTGTGTGTGAGAGAGAGAGAGATAGAGCTGCAGGTACAGACGGTCAGATCTTCACTCAGTGCTGCTCATCTGTCTGTCTGTCTCCATTAGCAGTACAGTGTGTGTGTTTGTGAGTGTATGTGTTCTCTAGCTGTGTTGCCATGGTTATGAGGGAATTCTGGCAAGTATGAAATTTCATTCAGTCTGCTGTGAAACATCAACAAAGCAGCAGCTCATGGAGTGGCGCCACACCCAAACACCAGCGTGTGCTCCACTGGTTTGTGTCTGTCATTGAGGGAATGCTGGATAGAGATTCTGGTCTCTCAAAGCCTCAGTTCAGTGTTTTATGCATGTTTTAGCTTCAGACTTTCACTCAAAATGGCTTAGACAAACAAACTTTTTTATTTTTTTTTCTGGTTGAGTTAGTGGCTTTAATTTCCCTTCAATTAAATCAGTTTATCTTCTCAAAAAGCATTTCTCAGAACTTCACCAGCATGTATTAAAACCTTTCTAATATTTCACACTGTGGCTGTATCTTTGCAGTGATATATTGATGTGCATGTCATTGGCAGCATGTGTACTTGTGTTGGTGTCTGACAGCGCCACACAACAGTACACAGTCACTCCAACATTTACATAAACATTTCTAAACAAACACTTCTCTTCATGTCTCGAGCTTTTTTTGTGTTCAACATGTTTCTGTAAGATACTGTAAGGTGCTAATGAAATTCATTTAGACAAAAGTATTTGGACCCTTAAAGCAACAATTTTAAATGTATACATGTCATTGCATTGCATATATCAAGTACCGTATATTTTCACTTTTTAATCAAAACACATCACAAAATGAAGTTTTCAAAATATAAAGCAATAGATATAATGAGACAAAAGTCTTTCTGGTTGCCAAACTTTGTGTAACATATTCATTTGTTAGTGTGAACACAAAGAATTAGCTCAAGACCAGCTGGTTAAAATCATTTCGAGAGCATCCCAGGGTTTAGTGAGGAGAATCATGCCTCTTAATTTGTTTTGTATCTTATGTTTCTGTGTGTTTGGTCTTGTAAAGACTGTTTTGCAGCTGTATGTTTCCTCTTGTTTTGTATGAATATGAGCATCTGATGTGTTTCTGTGTCGTTCAGGGGCCCCAGGGGCCCTTCAGAGCAGACATTGAGTGCTGCTGCTGACGGGGCGTCTGAGCGCTCACAGGATGAGATGACAGATGAGCAACAGACACGATAACCCTCAGATCCACTGCTCTGTGTGTGTGTGTGTGTGTGTGTGTGTGTGTGTGTGTGTGTGTGTGTGTGTGTGTGTGTGTGTGTGTGTGTGTGTGTGTGTGTGTGTGTGCACTTTTGTAACAGTACAGATAGTGGTGATTAACTTCTGTGTTGTGGGATTGTCTTACAGTGGTGGAGGAGGGATTGTGGGAATGTGGCCTGTCATACGAGTGCCGGACACTGCTTTTCAAGGCTATTCACAATCTGTTGGAGAGGTACGTGTTCATACTGTACATGCTCATACTGTACACACATTTATACTGAACAAGCATCCATACTGTACATGCTCATACTGTAAACACACTCTTACTGTACAAGTGTTCATGCTGTACATGCTCATAATGTACACACATTCATACTGTACATATTAATACTGCACACACACACACACACACACACACACACACACACACACACACACACACACACACACACACACACACTCTCATACTCCACACACAAAACTGCCCATTACACACAGTACTAGCTTCACTGATTTGTTCAGTTGATGAACCTGGAATCACTGATGTGTTTGATTTACAGATGTTTGATGGATAAAGATTTTGTTCGCATTGGGAAGTGGTTTGTCAAGCCATACAAGACTGAGGAGAAACCCCTCAGCAGCAGGTGAGCGTCCAACCAGCATCTTCATCTACAAGCCTTTCGTCATGTGTCACTGCAGAAGAGAAACTCTAAACATCTTTAATTATGAAAGTGTGAATAACTCACAACAAACTCCTCAGAGGAGATGCTTTCACAGCAGCAGATGCCACACCAGATGAGTGTTTGAGGGGCTTTTTAGGGAACGCTTAGGGAGGAGAGTTTAAGGAGCATTTGAGGAGTGTTTGGGTTTGTCACCCCCTGCAGGCTCATACAGTGATGAACACACGCACATGTGGTTTCACAAACTGTACTTCAGACTGTTCAGCTCTCTCTCTCTCACTCTCTCTGTCTGTGTGTGTGCAGTGAGCACCTGTCGTGCTGCTTCTCATTCTTCCTGCATGGCGACAGCAGCGTGTGCACCAGCGTGGAGGTTTCACAGCATCAGCCGCTGTATCATGTGACAGAGGAGCACGTGCGTCTGGCTCAGAGCCGCTCACTGCAGGGTTCGTCCCATCATCCTGACTGCATTCACTGCACTGCTGCACGAACCAGCATCATACATGATGATGAGTGTTACGTGTGTGTGTGTTGTAGTGGTGTTGAGTCCGTACGGCCTGTGCGGGGCGCTGACGGGTCGGGCGTTTAAGATGAGCGACCCTGCGGTGCGGAAACTCATGGAGGACTGGAGTCATTTCTACCCCATGGTGCTGAAACACAGAGAGACGGATGGCGCGGATGGCGACCTGACCTTTGACCCTCACAGTTATGTTGCACTCGAGGTCATCGTAGGTCAGCACTTCATAACAACACGTGTAACAGTGTGTGTCGGTGTTGTGAGAGATCTCACATCTGTGTGTGTTTGTGTTTAGGAGGAGTGCGGATGGTTTACCCAGAAGTCTTAGTTCTGGTGGCTCAGAGTGACGCACATGCGCAGGTGTTGCTCAGAGATTCTTCCAGCTGCGGGACGCCCCTCACCCCACCCACCTCACCGGGACGGCCCTGCTCAGGTAACACTCCCAAAACATCTTCTAGTGTTGTACACTCTCACAAATAAAGCTTCTTCATTAGCATCTGTGGTTCCATGTAGAACCTTTTAAAATCCATGAAACATTTGGGATTTAAATACTTAATATACACTTAATATTCAGTAATATAATCAATTTGACAGCACTGACACTGATCAGATGAAAACAAAATGTGAAGCTGAATAATGGCACTATTATCTTCTGTCTTAAAGCTGAATATTAATGTTTTTTTCATAATGCATTTTTGCACCATTGACACTTATTAAACTGAATCAACACTGAAATGAATTGATCTGAATAAGGACACTATTGTCTTCTGTAGAGCTTCTTTAAAGCAGAGTTTGGATTTTGAGATTATTAAATTGTTCATCACACTGAGGAAAAATGGTTCTTCTAAAGATCCTGTTCACTAAAAGGATCTTTGGGAACCAAAAATGTTTCTTCTTTGGCATTGCTGTGTAAACAAACATTTTGAAAGCATCAGTCTCACACGTCTCATAATGCACCTCTCCAGTCACACAGAGGACACACTACTAGTAAGAAAAGTGAGTTTGTTACTAAAGAAGCTACACAGTGAAGTGCAGTTAGTCTGTAGTTAGAGGTTCATCTGGTCGTCCTCTTCAGATGCCTGTTGATCTCTAACATTCAGCAGCATTTCTTCCTGACATAAATGTAAGTGAAGCGTGTGTGTGTTTGAACTGTCATCTGTAGGAGACAGTGGCTATCAGACGACCATCTCCAGTGTGTCTAGTCAAGAGAACGCTCCAAACGTCAGCCCAAAGCATTCTGGGAGGAAGTTGATGAATCAGATGCTCCATGAGGCCTGGAGGGAATGTCACATCAATCCTCTTCAGTGCAAGTGAGCACTGCATGACATGAGCTGCTGATATGTGTTTATTTGTGTTCAGATAGATTGTCTGTTAATACACTAATTTGTCTGGTCTTATATTGTGTGTAATCCAGCAGCAGTGTTTCAAACAGCAGTCTATCTGTGTGGGGATTCTCCAGCCCGAGAGAGCGAGTCCCTTGTGGCTGCTCCAGGTGAGTATCCTCTGTTCTTTCAGTAATCATACAAGCAATTGCTCAACTGAAGCTTAAAAACTTACAGAAAGACCCTACAAATCATCAGCTACTCTTAGACTGATCGTCTGCACTCGCTTTAGTCTCAGGCTGCATCAAATCTCAGTTAATATCGAAGAATTTCTAAGGACACGGACCTCAAAACAATCAATGCAAAATCGCATTTGATAACCTCAAATATCATAGGTTACTCAAAATAATATTCCAGAGTTTGACCTTTCTTTAACTATAAAAGCATGATTCTTGACCGTAAACATTCTTTACCGTGTGTATGCTCATTCTTTGAGGTCTGGATCTCTTTCTGGTGTAGGCTGAAGCAGCAGCAGATGAACAGCACAAGCTCATCCACCGGCTCCATCCCTCCACCCTCCACCCAAAAACACAAGTCAGTCGAAAAGCCTGATAAACCCGAGAAGGGCCCCAGACGTATGTCTCTGACCCCCTTCCACCACCGAGTGTGTGTGGATCAGCAGCTCTCCTCTGGGCCGGAGCTCAGCCTGATCCCTCTGGATGCTCCTCTCCAGCCTCTGTCAGACTGCAAATACTCCAAACCTCAGTCCGTCACTAGAAAAGCCCCTGAGTCTCTCGTTCAATCTCCTGTATCACCACTGCCGCCCACGCTGAGCCCCCATCCACGGACACAGGACCCCGAGCTGACGGAGACCCCTGTGGCTGTCCCAGACTGTCTGGAGGGGCCGTCAGTCCCCATGCATGTTGAGACGAGTGAAAGTGTGCTGTACGGGATGCCTCTAGGAACAAAGAATGCTGCCAATGAATGGTGGAGAAGGTACAAGATTCCCATGGCAGATAATTTGGAGTTTAAACCTCCGGATCTTTGCTGCGACTCAGAGGAGAACCGGCCACAGAAGGAAGGAGCCGCCCTCAAGAGGTACAAACACATGTTAGGACAAAAACACACTCTATGCAAGGACACCAATGCAGACGTGAAGCATGTGCATGTACTGTACATAAGTGATGAAGTGATGATGAAGAAATATATATCATTAATATGAATGTGTTATTCAGACAGATAGTTCTCACTAGGGCTGTTTGATTGTGGAAAAATTATAATTATGATGAACACGATTACTCATGGACTTTATCCATCATGCATTTATTGAACTTTTATCAAAAACTTGTAGCGAGTGAGTTTGGGCTTTCAGTGAAGTGCATTGCTTTAAGGGAAAGGAGTGGAAAATGATTTAAAAAAAAAAAAGCATCACTGCAAAACACAATGCAGCACATTAATAGATTTTGTCTTCTTTGGAGGACACAAGCGTAATTAAAATTATATTTGATTAATTGCCCAGCCCTAGTTTTTACTTAACTAGGCAGATCAGCATGCTTCTCTCAAACCGTTGATCAGTTAAAGCTAATGCTGCTATAGCGGCCCTTGTGATGGCGCTGAGAATACAAACACATACAGGGGTTTTACAAAATAATGTGAACACCTCAAAACTAGGCCCAGGTTTTGTGATCATCACACCATATTTTTCACATTTTGCATTGGTGCCTGTGATTAAAAATTTTAGCAGATGCAGCTTTTTTTATGGATGTTGCTTTGAGAAGTTCTCATGGTCAATTTTTGTGGATCTTCAAGGTTTGCTGTCTCTCTGTAGTAGTTCTGTGTTGTTTAAACACAATCCTTCTTAGTGCTTGATGATGTCTATCATTCACTTTTGGTTTTTGCCAACTATTCTTCTTCACTGATGAAATCTTGCCATGCTTTGCGTCCTCAGTCATAATCATTGTTCTTAAAAAGAAAAAAAAAAGATTATAAATTGGCGCTGTTAAGGTTACAGATGCTCCTGGTAAACAGGCTCCCATAATTTGCACTTTTTGGAAGTCTGTCCATCTCGTATTTCGACTTGTACTAAACACTGCTGGACACAATGTTTGTTTTTTTCACTGTAAGCTACACAAATGATATTAACCCTATAATAATGGGTGTTCAGATTATTTTGTCCAACCCCTGTACTTGCATTCAGAAGTATGTTTCTGGTCAGATCCTCAGACACACACACATACACAAACTCACAATATCAACACATTTAAATGGACTCAGGCTCACACTTCCTCTCAGGCTGTTCACGCAGATGCAGAAGAGGTTAAAGATCTCCGAGGAGCATGTGAGGAGAGACATACTGCCACAGGCTGAAGCGGACGATCCTGCCGATGATCCGTATGACTTCAAAGAGGGAGACATTGAGTACAGCTTCCCTGCCACCAAAAAGCTGAAAGGACTGAGCCAAGACCCAAGCCGCAAATCTAAGGTTTAACTGCAGTTTATTGGTTTGTTAAGAGCAACACATTCTGGTTCATTAAGACAAGGAAGAGGCACATACATTGACGACCCACCGTTTACTGAATTTTGTAGCCATTAAAAATTGATAAATCTGAAAATGATCGCGGAACAGTGCAAGACACAGTAGTGATTTCATTAATGCCAGAGCTAAAGACAAAAACTAAAATGTAAGCAGAATTCACTTCAATCCAGAAGTATTAAGGAGCTTGATGCTTGCTACAACGTGACTCAAACAAACCTTAATATCTTGCACTAAGATTCTGTCAAATGAGCAACTATTTCTTTGTAAACACTGAGATAAACCTGTGCCTCTGACCCACTGAAAGTGTGTGAAGTCAGCCATAAGATAAAACCGGCAGACTTTGGAAACTCTCAGGTTTTTAGTGTCTAACATGCACAAGTTCAGCTGTCTGTAGGGTTGATGCTATTTTGTTTGTTTCATGTGAAAACAGTTCTTTGTAACATCTTTGTCTTATGTCATGCAGCCAGAGGAAGTGAACGGTAACAGCGTGGTTCCTGAGGGGAAAGACGCCATGTCCATCTTTAGTTCAGCCCCAAAGTCAGGTCAGTTCACGCTCAGTCACTGAGATACACGACCAATAACTGACTAAATCTGATGTCACTCACCCTGTCTGTCCTCTTCAGAAGAGTCAAATCCAGATGAATCAGATGCCAAAGTAAACCCTCCCTTGACCAGAGAGAAGGATCTCATTGTGCTCATCTCTGACCTAGAGAATATCTTTGGGGAGGAGGAAGATGAACTAGCGGTGAGATATTGAAACTTCTTGAAAGGGCTGTGAATGCATCCTCTGAATTGTGTGCACATTAATGTGCTGGAATAGACAAACCTGATAAACAAATAGATAAACAACTGGATTGCTTGTGACATCATGACCAATAACACATTACAAGTAATGCGAGTAATGTAGATCAGAGTTCTTTTTCAGTTAACAATTAAAGAAACACATTACTTTTAATTTTACAGTGAAATATCTGAGTAATTTTTTTCAGATAAGTAATGTTACTTTGTTTTGCTATTTATTCACTGAAATCTCTCCTGACCCTGTCTTGAGAGAAATTGGGAGTGAGGTGCACACCAGAGGCACTTCCTTCAGCCTGAGGCTTATTAATTTCACTTTTGCAGTTAAAAAAAATATAACTTTTTATTTTTTGTTAGAAAAAAAAAATGTAACTAAAACAATTAAAATAAAAAATAAGCAAGCCCAGCCAGTTGACAAAAAGTAACACAGAAGTAATGTAATGCATTATATTTTCCATAAAAAGTAATGCAGTTTCATTAAATTACACAATACTGTAATGAATTAGTAACTTTCCTCAACACTGGTCATAACAGTGCTGCCATATTAGGATTCCCACACATTCTGCTGTCTTAATAGTAAATGTTATTTGACCATTCAGTATTTTTATATCTGAAGTCTCGCTGTACTTTATACTCTAAGAGTAGAGGTTTAGTGATAAGAGAATTTTTATTTTAAATTACTAAATATAACACAGTTGTCAGCTATTGACACTATTTGGTGTTTAGAAATAGTAAAATGGCTTCTCAGTCTTTTCCAATAACTTCACCTCCTTCTCCTGGTTTAGAACTCCACTAGCAATTAAGCAAATGTCAGCTGATTTATCACCCTGAGCTGTGTTTCCCAAAAGCCTAAGCAGATGTAGAAACTAACTCTCACAGTGATCTATTTAGACTTGTGATGCTTTTGGTAAACACTGACCTGGCCGTCAGTATTCTAAAATGTCTCAAGTGTGGCAAGATTCAGGAACGTTTCTCCATGTACCCAAACCAGGGCACATATCCGAACCAACAGTCAGCCAAGTCCGGGTCAGTGGCAGCAGAGGAGCGGCCAGTAGCGGTCGAGGGGAGAGCTCCAGTGCCATATCCCTCAAGTAAGTTCAGCAGCACTACAGATCAGCAGATACCAGGAGAACCATCATCCCTTACAGTGTATGGATGTGTCTTCTCAGCAGTAGCAGAGCTCCAGCGTATGTTCCCCACACCTCCGTCTTTAGAGCAGCACGCCGCCTTCTCTCCCATTATGATGTACCGCGACACCCCCAGTCAAGAGCCGGCCGGCGCCGCAGTGGCTCATGATCAGCCCAGCTGCTCTCAGTCCAACAGCCAGATCACGGACTTCAAAATGGACATGGAGGAAGAAATGACAGAGGATGTACTTGTGCGTTTTGCAAACCCTTGTCTGAAAGTTTAAAATGTTGAAGCCTTGTAGTTTGAAAGGAATAAAGTTTTTACAGACAGACATATAGTATAGCGGGCAGCTTGACCAGTAAAACCCTGTTTCATGCTAAGCACAGTTCTACCCATTTATTTTGTTTCCATGATTTTTCATTTGTGTCCCATTTTTCCTCTGTCCAGCCTCTGATTGGTTGCTCCATGTATGCCCCACTGCGTTCCTTACCCAGCCAGTGTTTGACTGCTCTTAAAATCCCTGAGCACTGCTACTACAGACCATCCTGGACAGATATGACCAAGATGGAGCAGTACTGCCAGACCACTCAGAATCCCTTCAGCAGAGACACATACGTGTAAGCCAAACTGTCCAATTTTTCAAAAGTTGCATGAAGAAATGTCTGCGTACTATTTGACCCCACAATGCAATGTGTGAAATCTGAAATAAAAGGTGAAATTATTTTGGCATTTAATTTGAAAGGTTATTATGAAAAAAGTTTGCATTTTTGCACAATACATTTGACATTCATTTTGGCCATTGCAGTGAAAGTCTCTCACATGAATGTTCTTCAGCAGGGGTGCTCTTCTGGAGCAGGACTACACTTCTATGAACATGAGCGCTGCCTTCACTGGCACTGCCACAGGCGTCCTACCCTCCCCATCCGCCTCTCGCTTCTCTGTGCCGACCCCTCGCACCCCCCGTGGCATGGGTGCGGCCAGTGGACAGGGCTCCGTCAGGCAGGACGGCACTGAACTCAGCTCACCAGCATCAACCCCCTCCACCAGCGTGCCGCTCAGCTCAGTCGAGCCATCTGTATCGGGACCGCTGCTGCCCGAGGCGCACAGTCTCTATGTTATACTGCTGCTGTCCGATTCGGTCCTGGATATTTTCAAAGACCGCAACTTTGACAGCTGCTGCATCTGTGCCTGTAACATGAATGTTAAAGGGGCGGATGTTGGTGTCTATATCCCAGACTCCACCTGTGAGGACCAATACCGTTGCATGTGCGGCTTCAGCGCGATTGTAAACCGAAGGCTGGCGCATGGGGCAGGCCTCTTCCTGGAGGATGAGCTGGACATATTTGGCCGTGGCTCTGAGGCGGGCCAGGCGGCAGAGAGGAGACTGGCACTGTGTAGGCGAGACCCTCCCGGCAGAAGAGCTGAGGAGCAACAGACGCCTGCCTCGGTGATCGCTCTATTACAGGAGCAGTGCTCTCAGCCAATCACATCCCTGACCTCCCTGCACAAATCACCCAGCTGTTCCTGTCATGGCCGCCAGGGGGCACTATTGCAGAGCTGGGCAGCGGACAGGCTGTGGGTGGACAGCAGTGATGCGTGTGTGGAGTGTTATAATGCGCTGATGCAGGGACTGCAGTATGTGGACAACGCAGCTGGAGGAAAGGTGGAACAGGCTACAGTGAGGAGCAGCGCACTGCACACCTGGCCACAGACCAATGGTAAGACTCAAAGGCAGGACTCAAGCCATGTCTAGAGACCAGAACATCATGCTTGACTTATAACCCTCATTCAGAAGACCTTGGAAAGCCAAATCAGTTGCACAGTAGTGCAACTAAAAAAAATAAAATACCCAGAAAACATTGCAACCACATAACAACTACCCAGAATACCCTAGCAGCAACACAGCAACATCTTAACATCCACTTAAAAAAAACTTATCACCCACATTTCAATGCTCTGGCAACCACCCAGAACACTCTAACACAGGGATGACCAACTCCAGTCCTGGTGTCCTGTCCTATCCTGCAGAGTTCTATCCCTAATTAGGGATCCAAAAAGGTGGACATTTTCCCGAAATTTTGGAAACTTTCCAGGATTTTTTGGAATATTCCAGGGATTTTTGGAAAGTTTCTGGAAATTTTCTGGAAATTTTACACCCCTTTGCAACCCTATCCCTAATCAAACACAGCTGAGAAATCCAACCAAACTCTCCAGGATTGCTTGAAATTGGGATTGGAGCTGAACTCTGCAAGCCAGTGGCCTTCCAGGATTGGAATGGTCCATCCCTGCTCTAGCAACTCCATAGCAACACACCAAAAAAATCTCACAACACCATGACAACCAGACAATAAATAACCTGGCAACCGCTCAGAATACCCCAGCATTGTGGCGATAAGTTTATCGCAGTGTGTTCTTATAGATGCATCTGCTCTCCTTGCATTTCCTCAGTGTTGGACATCAGCAAGCTGTCCTCTCAGGATGTGGTGCGGATGCTGCTGTCCCTCCAGCCATTCCTGCAGGATGCGATCCAGAAGAAGAGGTCGGGCAGGAGTTGGGAGAATATCCAGCATGTTCAGGGTCCTCTCACATGGCAGCAGTTCCACAAGATGGCTGGACGAGGTTCTTATGGTGAGACTACACTCATCATAACACGACAGATCTTCATTACTAGTATTCTGCATATTTATAAAAAATAATTTTTCACTCTGATCTTGAAATCTTGTTGCAACTAAGCATCTGTTTCCAATGGTCAGGTTCTGAGGAATCCCCAGAGCCTCTGCCGATCCCCAGTGTGCTGCTGGGATACGATCGAGATTTTCTGTCTCTGTCTCCGCTTGCTCTTCCCTTCTGGGAGAAGTTTCTGCTGGAGCCGTATGGAGGTCAGAGGGATGTGGCCTTCCTGGTACTGTGTCCCAATTATGATGCCCTGCTCAGCAGTGCCAAAGCTTTCTTCCAGGAGCTCAGTGCTGTCTATGAGGTATATCATTATCACTCGCATGTCCTGCTAGACACATATCTTCCTTATGTAAATGAGTGATTCTTCAATTAGAGGCACTTTTTGTTTCATCCATGTCAGGGGTGTCCACTCCTGCTCCTGGAGGGCCAGCATCCCTCCCATGCAGAGTTTGACTTAACCAGCATACCTGCCTGGATGTTTTTAATAAGCCTAAAGACCTTGATTAGCTGGTTCAGGTGTGTTTAATTAGGGTTGGAGCTAAACTTTGCGGGACAGTGGTCCTCTAGGAGCAGGATTAGTGTTCCCATATCTATGTTCAGTTATGCAGTTATCTCATGAAGCAGATGCAGAGTAATTTTGTCCTGAGTTTAAAAGAAAAGTTGCTGAGACTGAAAAAAATTGTTCAAATACATAAATCTTTAGGGAACACAAAACATGTATGTTGCAAAAATGTATGCTACTTTTGGCTTTAGCATATAGGTCGTCTCAATGCTAGTGTACTCCTAAAAGTTGACAAACCCTTTCTTTAAATCAAATACCTCCATGCAGTAAAAGCAAACTGTGTAAATCAAAAGATTTAACGAGGTCTGTCAACTCTTTCACACAGACACTCTCTTTTGCTCCTCTTTCACACAGACGTGTCGGCTGGGGAAACACCGTCCACTAGCACGGGTGTCCAGAGATGGGATTGTCCCAGTGGGATCAGTGGAGTGTGAGGAGGAGACAGATGATCAGTGGCTCTCAGGGCTCTGGGCTGGACAACAGGAGGAAAACCTCAACAAACTCAAACTCTACAAACACATCTGCAGACACACACTCGGTAGGAACCCCTCCTGTTATCATGTTATCCTGTTTCATTGCAGTGAATCACCAATCGTTGTGCCAGCGCTCTGTGCCATAAAGGTGACCATGATTAGGCCAAGTAGGATCTGTTCTTGGATTAACTTC
This sequence comes from Cyprinus carpio, assembly GCF_018340385.1. Classification (NCBI taxonomy): domain Eukaryota; kingdom Metazoa; phylum Chordata; class Actinopteri; order Cypriniformes; family Cyprinidae; genus Cyprinus; species Cyprinus carpio. Next base: position 717,721 of record NC_056574.1, on the reverse strand, counting down.
TTCTGTTAGTCCTGGAGCAAAATTTTTCTCAAACAAACTTAACACTTACGACCGCCTAAGTCCTCACTATGACATATGGTACATACACACTTGTTCACACGTCTGGATTCCAGCACTGATCTCAGTGATACTACTAGGGTCTGATGCAGTTTGCTCACCTGCAGTTTCATGGTAACTTGGCAAAATCACAAGGTCTAAAATCCAATCCTGCTCCTGGGAAGCCATTGTCCCACAGAGTTCAGTTTTAACCTTAATTAAATACACCTGAACCAGATAGTCAACACCCTCAGGATTACTGGAAACTTCCAGGCAAGTGTTTCAAGGCAGGTTGGAGCTAAAATCTGATGGAAATTGGCCATCTAGGAGCAGGATTATATGCCCCTGTTAAAAAAAAAAACAGTATATACTGGGTAGGTATGTTGTGAATAATGGCAGCTGGTTTAAACTGGTTTAAACTAGTCCTTAGTTGGTCATGAGCTGGTCCTGAGCAGGAGCTACAGTAGTTGCTAACAACAAAAACTAACTCAAACCAGCTGCCATGCTTGACCAGCTAATAACCAACTAAGGACCAGCTTAAGCCAACTCAAACCAGCTGCCATGCTTCAAAACACACCTAACCAGCATATACTGTTTTTTTTTTCAACACGAACAGCACAGGGGGCAGCTGTGGCCTAATGTTTAGAGAGTCTGACTTGTAACCCGAAGGTCACAGGTTCGAGTCTCAGTGCCGGCAGGAGTTTTAGGTGTGGGGAGTGAATGAACAGCGCTCTCTTCCACTCTCAAAATCCATGGCTGACGTGCCCTTGAGCAAGGCACTGAACCCCCAGTTGCTCCCCGGGTGCTGCTCCGGGTGTGTGTATGTTCCCTACTCACTGCTGTGTGTGCACTTGGATGGGTTAAATGCAGAGCACCAGTTCCGAGTATGGGTTACCATACTTGGCAAATGTCACAACTTTCACTTTCAGTTGGTCTACAGGGTGTAGTTTAAAGTGACACTGCACTTTTTCAGGGCCGCAGCTCTCCACCCTGATTCTGGATAGTGGCCTCCTCCTCCCTCCAAAGCCTCCACCTGCTTCTGATCCTCTCACCCCGCCAGCATCCACCCAACAACCTGTATCCGCTGATGGAGACAACAACTCAGGAAACACCCCTAACCCCACCTGCGGTGCCACATGCCAGTCCAGCGGTGCAGAACCGGGACAGGTAGTTACGGGTGACTCAAACACCACACCATCAGCAGAGAGTGCCGAGAGGTGAGACGTCACTCCACAGCACAGAGCACCGACAACTTCAGTCTCTAACAGTAATAAAGAACGTCATGCTGTGAGAACTGGTGTAATTCCTGTGTGTCCCATGACTGACTACTGATATAATTACCAGCATACTGCATTCTCACATTATTTGATAGATTTTACTATTATATTTTGTGGATCCCCCTAACCCCCATATGGTGTGATATTTACTGTAATGTTACTGAGTGATACTACCAGAATTTACTCAATTATCTCTGTTAGATAAATCGTGCCAGGGTTGGAATAATGCAGCACTTTAAGGCCAGTAGCAGTAAATTTGTTGAAAAACCCACATTTGTACATTTTTCGAAATGTTCAGCAGAATCATTTTCAAGTGAACATAGAGTAAAATGTGACAGTTTACACGTGTATATAATGTCCCAACTTATTAAATCATTATCATCCTTATTCATTTCTATTGTTAGTTACTCGGTATTGCAGTTAGAGATTAATGTCATTGTTGTTGTAGCTCAGCAGAGAGGGACCGGATTGGCATTCCTACAGGGGCGGAGTCAGCGGACAGCCACGCACACCCACCAGCCATCGTGCTTTATGTGGTGGATCCCTTCCTGTGCTCGGGGGCGGGGTCAGGAGATGAAGAGGGCGGGGAGGATGTGGATGTGGGCAACGTATGGCTTTTAGCGCTGCTGCGCTGCTACACAGATATGCTGAGTGCGCTGCCAGAGAGCATTCAGCCTGCACTAGTGCTACAGGTCAGGACAGCTTCAGGTCCTAATGACTCGTGTCTTTCACAAATCATCAGTGGTGTTTCAGTGGTTAACTTTGATTTGCAGGTGTTGCCGTGTCAGCATCTGTTGCAGCCGGCCAGCGGAGAGAGTCCTGAATACCTGCAGCACCTGCGATCCCTGGCTTTTTCCACATACTCACAGAGTCGCCGTCTGTTACCCAGACAGACGCACATCAGGTCCCTCACCGGATTTGGCCCCGCGTCCACCGTACAATCAGTGCTCAAGAGCCCAGAGGTCACGCTTCATTATACTGTGTCTGCACTGGATGAGAGTAATGTGTTGTGATGCAAAAGCATGAAATCACTCTCGGGAGCTGTATAGACAGCATGTGCTTGCCATGGTGTGTGCGTGTCTGTGTGTAAGCACATGCTATGATGTGGCTTTGATAGCTCTTTCTTTTATTGTGCTCTGCGTTGACATTTATTCACTAAGTTGATGCTTTAGCCACAAAATCATGAGACACAGGGCAGGGGATGAAATAAAAGTGAGACACTGCTGAAGACTTGTTAAACGCGTCCGTCTAACACAGTGTTTCTCAACCCTGTTCCTGGAGCCCCTGACACTGAATACTTTCAAGGGACGGTTGAGAAACACTTGTCTAGTGCATATTTACATAGACAAACAAACACAATTAGTTCATTTAATTAATCTTGTTGTACAATGATAATAACTTTTCTGTTACATTAAATCCAACTTATGTGTTTGCTGTTTAAATCATCAAACAGATTTTTTTTTTTTTTTCACCAAGGCTGCATTTATTTGATCAAAAATACAGTAAAACTGTAATATTGCTAAATATTTTTACAATTTAAAAGAACTGCTTTCTATTTTAAAATATTTTGAAATGTAATGTATTCCTGTGCTGCTAAGCTGAATTCTTGGCAGCCATCAGTATTCATTGAAAACTGATACACCAGCAGTACATTAATGCTTTTATTCATCAAGGATGCATTAAATAGCTCAAAAGTGACAGTAAAGACATTTATAATGTTACAAATGGTTTCTATTTTTTAAAAATATGCTGTTCTTTTGAACATTCTACTCATCAAAGAATGCTAAAAATATAGAATGTATCACAGTTTCCACAAAAATATGAAGCAGCACAACTGTTTTCAACATTTAGAATAATCAGAAATGTTTCTTAAATAGCAAATCAGCATATACGAATGAAGAGACTTCTTTCAAAAATATTACCCACCCCAAACTTTTGAACTGTAGTGTATTTACACTATATATTAAATTAATTTCATTTGTATACTTGCTACTGTCTTGTGTTTGTTTTCTCTTGAGTGAATGATATTTTCTGTGATACAGAGCCCCAGTGTCATGCGTCTGTATTCTCCGCCCTTCATCCTGGGTCCGACGCGCAGTAAACAGTCTGAGGTGGGTGACGTGTGTTCAGACGCTCCCTCACGCTGTAACGTGCTGTTCGTGGGATACTGTCTGTCACATGACCAGCGCTGGATCCTGGTGTCCTGCACAGATCAGCAGGGGGAGCTGCTGGAGACCTGCGTCATCAACATTGACGTGCCCAACAGGTGACGCCTGTTCATTTGAGTTCATCTACCTGCCATATTTTCAGTTCCAGTATAAAGAAACAGAGCATCCTCTCTTTACTCGCAGAGCCCGGCGGCCCAAGTTTTCTCCTCGTAAAATTGGCCTCCAGAAGTTATGGGAATGGTGCGTGGGCATTATTCAGATGACATCGCTGCCATGGAGGATCGTGATTGGCCGTTTGGGAAGACTGGGCCACGGGGAACTGAAAGGTGTGTCAGTAGGACTGGTACATTTTCAATAAAGACCCTCATTAATATTTATTAGCGCTCTCTCTCTCTCGCTCTCTCTCTCAGACTGGAGTGTGCTGCTGGGCGAGCATTCACTGCATTCTACTGGCCGTCAGCTGCGGGAGGCGTGTCTTATGTGCGGTTTGTCCACTGCTGATTCGCCATCCATTCTCAGCGCCTGCCTGGTTTCCATGGAGCCGCAGGGATCTTTTGTGGTGATGCCAGGTGAAACGTATTTCTGTGCGAGCTGCTTTTGTTCTGTGTGGTTTCAGAGATCAGACATCTGCACAAAGACTTAACAGATAGGGCTGCACTGCTGAATCAGTGATTGAGATGATGATTATGATAAGCTAATCATAAAAAGTGTCGGAAAGTGCAACATGTTGTGTGCCAACAGAACTGTGTTGTGTGTCTGCAGATGCGGTTACGATGGGCTCAGTGTTCGGCCGCAGCACCGCGCTCAACCTGCAGACGTCTCAGCTCAACACTCCTCAGGATGCGTCCTGCACGCACATCCTGGTCTTTCCCACCTCCTCCACCACACAGGTGGCACCCAGCACTTACCCCGCCGAAGACAACCCCGGTACCACAGCACATCACACACACTATAAACACAAGATGCATACACCCACTGCATCTACTGCAGCACAACACACGAGACTGCAAATGTGTTCTCTAACGGTCAAGAGCCATAGAATAAATCACTCCCACATCACAGTAAACAAACAGACCTTGAGCATTCAATCCATGAACTGAAGTCCTGAAATCATTCATACCACCTTAGGCTTGCACTTTATTTTGTAGTGCGTACAGTACACTTACAGTGAACTTCCCCAAAGAAGTACTCAGTAATATGAGGTTTAAGGGTTTGTGTCTAGTTATTACTCAGTTATTGTAATTAATATAACAAGTACAAAGTATGTACATGTGGAATGGGACTGTAAAATAAACAGCTACCAGCTTTACTTAGAAAATCACAGGATCCCCTTTTAAAATAAGAGCTTTTATATTCTGTAGGAATAATTACATATACACATAAAAATAAAAGACAATTATTAAAGTGCAAAACTAATACCATCCTTTATTTATTATTTACACTTGCTGTACATTGAAGGTGCACTGATGTAAACATGGTTTTGATTTGTTTTTAGACTCTGTGAGTGGTCACAGATGATCAATATAAAGCTGGACTTGTATTCATGTGTTTTTCATAATTTCACCAGCAGGCGGCGCTGTTAGCCTTACAACGTAAGAGTAACCTTTATTTAACCAGGTTAAAAAAGTTAAATCTCTTTTTCCAAAAACAACAAATCAGCTAAAGACAATCACAATTAAACTACAAAATTCACAAAAAACCATCACAAATTCAGAACCTTTCACTGGAACTAAAGTCAGTCCTGTGATGAACACGTATTTAGCGTTCCTGTAAAATCAAAGTCAAATGTATTTGTATAGGGGTTTACACACACACACACAAAGCAGCTTTACAGAAAAAGATATCATCTTTATATTCTTCATGCCTTATAATCACATTTAGCAGATTAGAGCTGGACAAAAATATTATAATATGTGTTACATTTTGCAACAAAATAAACAATCAAGCAGATGGTATTTGCTATATAGTATTTATTTTGCTTAACATAAGTAAATAGACTTTAAATAAAGAGTCCAGATGGTAAATGAATGTAAGGACTGTGGCGTTCATGTGATCCACCGAACATGATGTGCGTCTTTCTGTCCGTCCTGTAGATGACATGTTCGGCTTGCCTTTCCCTGATGAGCTGGAGAGTGACATCGGCCATGATGACATGATGCTGCTGACAGGAACGCTGCACCCGTCACCCAACACGTCCCCCGTCCCGTCGCCTGGATCACCATCTGGCCTGGGCTCCGGATCACACTTCCAGCACACACGGGTAGGTCCAAACACATGCTCTGTTCCTGTATGTCACGCTGTCGACGTGCCTGTGTGAAACGGTTCGTTTGGGTGTGTTTGCAGAGTCAGGGTGAGCGCCTTCTGTCCCGGGACGCTCCAGAAGAGCTGAAGCAGCAGCCGCTGGCTCTGGGATACTATGTGTCCACAGCTCCGGCTGACAGCCTACCGCACTGGTTCTGGGCGTCCTGCCCACAAGCACAGCATCAGTGTCCGCTCTTCCTCAAGGTACGAGCCGCTGTGGCCCTTCACTGACTGACAGAGATGAATGTGTATTTTGCATCAGTCAGACATATATCTCCTTGCAGTTTCCAGCTACTAGTTGGACCCGCTTACAGGGAGAGACAAGATCGAAAAATTAAAACAATTTCTTTACAGTTTGTTGCTGACATCCTCACTGCCACAAAATGTTTCCTACAATTATAAGAAACTCTAAATCTCGCCAGAGTCTGATAGCAGATGAAATATGGAAAGAGCTTCAGGACGAGCACTGATTCTGATGTGCATCTGTTGCTTTTTCTAACTACATTAATGCAATTGGAAGACGCTTTTATCCAGAGACCTTTTATCAGTTCATGCCTTTCCTGGAAATCAAACCCATGACCATGGTGTTGCTATAGGAATCTATAGAAGTGCAGATGACGAATGCAAGTAAACTTGTGGCACGTCTCATCCTATGATCATTTAAGATGTGTTTGTGTCTGCAGGCGTCTCTGCATCATCACATATCCATTGCTCAGACGGATGATCTGGTGTCTGGTAAGACGTCTTCAAGGGTTCACCCGCTGGACTCCAAAACCACCTCAGATGTGCTCAGGTCTGTAGTAGTAAACAATTTTATCCTTTTGAATGAATCCTTTCTATGACTCAGGAGTAACGAGTTGTCTCAGAGTGATTTGTTTCGAGTGAAAAGATCATTTTTTGTGTGCTCGATGATGTTCATGAATGAGACAATTTCTGTTTCCTGTATACTCTGGATACTCTGTACACTCTGCATTAATCAATAAGTTCACCTTGGTCCGAGTCATTTGTTCTTTAGTCATGTGACAGCCACATGCTATGTACACAATATAGAAACGATTAGTTCACCCATGTCCTGATTTTGGACGCCATCAGTTTCGCACTAAACTACGGACCATAAACCAGCCTGGACCATCATGAAGGTTTGCTCTGGTCTTCAGAGATTGAGGTTTGTATTGTTTTCTTTCAGGTTTGTTCTGGAGCAGTATAACGCTCTTTCCTGGCTCACCTGCAGTCCTGCTGCTCAAGACCGGCGCTCCTGCCTTCCTATTCATTTCACCGTCCTCACGCAGATGTACAACGGCATCCTCAAGCTCCTGTAGATCTCAGACGGGATGCAGAGCCATTCCTCCAAGTACTTAATGGATTCGGGCAGCTGGTGTTTTCACAGGAGGAGCAGCCCTCAGATGAGCTGCACCTCTGGACAGACTGCTAAAACAGGGATGACAGCCACACACGTGTAATGCTCCCCTGTCACTTCATGCCATAGAAATCGTACAGAGTGTAATGATGAACTGTGTCTATATAAAAACATCTCAGCATCATCACGTTTCTGACGAGTTCTCTTAAAAAGGCACTTTCATGATCCAACATTAAATTGATAAACTTGATAAGTAACGTCTGACACGTGTTCTAAATGTTTATCATGAGAAAGCAACATTTACAGAGAATTATTTTTGTCAAACGTTTGAATCAATTTAATCAAGGCCTTTTTTCCAGAATCAGAATGTAAGCCTTGAGATGAGAAAACAAACTCTAATTTTAAATGATGCTGAAATGCCATATTTACAGATGAACTGTATTTCTGAATGTATAATGGTGTTGTAGTGAGCAGCTGTGCTCCGGTCTACATCTAAAACACTTTCCAGAGAGACGACACATTATAAAACCTATATGAATAACAGTGCATTACTTTTTACTTTCTCTTATGAAATTTCTTCGATCCTTTTCTTATTTAATAACTTAAAATGCAGCACAAATTATATTTATAAAGCATTTTCTGCTAAATAAACTTAAAAAGGCAATAGAGTTCATTCAGCATATCTGAGCATACAATTTTAACTGATATGCATTATTTGCTATTTGCTTTTTAACGATGTCAAATCGGTCCATCGTCAGTGACTTGGTTGCAGAATTTGTCCTGCGATTTGTACTTTCCTGCATGTTTTGTAAATACACTTTTCAGCAGTGTGTTTTCATATTTCTTAAAACTGTACATTTCGTGTCAGTTTGATTCATTTTACTCTACATGACTCCTATGAAGTTCTTTTTACTTTTTGCCTTTTTAAAGTATGAATATATACAGTATATAAAAATGAATATATATAAAACATTATTGAAGAACAGCCAAGGGTGCGTTGCCAAGATATGACACTTACTATACCAATGACAGCATTTGTTACTCAATCATCATTTGAAATATCAAGCTGATGTGACTCAACAGTGATTTGTATCTTTTACACATTTCTAAGTAAATGACTGACAAATGAAGATTGACCTGTTTGTGTTTTGTGTTCACAGAATTCATTTGTTTGATCTTCTGCTCTGTTATCTGTCACGTCTGCAGCATCTTTGAAATGTTCAGGTGTAAATATCACACCAAACATGACTAAAGTCTTCAGAGAAACTTCATATGATTTGTTTTACTTGGGTTTTCTCTGCTGTTATTTCTGCCCTCTTGTAAAAACAGAAATGGGGTTGAACTAAAGAGACAAATATATTTCAGATTAATGTTTCATAAACTGTGTGCCAAATGAAAGCAAAGCTATTCAAGAGTAGATATAACAGATCTCAAAGAAGTGCTAATTCAGAGCAAACTCACAATCTAATGTAGACGTGGAAACGCTTGATTTTTATTCTAGCTAAACCTGCCATGTACTTTTTAGTAGAGGCACAGAAAATTATTCAGAATCAGTTATTTTTAGCTTGATGTTCTAAGCAGCTCTAGATCAAAAACATTACATATTATATATTAATGTGGGATTTCCACTTTGAGCATCACACTTCAGATCATTCTTAAATATGCTGACAAACGCATGACTTTATAGTCATGGAAAATGTTTCAAACATAACATCCCTCGATTCATTTATCCTACATAAGGTTGTGGTAATGTTGGAGCATATCCCAGTGTACCGGTCAAAGACTGGGAAACACCCTGATCAGGTCAGTCATAACGGCTAATACAGTATGAAATTTGAGTTGGTTACACTTTCTTTAAATTGACATTGTTACAATATATTTACACAAATAAATAACATTAATTACATTTACTTACTATAAGGTTAAGGTTTGGTTTAGGGTAAGTTGCTTGTATTTATGCATAACTTAAAGAAATACTCCACCCCAAAATGAAAATTTTGTTCCCAACCCGTAAAAGCTCCGTTCATCTTCGGAACACAATTTAAGATATTTTGGATGAAAACCTGGAGGCTTGAGACTATCCCATAGACTGCCAAGTAAATAGCAGTGTCAAGGTCCATAAAAGGTATGAAAGTCATCGTCAGAATACTCCATCTGCCATCAGACGTGTAATCTGGGTTATTTGAAGTGACATAGTATATATATATATATTATTTAAAAGTGTCAAATGTCTGAAAAACTCTTATCTGCTTGACCACTTCTTGCATTTACAGTTTATTTCTTAATTATTTTCGTTTGTGTTTAATCGGTGCAGCAGTTATTCTAAAATAATAACATCTATTTAATTGATACTGTATATCATTATTTTTGTCAATGTTATTTAAAAAATAAATAAATAAGATCACCATAAGGTATAGAAAAGCACTTCCAAGGTCAAAGTTCAGCATAGGAAAAAGCTGGTCAGATGTGTCAGATTGCTGATTTTTTTTTTTTATTATTATTGTTTTTTATGAGCATGTTTTGAGAATGGCCTGTTCCAGGACTTCAGGAGTCCATTTTCCCATTTGTCTTTGTCAGAGGAGTTACAGCAAATAAAAGAGCTCCTAAGAGGATCAAACTACACAGTGGGCAGAGAAGAGCTCAAACTGATTGATTGTTGAAGTGGTGACGTGGATTATAGAGGATTACTGCTCTTAAACAGTTATTAGGTTTAAGGTCAAGAGATCAACATCTCACTGGAATTGTTTTTATGATAACAGAAATCTTGACTACCATCATTTAACATTCAAACTTGTTTGTAATATCAGTGTGTGTTAAAATAAGCTGTTTTAGAATGGCAGAATGTGTTCAAAGATATCCATCTTTGCGTTTGATGTGAGCGCATCACATGACCTCTACGCTGCTGACAGTGCACGCGACTTGATTTTAGCCATCAGTACAGATCCTTTGTTATCTGTCAAAATGACAGAAATCACTTTGAAATATTATCACTCAATGTTCCAGTTAATGATCAATTTTATTAAGGTTTAATAAGGTATTTAGGATATCTGTAATATTGTGGTGGAGATGATAAAATTTTGGGTGTTCTTCATGATATGTTGTATGTAATGTCAAATGCAGAAATTTTAATTGACCTCTAGGTTAGATTATTGTAATGCTTTATTGGGTGGTTGCTCTGAATGCTTAATAAACTATCTCCAGCTGGTCCATAATGCAGCTGCTAGGGTTCTTAATAGAACCAGGAAGTACGACCATATTAACCCAGTTCTGTCAACTCTGCACTGGCTACCTATTGAACATTAAATACATTTTAAAATCTGGCTAATTAATTATAAAGCCCTGAATGGTTTAGCTCCTCAATACTTGAGAGAGCTCATATTGCATTATAATCCTTCACGTCCACTGCAATCTCAAAAATCTGGCCATTTGAAAATTCCTAGAATTTCAAAATCAACTGTGGGTGGCAGATCCTTTTCCTATTTAGCGCCCAAACTCTGGAACAATCTACTTAATGTTGTTTGGGAGGGATATTAACTAGGCTGCATTAATTAGGTCAACCGGAACTGTTAACACTTCCCATAACACCCGATATACTCTCTACATTGTAAGAAGAATGGCATCTACAGTACACTAATATTAGTCTCTTTCATTCTTATTTTGAGGTCACCATAGCCACCAGATCCAGTCCATATTTAGACCAGATGGTGGATCAGCACCTAGAGGCGACCTCTACAGACCTAAAAGTCTTCTGCACTGACAGACCTGTGTTGCAGCATGGAATTACACCACACCACGCTGTTTTCGTCTGGCCAGAGGAGAACTGGCCCCCCAACTGAGCCTGGTTTCTCCCTAAGTTTTTTCTCCATTTCTGTCACCGATGGAGTTTTGGTTCCTTGCCACTGTCGGCTTTGGCTTGCTTAGTTGTGGATGCTTGACTGATTGCACAGACACTATTTGAAGAGAGCTTAACTGGATGATAACATCACTGAATCATTAATGAACTGACTTTAGCATGAAAAAAAAAATACTCTTTGCTATTGTCCTCTTGCATTATTGATACACTGTTTTCCTGTTTGACTCTATAAAGCTGCTTTGACACAATATGTATTGTATAAGACGCTATATAAATAAAGGTGACTTGACTTGACTCTGTTGTAGTAAATTGTTAATGCTTTTACAAAGGTCTTTTTCTGTAGTTTTAATTGTGGATGGTTGAAGGGTGAGTAGAATAATGTCACCTCATTGTATTTATTTTTTAAATGCTTATTACATTTCAGAGCAAATATTTGGTTAATTACAGTTAAAAAGAAGTTACTCCGATTAATCATACAAAGCATGGATAGAACGTGCAAACTGTGTACATGCAGCCTGATTTTTGTGCATGCTATCAAATGGATTATACATTGAAAAGTTGTACATTCGACTGTATGCACACACTAAGCATTCATGTCAAAACTGAAATATACTTTGGACTTAACTCTTGAAAAAAAGGTGCACTAGAAAGTGAGCAGCTACAATCACGTCCATATGCATTTTCAGTGCTCTAGATGGAACTGAATGTGGAAACAACAGTCAGTTTAAAACTCCCAAATTGTGCTGATGAAACCTTTGTATTTACTAGATTCCTTGTTCTGATCAGTAGTGTGTTGACCTCATTGGTTTTCATCAAGACACAAGTGACCTCTTTTAAAGTCTGACAGAACAGCTGTTCTGGTGAAAGCACAGACAGACACGGTGCTCAGGAACATGAACAGATGATTCGTACAGCAGAGAGACCCCTGAGTGCCCAATTGAAGATCAGGGTCGCTGAAAAGGGAACACACTTAAGAGCAACCCTGGAATTTTAATGAAGTGGGACCTTGGTGCTACTACAGACAAATAATGAAGGGAACTAAGGGCTAAATAAGGAGGCTGGCTTTGGATGCACTGGTCATTGAATAGAGGCTGAAGAGTCACTTTAAGAGTTGGGTGGACGTCTAATGGCAGTAATGTATGAGAGAAGGTCTGTGCTAATTGTGTCGCACATACAGATGACCCACATTCACCCCATAAACCCTCTTCACCAAATGCCCTCTACAAAATATATGGTGTGTGTGTGTGTGTGTGTGTGTGTGTGTGTGTGTGTGTGTGTGTGTGTGTGTGTGTGTGTGTGTGTGTGTGTGTGTATGTGTGATCACATGCACTTAATGTCAATTATGCACAGGTCTGTCTAATAAAATAGCAGACATATTGTGCTGTTAAAACAAACACTGTAACTATTTCCCTACTTTAGATATAACAAGAATATATTTGAGGGCAGTGACATCACCCTCCAATCCAATTTCGTCCAAATCGCACAAATCCACTGCCAGTTCGTGGCATTAAAATGAACATTGTAGCCTATATATTTCCCTTCCTTAGAAATAACAAATAGAATTCGGGGCAGTGACGTCACTTTCCACCCCATGCCGTGCAAATCTCTCCAAACCGGTGCCGTTCATTTGTGCTATTTTGTGGCGTAGACAGAAACACCATAACTTACTCCCTTCTTTAGAATTTATCAAATCTCTGGAGGAGAAGTGACATCACGCAAGCCGTTCTCCATCCATCTCGTCTATTTACACGCTCTTTTGTGCTTGCAGTGCTGGTATATTTACTGTTGCTGTCAATGTGTTTTTTTTCCCCCTTTAAATATGGGATTAAGTATTTTAGATCTGTGCTTGATATTGTCAGAAAACGTAATGTTGTCTTTCTTTCTTTCTTTCTTTCTTTCTTTCTTTCTTTCTTTCTTTCTTTCTTTCTTTCTTTCTTTCTAAAATAATCGCCAATGCACTGTGATCTTACATCTTACCTGTGATGTACTGTAATTTCTCTGGCTGTACTAACACTTTACTGGGAATGATGCTGGATTTTGTCCAATAAAAATGAGGGAAAACATATAATTGTGTATTGTCTTAAGTTTTGTGAATACTTTTAACAGTCAATAGACATTTAAAGTGTTTCTGCCACCTTAAAAAAAATTAAATACCTTCAGCACTGTAGTGGGAAAACAAAACAGGCTGAGGAACAAGGTAAAATGCTGTTAGAATTAATTTTTTATTTTTTTTTTATTTTTTTTTTTTATGTAGCACGCGTGCAGGGCAATACAATTTACAGGATACATGTCAAGAAAAAGTTTTTTTTTATTATTATTATTTATTTTTTATTATTATTAATTTTCGAAATCAAGAAAATATTTTGTGCATATCCAAATTATCCTCCACCGGTCACATTATTAATGGCGTAATATTTTATGCCAAGACATAAAAGATGCAGAGCAATGCACAATTTTTGGCAATAAAATCATGTCATCAATTCTTATTTTAATGAACTGTTTGATTTAGTTCACAAAATGAAATGATCCATATTATTTGATGGATAGATTAACAGAAAATAATTGTTATAATTTTTACTTAAATATTTAAAATTAAGTCTGTTCTTCAAAGCTATCAAATTGCATCCGCTAGTCATAAGAAAAGTAGCAATATCTAAATATGGCCAATATAGAATGGATGACATGGATGAAACTTGCATGATTATAACTTTCTTACACATAAAATAAGGTTAATTAAAATGCCCTAACTCATTTGGAATTACATTAAAAATAATTCCTGTTTTAATCATATGCCAAGGAAACCGGCCAGTGAAAGTGATGACATCAAAGTCATCAATGCTGCAAAGGAACAGATAATTACAGGATAGAATATAGCAGTTCCCTCAGAGAAGGTGTGGGCAAATTTAAGCCAACAACTAAACAAAAAAGTTCAGCAAATAATCTTTATACTTTTGTCAAGACATACAGGCACAATATCTGGCAAATCCTTGAGCTATGCACAAACAACACAAATGTCCAAGATCAAGGTCCAAACACTGATAGTTCACAAGAAAGCTCAGTAGATTTTTATTCACCAGAGTCAAAAGCAGACACAAATCAGCAAAGTGAATGCTATGATATTAAGTTTGAGATAAGTCTCTCTCATCAGAGAGACAGAAATCTGGCCTGAAAAAGTCGCTTACAAATGAAAAATCACTCAACATATGTAAAAGGGAATATATCATCCTGAAACGTGGAGGATGGACTCATGTCCTTTATGAGTGGATATGGAAAAATATCAAAATCTCATGCACTCTTAGATTCAGGAAAGCAAATTTTTTTCCAAATGTTGCATCTCACTACAACAACATAATTAGGCAGTGCACAGAATGTGATGATCTGAGATGCCAGCAGCCAATGAACCAGTTGTGCTTAAAGTTGCACTAAGCAATATTTGAAAAACGCTTTTGACCACAATGTCAGACCGAGTCTACACACACACAACACACTTGCTGCCAATCAGCAGAAAGGGGCGTGTCTAGTGATGATAGGGAGAAGAGAGCACTCAGTGAATGAACCTACGTCAATCAGTGGTTTGGAGTGCGGACAAGGAAGCCTGAAGAAGACTCACAGCTGTCACCTTTTTATCATCAGGATAAAAGTTGCACACTGCATCAAGCTCATCAGATGGTGGGAATGCATAAGACAAAGAGGAAACACAGTTAGAGAATTCTATCTATGAGCTATGGCATAACCTTTACATTATGATTCACTGGAAGAAGCAATGGAGCTCATTCAGTTACAGTTGTTGCTGTAAGCGAATCAGAAGGAAGTGATGACAAAGGTTTACCTGTTGTCTCAGAAACTTGCAACGCTCAACTGAAGAGATGATTTGTAGAGGGAGTCCTGCCATGTGTCACTGAAGATGACCATTTAACAGACATAACTGGAATTGAGGAGACACTGCACACAGATCTGTAAACATGGGTCACAAAAATCTGTGAAGATTGCAGCACATCATGATGACAGAGACAATCTTCATTTCCTTCCAGAACTTGTCCCAAATATCATAAGGATGGCATGCCACCACAAAAGTGTATACAACACAGCAAGCGCTGTAAAATAAAAAAATAAAAATAAAAAAATGAAACATGGCCTCATGGACTAAAATTTATATCTTGAAAAATGGCAACTACCAAGCTAAAACACCCATTGCAGTTGACAAAATGTTTGTAAGTGTAAATAATACCTGTGCCTTTGACTTCTTTTGCCAGTGCCTTTGCTCTGCTTTCTGTGACAGTGGATCATTCTGCTATTATCTTGACAAAGGGTGCAAAAAAAAAAAAAAAAAAAAAAAAATCCTCACATGTTGGATTGGGAGAAGACCATTGTCACTAAAGGAGTTGGAAAAGATTCATTGTGTCAACGCAGATATTTTGCAGACTGGTAGACTGAAGAGTCTCCAAGCAGCACTGAAAGATGCACTACACCTTCACAAGGCCAAGTGTCTGAAGCCACTAAAATCCCCCCAAGAGTGTCCAGATAGCTGGAAATCAAAAGATATTTCATAAATTAAATTCCTCTGCAATGGCTCAGTCCCACAGCTGCATTACTGGACCACTACTGTGCATTGAAACGAGTGCAGATACAAACCATCCAGTGTCCGAAATCCCTGTGAGCGAGGAGATGGACAATCATTTGGTCACTTATAGTCACATTCATTCCAGGACCTACAATGGAATCTCTTGGACAGTACGTGGCTTACTGCAGAAGAACCTCTCTAGACTGGGAGAAATATGATGATATGATGATGTGTCACAGCAGTATTGGCAGGAACCAAAATACTAACCCATGTCATACTGTTCACAAAGGAATACTAAAATGTTTGGATAATGAATATCTTGGACTGGTCTCTGAAGAAATTAGTTCATATTCTGAGAATAGTCCATAACAAAACATTTGTTTCTTTTGACCTTATACCTTTTAACAGTTCCATGATTTACTGAACACAAGTTTATTTTTCTTTAGTATTGTTGTTATATGTATTGTACATAGTTCTTTTCATTTTTACAGTTTTTTTTTTTTAAATGAAGTCAGCAGGTTTTTTTTTTCTAGCTGATCTTTTCTTTTATTGACATATCATTTTAAAAACTTTCATTGTTCTTTGAAATTAATAAATTTGAATTTGTAATTAGTTTGTACATTCTCCACCCAGTTGTTCTGTTATTCAAGTTACACAGTTTTTATCTTTGGATTTAAAAAGAAACAAATTTTGGGAGATGTTATCTTTCCTTTGTTCCATGTATAAATGATAGAGCAGTATGCTACATTCTGCTTGATACCTCCAATACTGTTAATGAACTGTTGGAATTTTCAAATACATAGCAACATTATTTGACCTTAACAATATTTCAGATTGTTACCCTGCTGAAAAAAAAAGAAAAAAAAAGAAGGTCTGCTGGTGCTAATGGTGCTAGATTTACCCAACAATGAGAATTCTGTCATTACTTGCCCTCATGTCATCCTAAAATGTCTGTGACTTTCTTTGTTCCCAGAAACACAAAAGGGGTTATTTTGAAGAATGAATTTGTCCACATAATTAAAGTAAATGGAGACCAAAACATAGCTTGATTTTGGACCCTTTTTAATTTCTACTGGATCGGCATTCTTCAAAATAACTGCTTTTGTGTTTCTGGGAACAAAGAAAGTCACAAGTGTTTTAGTATGACATGAGGAAAAAAGTATATAATGACAGAATTCTCATTATTGAGTAAAACTTTTCTTTTAACTGGTCTGCCAGCATGATCTATTGTTGGCAAGGTAATCATGCTAACAAACCAGCACACTATCAAGTCTTCACGTAATTAAAACAATTCCTCAAGGTATGTGCTTTAAAACTGTTTTGAACAAAAAGAAACACACATCACCTGTCCTTGCTTGCTTCACTGGTTATGCACCTTCTTCCGAGAAAAATATAATGCTGTAGCTGTCTTGATATGTTGCAGAATGTTTTTGCTCCGATTATTTTATCATCTGCATTCACATCTGCAATAGCTATACATTTAAAACAACTGGCAATACTTTAATCATGCTTCATAGGCTATCAATCGAGCAAACGGATGTTAATGCAACGCAGTATCCTAAACTAGGCTAATCCCTCAGTTAAAGTTATAGACTAAGAATACTACTTGGTTTGAAGAAGAAGAAAAAGAAAGAAAGAAACAATCTTTAAATACATTTTTGTTAGTATTTTTATTAGCTGGGACATAAAATAATGCAGAAATTACTTAAACTGTGTGTGAGACGAACTCATGATGAACTATAGTGTTGAGGACCTGTGACATCTCCACCATCAGCTCTGAGCTGTCATAGTGTGTGTGTGTGTGTGTGTGTGTGTGTGTGTGTGTGTGTGTGTGTGTGTGTGTGTGTGTGTGTGTGTGTGTGTGTGTGTGTGTGTGTTGCAGGCCTGCAGTCACAGATGGGTCAAACTGTGCAGGTCAACAATGTTCTTGGTGATGTTGTAGTTTATTAGGTGAGATGGCAAACACACTCATATGAACATACCGATGTATCTACACCCATGCTCTTGTGTTTCTGTAGGTTCGGCTGCTTCTGTGTGTATGTGTGTGTGTGTGTGTGTGTGTGTGTGCACAGAGAGACTCACCACAGTTGAGTGTTCATACATTCTGAACAGCTTTCCTGGTTTTACTCATAGGTTTTACTACATGTGTTGAATTTAAATAAGTTGCATAAAGTTTAATCATGTCATTGCTGCAGCATTGGGTTTATTTACCTTGTAATATTGCTCACATATTTCTTAACAGATATAAAAAAAACCCACAGCAAATGAGTCATTCTACGAAACGGGTGCCCTTTGGGTCCGCAACATTTGATGAGATGCATAAGGCACAAACATGTCCCAAAATGTGTTTACAAAGCTTAAATGTATTCATCAAGTGTTTTTTGTTAACATGATATATGATAAAAACATATATTTTTTTAAAGAAAGTAACTCTACTATTTTAATCATTTTGGTTTTAGTTCATAGCCAAGTTCACATGTCCCGTGTTGACCAACATGACATTTTCATCTAAATATCACCAAATAAGTTATGTATTTTTTTTAAACATTTATTATTTTCAGGATTTTGTGCATGTCCCTTTTCACATAAGATATATTTTATTCAAAATAAATCTTATTTTTTGTAAATATTTTGTTATTTGTGTGCGTCCCTCAGTTTGACTTACCACCCCCGTCACACTAACTTGTTTTATCTATAGATAATGTACTGTTGCTTTAAATGACATCAGAGGCGGAAGTGACATCATTGTAGCCTTCTTTGCCGCCAAGAACAAAAGCAGGCAAGTACTGACATTCCTCTGCAATCTTTATTTTGTTGATTTTTCATGTTTAGGGGCAGGTTCCGTCAAGCTTAACCAACCACCACCCGGCACGCAAAATAGAAAGGGAAAACTGATTTTTATTTTTTATTTTACATTTTTAATGGCAAAAATATATATATTTCAGTAGAATGCATGTATTCTAGTGAGGAACTTGACCACATGGGAGATCTGCGGCCATTTTGGGCTGCTGAAATTTACACCCCGTCACATG
This sequence comes from Cyprinus carpio, assembly GCF_018340385.1. Lineage (NCBI taxonomy): Eukaryota > Metazoa > Chordata > Actinopteri > Cypriniformes > Cyprinidae > Cyprinus > Cyprinus carpio. The sequence continues at coordinate 699,136 of NC_056574.1, read as the reverse complement.
TTTTTATGTGACCGTGGGTGGTAGGGGATGTGACGGGGTGGTTTGCTTCCCATTTGAAATGTGTGGAAAATCAAGGATTCTAATATAGGCTAATCATTTTTTTTTTCTGTTAACTTAACCCTGTTTTGTTCATTCACTTCACTCACTATAACTCAAACACTTATTACTCACTATGTCTTACACTCACTCAATCTCTTTAACTCACTCACTGTCACTCAACTATCGCTATCACTCACTCAATCACTGTCAATCAATCACCATCTCACTCACTCTCTGACGGTGTTGGGGGAACCTGAAAAGAACAGCGGACAGCTGGTCAACTGGTGACCAACGTGCGCAACATACCCATGCCCATGAAGCTATATATGGCACTCACTGAAACCTCTACAAACTGTTAAGTTGTTTTATGTAGCATCTGAAGCAGTGGAGCAGGCAATGGAAAAGATGCCAGGCCAGATTCCACCAGGGCCATCCACAATGAAAACCCACCAAGTGGTCACATTTACTCCAGGAGAAATCCTTTACCGGGAAGTTAGTTTGCATGTGTAAGTTGTCAGTGCTTCACCACACAGCATGTTTCTCTTTTAACAAAACACTCCAAAAGTTTCCAACAGAAGCAATTGCTTGGGATAGTGAAGATCTCATTGGGGAAGTGGTGCGTGCTTAAAATATGATAATGACCTTTATCCTGGGATCATCATGGAAACAGACGAACCACATGCCCTTGTAAAGTGTATGCACCGTGTTGGTGCCAATAGTTCTACTGGCCTCCAAGAGATGACTTCCTCTGGTATCTCTTCGATGATGTGCTTGAAATCATTTCAAGCACCACAGCCTGTGACAATCCCGCCACATGGAAAATACAGAGGGATGTGTGGATGCTACTCTCCCTGTCACTGATATGATGCTCTTTTTTTTCAGAGCATCACCAATGTTTTCCATTAAATCTCTAAGTTTAATGTTTCCCCTCCCCAGTTGTATAAAGTTTAAAACAAGCATATCATATAGATAAACGCATTGTTCATACCACCCTTGTCACAGTGAACCACTCCGTGACATCAGTTACCACCCCGTCACAGGGTCATTTTGTTACAATTGTATGTAAAATAAGTTAAATTTTAAAAAAATAATGTTGATGATGTTGTTGTTGTTTGAACTAATCAAATAAAATGTAACTTTATTTGTATTTTTTAAGTGTATTCGTTTTTTTTAGTACAAACAATGAGGCCATTGAAATGTCAAATTCATATTTCAAGATAAAAAAACTAAGAATAAATTTTTTTTATTAACTTACAGACTTTCTATTGATGGCTTCCAAAAAAGGGACATTTTACTATTAGGAAAACATTAGATTTAAAAAATAAATTTCTTGTTTTATACTCTACTGGCATACATTATTGCCGTGATGGGGGTGGTACAAGAAAGACTCACTTGCCTGAATAAAAAAGGGATAATATTATTAAGGATTTTGTGCCTGAGGTGGGAAAATATGTTTTTTTTGGAGGATTAACATATCTGTAAAGTTGTAAGAAAAAGAAAAAAAGTTTGTTCTTCATGAAATTTGGAAAAACTGCAGCAAATAACATCAAAAAGACTATGAAAATATCCAAAATAACATCAAAAAGACTATGAAAATATCCAAATCTGCACACAGTGAAGCGTCTCTGGTTGATTTTATTGTTTATGTGGTGTGAAAGTGAATCGGATCTGGTTTGTGTTGAGTGTGTGTTTATCGTCATCTGCAGTGGAATCAATGTCATTTGACAGCCTGAAATTTTTTTTTGAAAACAGTTTATTTTCCTGTAAATGCCTCATTTAACAAATGGAGGAAAAAAATCGCCAAAAGGAATAGGAATGAAGATTTAATCTAAGGTAAACAGAAAGAGAGCAGCTCAGACCACTTCAAAGACGCGTTAAGTTCACTGATCCACTTCAATAATCAGCCATGACGCCATTAATTGACTCTCGACAGGTCTGGGCGGATGCAACTTCGCATAAACAGATGCTCGCAGTCGCAGAGCATATAACGTTGAAGCCTTCTAAGCTGATCACGTGAGCTCAGAGTGTTGCAGCCATAGTGCAGCTCTCTGTTCTGATTCCCACGCAGCGTTTGTCCACAAGAGGGCGCTGTTGCTCAACATATGAAACCCAGAGCAGCCTTCAGTCTGATGATCGGATGGGACTGAAAGACTGAACAACACTCACGCGCGCGCGTTTACTTTAAATGCGGTTTGCTATTTAAATGGAGACATTCCATAGACTTCTATTGTTTTTCTGTACAGCTCGTTATAAATACTATCTGACACTAAACCCACAACACTAACAGAAAACGTTTTTGTCAGATTTGGCTCACATTTGGGTACAAGTTTGTCTGAAAATAATAATAATAATAATAATGTTATAGGTACACACGTTATAAATATTATTAGATTTTTACTTTTATATTGAACTCATTTCTGTTTTCTTCGTTTGAACATTTTTACATTTTCACGAAGACATTAATGTGTTTATCAATGAGCTGTGTTTGTTGTTGTTTGTTTTTTCTGATGGGGAGTGTTTACTGCTCCTTACAATGTAACTGATTTCAGCTTTTAGTGTCACAATGTAGGCAAAACCAAACCACAGAAATGCAACATGAAAGAAAGAAAGAAAGAAAGAAAGAAAGAAAGAAAGAAAGAAAGAAAGAAAGAAAGAAAGAAAGAAAGAAAGAAAGAAAAATCTGCTCATCTGCTCTGCTCAAAAATCTGTTCAAAATCTTTTTTTTTTTTTTTTTTTTTTTTTTTTTTTTAAACCCACATTAAACTATCAACACATCAAAACAAATTAACATTTATGACAAAAAGAAGGTTCAATTGAAAACACAGGTCAGAAGAACTTGCCAGTTCATTGAAAAAGACAGATTTTCAAACAATCTGAGCAAGGTTATTCCGCTGAACTAGTGAAAGCGTATGGGCTGAACTGACAGATGATTCACATTCTCATGAAGGTATTAGAACAAACTCCTGCTTTCATTTCAGCATCAAAGTGTCTATTTACATAAATCAAGTATCTGATCACAGCACACTCTCTCCACATATACACCCCCCCCCACCCACACACACATTTAGCTAACTTCAAGACTACAAGCTTCTATTGTTTTTATATACTACAGCTAGTTATAAATACTATAACCTAACTTTAACGAAAATAACCCTAACAGAAAGCTCTCTGAATTTGTAAAATAAGATAAAATAAAATAAAATAAAAACTTTATTTACTTTATTTGAAAACAATTTTCACAAATAAGGACACGGCCAAAAAGAGGAGAGAGAGAGAGAGAGAGAGAGAGAGAGAGAGAGAGAGGACGAGTGAGAGAACGAGGAAGAGAGATCATGTCATAAATGATTAATGCAAGGTTATATTCAGTTGAAATATAGCGAGGAATTTATAACTACAATTCTGCCACGGCAGGGCGCTAAATACCATTATTATTATTATTATTATTATTATTATTATTATTATTATTTAGTTGAATATGGCATTTAAAAAAATTGTTTTAGGCCTATTTATAACGCTTAGAAAAATGTGTACATTGTGTATTTGTAAATAAAAGTGTAAATTAAAGACGACACATACTTTTTTGTTGTTAATTTAGTTAGCATACTAAAATCACAATATCAAAAAAAAGAACCTGTAATTCCGTTAATAACACATGAAAATAAAAACCAAATTGCCCTCACACTTAGAAACAATATAAAAAATACAAATATGAAGTACGGAAAAGTCAAGCATTGAGGAAAAGATATTTAAATCGATAGCCTGTAGCCTATATAGATGGAAAAACTCGTGTCAAATTTGGCATTTGGAACTTAATGTCAGAACTGTTTCTCTTTAATATTAACAATGACTGAATGAAGCGAGAGTAAACAACATGTATCACACATTTACGATGTTTATAAACAGGGACAGTTTTTATACAGCTAGTTATAGTACAGACGAACCACAACCGAATTCGTTTGGCATTTTAGAATAAAACAGCATGGTTAACTCATTCATAAATTTGTTACAAAAGTACAGTATAGCTAAACGTAAACACACACACACACACACACACACACACACACACACACACACACACACACACACACACACACACACACACACACACACACACACACACACACACACAGAGATACAGAACAGAGCCTTCTGACATAAACATCACTTTATTTTTCCCCCAATATTAATTGTTTACTGTATTCCTTTTAATTAGCCTAAGTAAATTGCCCCCTGACCATAATCAAGCTGTGAGTGAAATTTGCAGATGTCACAGTAATCATATCCCAGCATGCCTTTGGCTTTCTGTTGAATGTTACTCTTATGTCAGCCCTTCCAAATATTAACCATGGTTTTAACAACAACAGCAACAACTACAACGAAAAAAACCTTGGTTACTATAGTTAAACCATGGTAACCACAAATCAATCATAGTTTTATGTTTAGTGTTACACTAGCCATAATTTAACCATGGTATTTGTGGTAAAACTGTGGTTGTACAAATGGTTATCAATTTGCCAAAAAAAAAAGACATGGTTATTATACTTTTACAATAATAAAACCATGGTTAATTTTCGTAAGGGAGGGGACTCAAGATTTTGGATTTCTGCTATAACATAATTTATACTTATTAGTTCACTTATAAGCAAATGGTAAATAATGGCATTCTTGTAATTAATCAATTAATATGTCCAAATAAAGTGTCCAGTCAATGGAAAGGCGGATGTAGAAAAGATGAGAGAAATCCCTTCCGTATGACGTGAAAGTGTGACTGATAAACTGAAACTCCACCATTCACATTATCACATACTTCAAGACCTGTATCTTCTGTTCATGGACTCAAATATTCTTTTATGTTTCATAATCTATATGATTCCCTGCTTCTGAGAAACCTATCATTCCCCCTGCCTTCCCGTCTCTCTCTCAGAGATCAAAGGCCACATGAAGTTGTTGGGAAATTTATAACAAACACACAGGCACCACTAAAGGCCCGAGAGCGGCTTTTATTCCAGCAGAAGAATGAAGCTGACGGAGAGCTGAGCTGCGGGAACGGCGGCGCTGAGTGTCTGCATGTTCTGAGCAGGAAATATTGAAATCAATTAGTGCAGAATAGAGAACAGAAAAAACATATAACACATACTCCACACACACACACACACACACACAACAGCAACAACACAAACACAAACTTAAAACACACACACGCACACACACGCACGCACACACACACACACACACACACACACACACACACACACACCACACACACACACACACACACACACACACAAACAATGACATCTACAGGGACCATCAGTGTGCGCCCCACTGAAGTTGTGTTTCTATACGCGACTGGACCATGCACTGATTCAAAAGTGTTTTTTAACCATCAGGAAAATATATCATCATTTTACTCCATCATCGCAAACCCTCAAAGACTTGTGAGCAGCACGAGCTAGCTAGCTAACCTTGCACAGAAAAGCTGCCAGCTAGTATTGCAGAGCATTTCTCCAATAATGAAGAACTACATGCAAACAAAAATCAGTTCAACCTAGTTCAACAAAATCAACTTCAGTCGTGCAGCACACTTATCTCTCAGTACAGCTGTACTCTCTCACACACACAAGCAGATTTAAGACAGTCAAAACTACATTCACACAAATTGGCTGCTACCTTTAAGCAATCTGCTCCAGCCCTCTATCAACCTTTCAGACAGAAAGGCGTTCTGTTCTTAAGATGCTAAAAGACTTTGATACTGAAAATAAAGCAGAACCTTTCTTTTAATATGGTTTCATTTGTTTGATCCTCTTTGAAAGGAAATGAATGTCTGCAGGTTTAAAATGACACAACTGTAACTGAATCTGTTGTATTTGACCAGATGAATTAACAGGTTATTTAATGTTAGTTAAAGCAATAGCTAAAGAAAATTAACAATGAGCAGTACTTTTTACATGGTTAATTTCTACAGATATTAATACATTTTCACTTAAGTTCATGTATAATATTAGTTCATCAATAATGAACAATCTTGAATTAAAAATTAACAATAATGGATTTAATAGTGAACTTTATGCTTAATGCTTTAAAACGTTTTTTTTTTTTTTTTTTTGCTTTAATGATTTATTTGAATTAAAATGCAATTATTAAATGTTAACACTCTAAACCTTATTGTACAGTGTTAAACATTTACACTTATAATTATACTTAAATTGTAAAGTCAACAGAACAGCGTTCACACCACATTTAACAAGATCTCAGAGAAACAGTTTTCTGTAGAACATGTAGCTCAAGCTATGATATTATTGTTGTTGTTGTTTTTAAACAAATCTGTTTTTTCCCCTTTCTTACAGTAACACATGCAAAATTTAATATGAGTAAATAGCACAAACTGGAATTCATTTTGTTTAGACTTCATAAAGCTTCATTATGAGCACAGCAGCTCTTCTATAACCTTCGACCACTACACTGAAATCGTTTGTTTGAGACCCAGAACCATTGTGCTTCAGACCATCACAAAAAACAACAGAAGCATCTCGACCCTGGAGAGCAACGTTCCCTGAAATTATCTTCAGTTCTTTTAATTGGAAACTCTTCTATAACTGATAGTGTTTCAGCATTGAGATCGGCTTGCTCAGCAGCTGCCAAATGCAGCTGTTCTTCATGCAGTTGTTGTTTCTGAGCCGCCGTTAGCAGACGCTGATTAAAGCCGCCGAGAATTGCCTGAACCACAGACTGCAGAACTACAGCGGCGCACAGACCTACTGACAGGAAGATATGCAAGTAAACATGCTGTTTGTGCGAAAGTGAACAAAACTAAATGCAACACAGTGGTAGGAAGTCATTTATTACTGATTTTACAAACTCAGCACTGCTACTGTCTACAGTCTTTTTAAAAAAATATTTTCACATTTGATTTCAGAATAAAAAGAATAATTCTGTGACATCCATGGCTGATCATAGTGAGGAAGTAGCTGTTGTTTGGCAAATGAGCACGAACAGATCGCTACCAGCAACATTTATTAAATGGATGCCACTCACTAAATTAAACATGCAATGCAGTGAGGCCATGTGAAAATAATGTACTTCTGTTTGAGACATTTGTTGTTGCATAAGACAGTTTACATTGAGAGTATATTTACAAAAGACAGTGTACAGTGTGCAGCACGAAATGAGAAGTCACTATTGTTACATGACCACTTTCACCAGAAACCTTGAGAGGAGGAGGAGGAGGGTTAAAGCAGAACTTTTTAAAGTAAAAAGAGTAAAGTAGCATCTACTGACTGTATGAATGTTTTTTCATCGGTGCTAGGAAACTGCCTCTCAAGAGAAAGAACAGGAGAGGATTCATGCTGATACTTGAAGTACTCAACGAGATCAGTGATCAATGGCTAGGTTTCACAGAGGATGATGACTGCCCTCCCTCCATCACTAATCAAATATGTCAGAGGAAAATGATCACCTGTCCAGACAGTGTGAAAAAGTGTGTTAGTGTACAGTATATGCACAGTAGATTCAGCAGTTTCATATCTACTAAACAAAGATATGGTGCCATTTCGCATGAAATGAAATGTTTTGTCACTGTTTATGTTCCAAACCTGTATGACTTTCTGTCTTCTTAAGACAGATGTGTCCGATCCTGCTCCTGAAGGGCTACTGTCCAACCTTAATTTAACTCCAACCCTAATTAAACACAACTGAACCAGCTAATCAAGGTTTTACTAGGCATACTAGAAACTTAGAGGCAGTTGTGTTAAGGCAAGTTAGAGCTAAAATCTGCAGGACAGTGGCCCTCCTGGACCGAGTTTGGACATCCCGTCTTAGGACATGTGAGGTGCTGCAAGATCCTCCAGCTCCACATGTCTAGATCTGTTTCGGGATTAAAGTATGTCTATTTACGCAGCGGCAGCATATCTTACATACTCACAGCAGTGTGTCTCTGTATGTATAAGCAGTAGCAAGTCCATACTCACTCTGCAGCAGTGTGTATAGCAGATCTAGTCCAAAAAAAAACAAATGCATTAAAGTTGTCATATTCAATAACCTGCCAAAACTATTGTGAAAGATGCCATGATCGGAATATATAGTATGTGTAAAGCAGTGTATTATGTATCAACAGCAAACACTTCCTTCAAAGTACTACATTGCTACACCACTGTCACATGACCTCATTTTGTTGAATGTTTAATTCAGCTAGTGTACAGCTAGTCATCATCAAAAGTATGAAATTATTTAGTTTTTTTTTTTTTTTAATATATATACAATTTTGTGTACACAATGATGTTACTTCTGCCAGTCTGAATAAATAATGAGTCAGGAAAGAGATGTTAAAAATTCAAATGTCTGATGACCAAACATTAATTTTAGGGTGACCTGTCCCTTTAAGGACAGTATAATGCATTTATCTAGAGTGGTGATGTTGTTATTAACCAGCACCGGGACCCCGATAACAACAAAAACCACAGCAACTCCCACACATACCTGATGTGAGCAGATGAAGATGAGGACGAGATGGACAGAGGGACAAAGTGGCTTTCTGATGGCAGCTCACAGTGAAGTAATGAGGGCCACAGCCTCTGCAGGCAGGATAAACATTATTTCTAGCATATTGTGGCTGCCAGTCGCTTATTTATGGCCTGGCCTTTGTGCTCTCAGAGCTAATAACGCTTCAAAAAAACAGCAGAGTGGAAGCCGTCTCCCTCACCGCGCCACAGCCACTCCAGAGCCACATCAAACGCTCGGCTCCAGGCCCTGCTCCTGATAATTGCACACCTATTGTTCCCAACGTTGAACCAAAGCAGCGGACGAAAAAGAAAATGGAGGTACAGAGAGGGGAAAATAGGCTTCCATAATGAGTCCACTACAGCTGAGTAAATATACTCTAAAACAATATGAATTGTTTTGGTACCTCCCCCTGCTTGAGCACACGGCCCAGTTCCTCACCTTGATGACCAGCAAAACCCTGCCGCATGTTTGGGGAGACACACACTTGTGTGTGACATGGAAGGGCCAAAAGGTGCATTATGTTATGACCATAACTTGATTTCTGAGGGAAAATTGAGCAGTGTGCAAAACTCACCACCACAATGTTACTTGCTGATACATTGCTGAGGTGTTCTGAATGCTTGCCAATGAGCATATCCCCAAGAGCTTGATACAGGGCTGTTTAGTCCATTAAAGCTGTAAATGGTCTTCATACACAAGACATTTGAGAGAATGCATTTAGGGAATAGCTAAATATTAACATTCCCTTGTCATTTAAGGTGTAACATAAGGCTTACAGTATATCATAAAATGTTGGAAACGAGTATTTAAAATTTTATTTCTGTGTTAGTTATGTAGGGATTCAGGTGAGCACATCCACAGTAGCTTTGGTGTCTGTGCTATATTGCTAGGACTCGTCATTATTGTTGTGCATTCTCAGGTTTGTTGTCATGTGGGTGATTTCATGCACAAGGCTTTCCATGAAATGCTCAGCCAAGCAGAAAAATGTGCTTATGATGCCAGATCTCAATTACCGAAAATCACATTTAATTTAATGCAAAACTAACTTGACAAAATCAAAGAAAAAAACAAACAGCTTTTTCTATTTTTTTTCCCTTCTTTTTTTTGTGTCATACTGTAAGTATAACATACCACCAAAATTCAAGCATTCTGTTTCAAGACTTTTGTTCCTGTCCACCTTCCACAAGTCACTGCCTCCTAAGGGCTATTTCTTGCAACAGCACCACATTTAAATGGACGCTTGCCATAGTGTTTCTTACAGTAAGTGATAAATTAAACAGTTTAGCCAGTTAAAGAAGTCACCACTCACCGCTACTATGATACTTGGGATCGTCCTTCAGTGCAAGGTCTGTTTCACACCGCAAACATCAGCAGTGCATTTTTTCCCCAGCAAAAAAACATACACATTGGAAGCACAACCAAAAAAAAAAAAAATTCATTCACATATGAATCATTATCAACAAAAAAAAGCATCACATTACAAACAATGTGATTTGATAATAAATAAAAATGACTAGTATAGTATGTTTTGCTATGAAGGAACACACCCATTGTTGGAATAAGTTCTTTTGTCTGGCCTGGAACAGGAAACACAGGGAGCACATGACGTGGAGAAAAAAGCCACGTTCCACCATTTATTCATATCATTTTAGTTAAATCATAACTGAATTAAAATGAGGGAACAAGTTAGTACAACATGGTCATGATAAGTCATGGAAACAAATTCCAAATCTCTACCTATGTTTTCTGTCCATGTCATGTGCGGGGCTCATACATAGCACATGCTAACTCTACACAGCCTGTTTTACCACTCAAGGGTTTGGGTCTTATGTAAATTGTTTGCAATCTAGATGCAAATGTGTTCTTCCTCCTCATCTAAACAAGACAAAGTGTTACGAAGAAAGCCTTACTTTGATAATCAGCATGCAAATTGGTACCCAACTGCTGCAAAGTGTTCTGTGATTACAGCAAGGTGTAAATTGGAAAGGGCCGATGGAAAGCAGCGAGGCCACACGCGCAGAGGTCAGTGAGAGCGCAGAGGCCAGAACAGTTTTTATGAGCTATTATATTTATGGCAATGAAAGTAAAAGCAGGTTCAAGTGGGCCACTCTAACCTTGATGTGACTGACTCTGACCTGAATGAGAGCATGAGAAAAACATCTCCGGGCTGTAATTAGTGGCCACACTGAGTCACGCATACATCAGCGCGGCGACGGGACGCTGCGCAGGTGAGGCGTGCCACTCTCCTCCAGACCTGTACGTGAGGGGACTGTGCGATCGCGGAAACACATGACCCTCGCATTCGGATTCGCTGCAGGACATGTGGATGTCTCTGGACAGCGCAACAAACCAAACTGACAAAGAAAAGGCTTTTTCTCATGAAACAGCTGTGCGGTGACCAACAGCATCCTCTCGTCCTCTTGCAGACAGTCTCAACGGCGAGGTGGCTGTAATTGAGTTGTAAATGCGATGTGGCTCTTTTTGCCCCATGTCAGTGTCCAGCGCGGTCCGCCTTGAGCCCAGAGCAATGGCACTGCTCCCCTTATTCCCCCAAAGTCGGGTAGCACGCGGCTCGCTGACAGATGCACCAATCGTCTTGGACAGAGTGAATATGTAGCAGGATCTCACTGGCTCTCTGCACAGAGGCTGCCACATTCACTCAGCGTCAACCTCCAAACTAGCAATTAACTCTGCAGCCCCACTCGGCCCTCCTGTGCCCGGCAAAGCGCATGGCCCGGGGCAGACTGACCCACCCCCACAACACGCCGTGGCCCCTGAACATGGATACAAGGATCAAACACCTCCGAAGGAAGGCAGTTTGCCCATGTTTCCTGAAAGAGAGTGCTGTAGACTCAGACCTGAGGAAAACAGCCCGTTGTGAGTGAATGAGGAAGATCTGCAGCATGAGCGGCCATATCTGAACAACCACAGCTGATTCCAAATCACAATACAAGAAATAGGTTTATCTGACATCAGCCTTCCCACAACTGATTATATTCACTTATTTACAACAACAGATTGTATTTGACTGCTTACTCTTGCTTGGAACAGAACTAAAAATAACTAATATTTATATCTTGTAATTACAGTGAACGGCATCCCAGCCAACACAAAATGTTCTCAGAACTTTGGCTAACATTCTGACAAGGTTCTCTCAGAGCTATAAACAAATGTACAGTGTGACATGACTGTAAATTTTGACTTCAGTGTCTTCAAATGTGTTTCAGTCATTTGCAAACTTCAAGGCACATTATTGGAACCTATATTAAATGAAGATGGATAGAGAAAACACTATTGCGACAAGAAGATTCTTCTTCTTACAGTCTATTTGGTGAATTTTACTGCGTGTTTGGTGTCTTTCAAACCTTCTAATGTTTGTATTTTCATGTATATTTAGCAGATAATTGTGATTATGTCATTTGAGGAGTATCTTGTCTGCATCAGGATAGTTGAGTTGCTTTCATGAAGATGCTAAAGAAGATCAGCAGTGAAGGAATATTTTCCACCAAGGGCTGTTAGCAATGCAGTTGCTCTTAGTATCACTAGCGCTGGAGGATGTTAGTAGCCGACAGCAGTAATTACACTAGCATGAGTGCTGAGTGTCCACCTGAGGCAAGATGATACATGCTTACAGCTCATGCTGCTCTAATGAAAAACTCAACCTACAGTCCCTTTCACCTTCACCATGCGCTAATTACTGAATTGCAGCTGCCAGACTGAGAACCGTACGCACATTCCCATACCATGTCTCCATTTATGAAGCCACTCTTGTGAATGTGCATATGGTTGTGTGTGTGCATGAGAAATGGGCTGTTTTGTATATGTCTGGTAAACAAATGCGCCACATTAGGCTTTTGTGACATCACTCATTAAGGAGGTTTATATTCCTGTGTTTATGCTCAGTCGTTGCCAAACAAAAGCCTAAATGAGGGTGAGCTGAAGAACTTGAAAGGGCGACCCTAAGCAGATCATGATGTTTGTCCTGCTATTACACTACTTTGCTTGTTAGACCAATAAATCTGAGGCATAGCAGTCTCATTTAGCCTTATTAAATATGCAGAAAAGCTCAAGTTCAGGGACAAGATAAAAGAACGATTGACATTCTTTTTTAAAACATCATGAGGCAATATGAGGAAGTGATTTGAAAGATTTGGAACTTTTGAACCAGTTTTAACTTATATCTGTAAACAAGCTCTCAGTGAAGCCTCGGGGGAGTGATGTCATTGACCATAAGCTGAAGAGCACAATGAAGAGGCTTTCAGCTCCTGGAGGGGTGTTTCATTAGCTCTTCTGTGCCAGCGGCAGACAGAGGTTCATTGGTTTGTTGTAAACCGCTGCCTTTTAGTGAGAAGAAATATTAAATGCTTCAAAATTTGAAACAATGAGGCCAGAGTGAAAGTCTAACAGAAATAATCAACAGAGTCCATTGTCCTGCTTCAGAAAAACTCACACTATGTTCAAATGATTAAGGATGGATAACAGATGGAAGGAAAAGAGGAATCAATTATATCTCAGAAAGCACAGAAAACCACATGATCATAAATTGCAAACAACTGAAACTCTGTTTTGACACTGGGCATGTGCTCTTACAATCATATCACCAAACATACATTTTTATTTCCTCAGGAGGAAACCAACAGGATTTGAAGAATGGAATTCTATTAGTGTCAGTGTAATCAGTGTAAATGTATGCAACAGAATCTCACACGCTGAGGGAGTTCAGACTGACACAGTGGAGATCATAATTAGAGAACAATCTATACATACTTGATTTTTACTGAAATATTGTTAATCTTCATAGTTCAAAATTTTTTCAGGAATATTAGCCATAGGTATACAACATGTTTGACAAAATAACCAAGGCATTTCAATAAAAACCTTTATTTTGTGGAAAACATAGTGATCAAAATTAGAGAACAGTAACCACTAAAGCACAAAAAAAGATTACAACCATGCCCGTAGCCAGCTATGAGGTCACTGAGGTCTCAGTATTTTTCAGAGGTGTACTTTGTGAAATAATTGCCTAATGGTAGTATTAACTCTTCCTCCATGCTGCAAAGATATTGCACAGCACCATTATTAAACTTAAAGGGACAGTTCAACCAAAAATGACAATTTGTTGTTTATCTGGTTACCCCCAGGGCATCCAAGATGTAGATGACTTTGTTTCTTCAGTAGAACACAAACGGAGATTTTTAACTCAAACCTTTTCAGTCTGTTAGTCATATAATGGAAGTGAATGGAAATCATGGCTTTGAGAGTCAAAAAAAAAAAAAAACATACACAAACTAAACCAAATTAAACCCTGCAGCTCGTGATGATACATTGATGTGTAAAAACTGAACAGTGTTCTTATTTCTGATTCACCGTAATATCCGAACTGTCCTGAGCGTGTTTGCATCTTCTTCTTCTTCTTGCTTTATGGCAGATTGCAGACTTATAAGTGCATTACCGCCACCTATCTCTCAAATGGACTGTTTACACTCTTAATTGAGATTGTAGGTAGAGTGTCAATGGTCCATTTGTAAACTGTAAGGGCCCTTTCACATTAGAAGTGCAATGAAAAAGCCTCCAGGCTAAAGGAAGTGCCTTTCCTTTCCCAAATTCTCTCAACACGGGGACAGGAGAGATTTCAGAGAATAGATGGGAAAACAAGGTAACTTGCGTTACTTATTTGAAAAAATAACGTATCAATATTTCATTGTAAATGTAATGCATTAATTTACTAATAACTTGAAAAAAAGAAATCCGATTTTACGTAACTCACTTTACTTGTAATGCATTACCCCCAACACTGACTAGAAGTAACTCTCATTTAACATTTATTAGTAGTTAGGGTTAGTAGAATAAGTTGACATGATTGCAAAATTACTTATATGCAGTAAAATGTTTGTTGGGGGACCATCAAATAAACTGTAACCTATGTAATCTCTAGAGTTTTTGTTCCATTTGCCATTTGTCTTCAAACTATTTTTGATGTTAAAGTTTCACACATTGTTGCTTCATGTTGCTTTACAGCAAATAATGTATTTTTTTATTTATTTGTATTTATTATATTTTATTTCTGAACAGAGTTTTAAGTCATTATGCCTGGACCAATCTAAGAGAGAAATGAAAATAACTCTTCACAATTCTGTAAGCATTACTAATGCTGTGGTGCCAGATGCTGATGTGTGTCTTAAATATGAAATGATGTCGGTGTCTGGCTCCTAATTGCTGAGCAGAGGTGAAAGGTCATCTTCTCACGCCGGGCTGTCACCTCATCCAGCCAAGGGAGAGTGGAGCACACGGGGCGAGAAATAACAACAAAGCTCAGCAGCTAAAAAAGGAAAAGGGGAAGTGACTTACAATAGACGGGACCTTTGATCCATTGCTAAAGGAAGACTTCTCTTTGGGGCGTAAAGTATTAATGTGAAAGTGACTCTACCCACTGCACATATGTTACAGCAAATAATGGACCCTAAAATTAGTACACAATAGAAGGCAGACGGGCGACACTCGCACCCTGTCTTGCGCAGGAAGGGGAGAGGGACTGATTGTATGAAAATGAGTGATTTCCCGATGCATAGACGTGTCAGAAGTGGCGGCCGGTCTTTCACGGCGCGGTAAATGGGAGGCGACGGGTAATGGTGGGCAAAGGTTTGTCCCCAAGGTCACATTCTCCACAGGTCTATTGTGAGGAGAAGGCCTTGACGCCTGACGCTTGAAGCAGCTCATGCCAAATGGAGCAGATGCAGCACCTCAGGTGTGCAGTTGGCCATTTTTACACTTATGTCATGATTTCAACATAGCCGTACTGTATATATGATGTTCATCCATCCATACTCCAAATTGTCAGTCATATGTGGGGTTGTGGGGATGCTGGAGACTGTAACCCTCGTGATGGCCAGTTTACCACAGGGATTATTTATATAATTTGTTCAAGAATGTGTTCAGGTTTGCATCCTTAAAATGGAAAGTCACAGTTATTGTCTGTGATAAATGTGTCCTTGTGTCCTTGTGTCCCGTGGTCCAGTGCTCCCGTGTCAACAAGCTTGGCCCCCCTAAATTTGGAATTGTATCACACCAAACTATTTTGAGTTCAATACGCAGTCCTGTGGGTGGCAGTAATGGAAAATAGTAAAACATCACTAGCTGATAAATTTAAATCTGCATTCGCTCTTTGCCTGGCATTGATCCAGAGACAGACGCGCTTTTACAGGGCCGCGCATTATAACCAATCACACACGATTCTGTTGAGCTTGTGAATGCAATGGCCAGTCAGAAGTGTTTAGGAGAGCCATCACTGAAATGCTGGTGTTTTGTTCAGTGCGTGCACTTGCTGACTGAATTCTGCTCTCCGGCAAATATTTTGAATAAAAATATTCGGTTGATTATCCTTAACTTGGCTTACTTGGGGTTATGCTGGTTCCAAAATCGTGTTTTTGGAGTAAGTTCAGTCAACTCAAGGGCTTTTCACACTGCGCTTAACCCCGGGTTATCGTCATTCTAAACACCGCTTTTAACCCCAGGTAAAGAAACGTTTCACACCTGTAATTTGAAAGCGGTGTTAGCACCGCCTTTTACCCGGGGTTATGAAATTCTGCTCTGAAGCAGGGATAGCACCACATTTGCAGTGTAAACCCCGCATTGCGGTGTTAAGTTTGTTCAGTGTGAAACGGAGCAGTGTTTGTTGTTGCTGCTAAATGCTTGTCAACAGACAGCCAATCAGAAATTGAGCAGTGAGGCTCATGTCACATCAGTAACAGGAAACGTGCATCATGTAAACAGCTGCCGGTGAGAGAAAACTAAGAAATGTCAAAAGACGGAAAGCATGTGAACTGGAGTGTTGAGGAGACAGTATTATTCTTACAGTTATGATCAGAAAAGTCTGTTCAAGACATTTTTTTAATAACTGGAAAGATGCGAGAAAAGCTGTGTTAACTTGTCCAATCCAACAGCCGTGTGCTGTTCGTCCAATCAGTGACAATGCAAATATGCAAATAAGAACATTAACCCGGGATTAGGAATGTACAGTGTGAAACGTCTGTGAATGAATACCTAGGATTAATAGTTAACCCCAGGTATAGTATGAGCAGTGTGAAATGTGATTACAGATAACCCAGGATTCCATTTATCCGGGGTTTTGGATGACCCAGGGTTAACAATTTCAAGTGTGAAAAACCCTTTAGAGTATGTACATGGTAAACACACAAGATATTCTTAACAGAGCGACGAATCGACGAGTCACCATGGGAAATGACGCTAAGAAAAAGCACCATGCTGCTTCTTTCTTCTTCTTTTGTTCAATGGTCATTTACATACTTACTGCACATCACCACTTAATTGAAGGATATTATTTTGTTTAATCTTTTAATATTTTTGTCTGCTTAATCTTTTAATCACTGAGAAAAAGAATTATATTGTTTGTTTGATGCTAATTAATCTAATAAGAATATCACATATGTATTTTTATTATAGAAATATATTATAGAAAATGCAGCTTCAAGTCAAGTCGTCAAGTCTGCTTTATTGTCAATTGTTCCACATGTACAGTACATACATACCGAGAATCGAAATTGCGTTACTCTCAGACCCCCGGTGCATACAGATAACACTAACAGTAGAGCCTAAAAGTCTAGATCAAATATAAAATATAAGATACAACTATACAATAACATATAATAACAAATAAAAATAAAGTTAAATAAAGCAGCGCAAGGCACATGGCAGATAGAGTGCAAACCAGTGAACAAGCAGTGCAGATAAAAAGATTTTTAGTGCGAAAAAAAGCTTATTCAGCCTGATTAAAGTGACAAAAGGGCTCAAGAGCAGTTATTATATTTAAACTGACTGATGAGGTGGTAGAATGACGTCAGTTCCATGGTGAATGAGGTAGTGAGCAGACCAATGCTGCACAAAGTGACTGGTGCATGCCATTGTATGTTAGTGGGAGGGGGGGTCCAAATACATGAAGATGTCCTACATTCTGCTGGTCTCATAGTTCAGTGGTGCCTGACGCAGAATGGGGACGGGGGGGCAAGCTCGGGAGCGAGTTCAGCTTCCTGACACCCTGATGGATGAAGCTGTCCTTCAGTCTGCTGGTCCTGGCCTGGAGACTCCTCAGTCTCCTCCCTGATAGCAGCAGACTGAAGAAGCTGTGTGACGGATGGGTGGGGTCACCTGCGATGCAGAGGGCTTTGCGAGTGAGACGGATTCCGTAAATTTCCTGGAGGGAGGGGAGAGAGACAATGATGATCTCAGCTGCTCTAACTATGCGTTGCAGAGTCTTCCGGCAGGACGCGTTGCAGGCGCCATACCACACAGTGATGCAGCTAGTCAGAATGCTCTCGATTTTGCCTCTGTAGAAGGTGTACATGATGGGGGGTGGGGCTCTGGCTCTCCTCAGTTTGCGGAGGAAGTAGAGACGCTGTTGAGATTTCTTGGCCAGTGCTGCGGTGTTGTTGGTCCAGAAGAGGTCCTCTGTGATGTGCACACCCAGGAACTTGGTGCTACTCACTCTCTCCACAGACGCACCGTTGATGGTCAGAGGAACATGCTGAGTGTGCGCTCTCCTGAAGTCAACAACAATCTCCTTCGTCTTCTCCTCGTTCAGAGAGAGATTGTTGTCACTGCACCACCCGGCCAGGAGGCTCACCTCGCTCCTGTAGTTTGTCTCATCTCTGTTGCTAATGAGACCCACCACAGTCGTGTCATCCACAAACTTAATGAAGAGGGTGGAGTTGTGAGGTGGACGGTGTGCAGAGTGAAGAGGAGGGGGCTCAGCACACATTCTTGGGGGGCCCCAGTGTTCAGTGTGATGGTGCTGGATGTGTTGCTGCTGACCCGTATTGCCTGAGGTCAGAAAGTCAGAAAGTCCAACAGCCAGTTGCACAGCGAAGTGTTGAGCCCCAGCTCGACCAGTTTGTGAATGAGCTGTTGAGGGATGATTGTGTTGAATGCTGAACTGAAGTCTATGAACAGCATTCTGACGTATGAGTCCTCTTTGTCTAGATGTGTGAGTGCTGAGTGGATGGCTGTAGTGATGGCATCACCGGTCGAGCGGTTGGACTGATATGCAAACTGGAATGGGTCCGGGGGAGGGGAGGGCAGACTTGACGTAGTGCATGACTTTAAAGCACTTCATGAGGATGGGAGTAAGTGCAACAGGACGGTAGTCATTGAAGCAGGATGGAGATGGCTTCTTCGGTACTGGAATGATGGTGGTAGTTTTGAAACGTGGGAACAACAGCCTGACTAAGTGAGATGTTGAAAATGTCTGTGAAGACATCAGTGAGTTCTGCTGCACAGTCTCTCAGTACACGCCCAGAAATGTTGTCAGGTCCCAGAGCTTTGCGTGCATTGATCCTGCTGAAGGATCTCAACACGCTGTCCGGGGTCAGCGTCATTACCTGGTCACCGGGAGGAGGTGGAGTCTTCTGTGCAGTGGTGCAGTTTTGTTTCTCAAAGCGAGCGAAGAAGGTGTTCAGCTTGTTCAGCAAAGAGATCCTGTCACAGGTCCTGCCACAGGCTCCGAGTGTCTCTGCTGTCACTGAATTGATGGGTTATCCTCCTGGAGTACTGTCTCTTAGTCTCTGATGCCGCGGGATAGGTTGGCCCTGGCTGTTCTGAGGCCCACCTCATCTCCAGCTCTGAATACAGCGTTCCGCATCTCCAGGAGTCTGTAGACCTCCCCTGTCATCCACGGCTTCTGGATGGCCCAGACAGTGATAGTTTTTGTGACTGTTACATCCTCAGTACACTTGTTGATGTAGGCAGTGACAGTCTCTGAGTACTCCTGGAGGTCAATGGTGTTATTGTAAGTGGCAGCCTGCTTAAACATATTCCAGTCAGTTGTATCAAAGCAGTCTTGAAGAGCGTCTGACGACCCTTCCGGCCACACTTGAATCTGTTTTTTGTCACGAAACGCACACAGACAGGTAGATCCAAATGCAGTATGTTTTATTAGGGCAATCCAAAATCATAAACAGTCCAGGCAGGGGTCAAAACCAAACATAAACAGTCCAAAACATGAAAACACGAACATCCACCAGGGAGACCAGGACAACGCATGGTGACATTCAACAAGGACTCCGTAACCAATGACAGAAACAACCAGGGTATTGTATAGACAGGTGCAAACAAGGTAAGTGGTGACAGCTGAATAAAATGAACAGTGATGAACAGATAAGGCTAGTGGGAAATGTAGTTCTGAAGCGGGGTGACGATAAGGGGAAGTGAGACCTCTAGTGGACACCCAGGGATACACAGACCAGACACTGTGACATTAGCCCCCCTCTAAGGAGCAGCTTCCAGATGCTCCTCAGACACACAAAAAAAAAAAAAAACAAACCAAAAAGACCAGGAGGGAGGTGGACTGGTGGAGGTAGAACAGGGGGAGGGATGGCGGGCCAGGCCCGTGTAGGAGAACGGGGACCGGCATAATGGCTCCACCGGCAGCCAAGGTGGATCAGACAGTTCAGGGGGCCAGGGTTGACCCAAAAGTTCAGGGGACCACGAGGGACCAGGCAGTTCAGGTGGCCCCGAAAGTTCAGGGGACCACGAGGGACCAGGCAGTTCAGGTGGCCAGGGTGGACCCGAAAGTTCAGGGGACCACGAGGGACCAGGCAGTTCAGGTGGCCAGGGTGGACCCGAAAGTTCAGGGGACCACGAGGGACCAGGCAGTTCAGGTGGCCAGGGTGGATCAGTCCATCTCAGTTGTGCAGACAGCCAGGGAGGAACTCGCCACTTGAGCGACCAGAGCGGAACCTGCCCTTCCGGGGTCCCTGTGGAGACGTGACGGTGCTCTGGACGGTCTGTGGAGACGTGAAGGTGCTCTGGACGTCCTGTGGAGACGTGAAGGTGCTCTGGACGGCCTGTGGAGACGTGAAGTGCCTCGACCTCGGGAACCATCTCGGGCACCACATCGGACAGCGCCTCGGGCACCCGCATCGGGAATGGCCTCGGGTCCCACAACGGCATCGGGAACCGATTCGGCCTCGGGAACCATCTCTGGCACCAAGCATCGAACACTGCCTCGGGCACCGCCTCGGGAATGGCCTCGGACCCTGCCTCGGGCACCGCATCGGGAACGGCCTCCGCATCGGGCACCGCCTCGGCCTCGGGCACCGCCTCAGCCTCGGGCATTACATCGGGAACCGTCTCTGGCACCGTCTCTGGCACTGCATCGGGCAACGCCTCGGCATCGGGCACCGCCTCGGCCTCGGGCATTGCATCGGGAACTGCCTCGACCACCGCCTCGGGCACCGCCTCGGCCTCGGGCATTACATCGGGAACCGTCTCTGGTACGGCATCGGGCACCGCCTCGGCCTCGGGCATTACATCGGGAACCGTCTCTGGTACGGCATCGGGCACCACCTCGGCATCGGGGACCGCCTCGGGCACCGCCTCGGCATCGGGGACCGCCTCGGCATCGGGCACCGCCTCGGCATCGGGCACCGCCTCGGCATCGGGCACCGCCTCGGGCACCGCCTCGGCCTCGTGCATTGCATCGGGAACCGCCTCTGCCTCGGCCACCGCCTCGGCCTCGGGCATTGCATCGGGAACCGCCTCTGCCTCGACCACCCCCTCGGCCTCGGGCATCGCATCGGGAACCGCCTCTGCCTCGACCACCCCCTCGGCCTCGGGCATTGCATCGGGAACCGCCTCTGCCTCGGCCACCGCCTCGGCCTCGGGCATTGCATCGGGAACCGCCTCTGCCTCGGCCACCGCCTCGGCCTCGGGCATTGCATCGACCACCGCCTCGGCCATCGCATCGGGAACCACCTCGGCCACCGCATCGGGCACCGCCTCGGGCACTGCCTCGGCATCGGGCACCGCCTCAGCATCGGGCACCGCCTCGGCCACCGCATCGGGCACCGCCTCGGGCACCGCCTCGGCATCGGGCACAACATCGGGCACCGCTTCGGCATCAGGCACCGCCTTGGGAACCTTGGGCACGTCCACCTGGACGACAGCGGCCTGCTCGGGAACATCCTCCTGGACGACAGCGGCCTGCTCGGGAACGTCCTCCTGGACGGCAGCGGCCTGCTCGGGAACGTCCTCCTGGACGGCAGCGGCCTGCTCGGGAACGTCCTCCTGGACGGCAGCGGCCTGCTCGGGAACGTCCT
Source organism: Cyprinus carpio (assembly GCF_018340385.1). Taxonomy (NCBI): domain Eukaryota; kingdom Metazoa; phylum Chordata; class Actinopteri; order Cypriniformes; family Cyprinidae; genus Cyprinus; species Cyprinus carpio. The sequence continues at coordinate 677,489 of NC_056574.1, read as the reverse complement.
CCTGGACGGCAGCGGCCTGCTCGGGACCCCCCTCCGGGCTTTGAGGAACGGCTGACGCCTGTCCCTCCTCCTGCGGCCTCTATGATGGCGAGCCGGTGGCTCCTTGACGGAAGACTCAGGCGTTGAGTCAACCATCTTGTGCTGTGGTGCTGGGCTGACGGCCATCTTGTGCTGTGGCGCTGGGCACGCTGAGCTGGCGGCCATCCTGTGCAATGGCGCTGGGCTGGCGGCCATCTTGTGCTGAGGTGCTGAACTGGTGGCCATCTTGGGCATTGGCGCTGGCTCAGCGGCCGTGATGTGAATACTCCTGGGAAACTCTGGGATCTGGCACATCCTGGAAAAGTAGCTTAATAATGTCTCCGCGGCCATCTTGGGCGTTGGCGCTGAGCTGGCGACCGTCTGGCCTCGTGGCGTGGAGCTGGTGACCACCCTGTGCTGTGGCGCTGGGCCGGCGTCCATCCTGCCTCGTGGCACTGGCTCTGCGTCCATCGTGGGCAGTGGCGCCACCATGGCGGACTGGCGCTTCCTCTCCCCTCTCCGTCCGCCATGGTGAGACAGTGGCACTGATCCGTCCCCACGAGCCCAGGGTCGAAGGGGAGCCACGTTTGAGAGCGATGTTGCACCTCCTCTCGACCATTCCCTCCTTGGCGACCTCCCCTGGTTCCCCGGAAGACCACCAGGCGAGTTCCCTCAAACCTGCTCCTCTCCCGCTCTGTGGCTGGGGGAGAATCCTCGAAAAACATATCGCTGGATCTAGGTTAGACGGAGTCCTTCTGTCACGAAACGCACACAGACAGGTAGATCCAAATGCAGTATGTTTTATTAGGGCAATCCAAAATCATAAACAGTCCAGGCAGGGGTCAAAACCAAACATAAACAGTCCAAAACATGAAACACGACACATCCACCAGGGAACCAGGAAAACGCAGGGTGACATTCAACAAGACTCCGTAACAATGACAGAAACAACCAGGGTATTTATAGACAGTTGCAAACAAGGTAAGTGGTGACAGCTGAATACAATGAACAGTGATGAACAGATAAGGCTAGTGGGAAATGTAGTTCTGAAGCGGGGTGACGATAAGGGGAAGTGAGACCTCTAGTGGACACCCAGGGATACACAGACCAGACACTGTGACATTTTTGAACTGGTTTGGCGACTTTAATGAATGGTCTGTATGCAGGCATTAGCATGACAGTGATGTGGTCAGAGGCACCAAGGTGGGGGAGGGGAAGGACTTTGTAAGCTCCTCTCTGTGTGGTGTAAACACAATCCAAAATGTTTTTACCTCATGTTGGAAAGTTGTGTTGGTGTATTTTTGGAAACACACTCTTTAAGTCAGCATGGTTGAAATCCCCAGCTGTGATGAGAAAAGCATCAGGGTGTGCTGTCTGCTGCTCACTGATGTGCTGGTGCAGTTCATTTAGTGCATCGTTCCTGTTGCTGTTGTTGTTATTCGGGGGAATGTAAACTGAAACGAGCAGTATGGCAGTATATTCCCTCGGCAGATAGAACGGCTGGCACTTAATAATCATAAACTCCACCAGGGGTGAGCAGTGTTTGCAGATCACAACAGCATCGCGGCACCACGCATCATTGATGTAAACACAAAGCCCGCCACCGCGGGTTTTATCTCCCACGATGAGAGCTCTGTCCGCTCGATAGCACGTCAGCTGGTCGAGCTGGATAGCGCAGTCTGGGACACTGTCGTTGAGCCATGTTTCCGTGAACACAAAAACACAACAGTCTCTTACAGTGCTCTGAACGTAGTAATCGGATGAAGTCCAGTTTATTGTCCAAAGAGCGTACGTTAGCCAGTATGATGGTGGGGATAGATGGCTTGTGTGGGTTAGCCGTTAGCCTAGCCCGGATACCTCCGCGCTTCCCCCTCTTCTGCTTCCTCTCACGCCGCTCGTGGCGCCTCCGCTGTGGGCGAGATGCAGCAGTGGGTGTCGGTGATGATGTAGGTCTCTGGAGCAGACCGAGGGCCCGCAGCTGTTCCGCGTGTGCGGAGTTTAACTCTAAAAATGCGGTTCTGCCGACATCCAGCAGAAACTCATGACTGTATGCGCGCTTAAAGACAGGTAGACGCGATGACGACGTCCAAAAACATTGCGACTCACAAGACAAAAAAACACGAAAACACCGTTCTGTCAGGACAGAGAGAATCCGCTGCATGTGGACACGCCACCATCTTGGATAGGCAATGGACTTCAAAGGACTCTACATGATCTCAGTCAAGGAATAAAGGTCTTATCTAGCAAAACGATTGGCCTTTTTTTTAATAAAATAAAATAAATGTATAAACTTTTTTAACCACAAATGCACATCATGCACTAGCTCTGTAATGCGTGTCTGCAAATTCACGCATTACGTAATCTCGTTGGAAAGGTCATGCAGCTCTTCGTCTGTGTACTCCGGGTGAGTAGGGTAGGGTGAAAAACTTTAGCACATTTTTTCCTCCAACTTCAAAATTGTCCGACATATTGTTTTACGCTTTTTTTGTAAAGGGCATTTGACTTTCTTGCATGTTCATTTTGTAAACAAAGGGTCAATACACACGTGTGACCTTTCCAATGTGACTATATAATGTGAGAAGTCGAGCTATTGCAAGATGAGCATTTGTGGTTGAAAAAGTATATACATTTTATTTTTAAGAAAATGATGTTTTCGCTAGATAAGATCCTTATTCCTCAGCCGGGATCGTCTAGAGCCATTTGAAGCTGCTTTGAAACTGCAATTTGGACCATTTGGCCACCAGTGAAGTGCATTATATGGAGGAAAATCTTGGAATGTTTTTCTCAAAAACCTTAATTTCTTTGCAACTGAAAACTGATCTTGAATGACATGGGGGTGAGTAAATTATTAGAATTTTTATTGTTGTCATAAAATAAGAATATGTGAATAACTCGATTTTGACAAAAATGACAGCTAGAACCTTATAATTCCATGATGACGATATGTCTTGGTGATAGAGCTGCTTGTTTGGGGGTGTTTCGTTCAGTTCTGTCCTGTTTTGATTCTATAAATGTGCTGATATATGCATGTCTGCTGATGCAGCAGTTTATATTCTTACATTCAACGGTATGCATATATTGGCTTGTAGTATGTCCATTTCTTGTGTCTCCTGGGAGGTTCAACCAACTCTGAGTTGAAACTTGAACTCTGAGTTGACTTACCCTGAGATGGGAAACTCGGAGAAGGTTGACTCTGAGTTTAGCGTATGCACCATGACTATGAAAAGCCATGATCAATGGAGCTCCAAAATGATGATTCACCATGGCAACGACACCCAACAAAAAGACGTCCGCATACTTCCGAGTAAATACATAAGTTTAATTTTTAATCACTGTTATAATATCAGAGGTGAAAACTGAAAGAACAGTAAGTAATTGAACTAATATTAATTTTCAACATTAATTTATCCCACAGGCAAAAAAAAAAGGAGCTAAACATGAAATATAAAGGCATAATTTAATCAAGTAAAGCTTTAAGCATAAAAGGTTCATGGGTGTAAGCTAAATGACTAAACAAACATTTGACATTAAATAAATATCATTCCGTGTCTTTTTCGATGTGCAGCAGCACTTTCACATAGTCTAATGCTCTGTTGTCTAATCCAAACTGTTGCATTTCTTAATTAGAGTAATGGAATTAACATTTGACTTCTACTCAGCCAACATCACGAAGGCTCGCAAAACAATGAAAAACAGATGAAAAGCATGGCCACAATACCAAGTATTGTTTTTCAACAGGAAAAAGAATAACTGTTCCTTTTATATTTGTAGGAAATAAAGATGACCAAATAAATTTAACAGCTGTGGTGGTGGTGGTGGTTACGGCATATACAGTATCTCAAACTACCCTTTCATCTGGCATCCTTCCATTCCATGTGGTAATCAGCCTCATTTTTGATGGGTTTGTGCCAAAGAAACTACACAAAAATTCTCAAAAAGAGTGTGAGAGCAAGGTACACTTTCCTTACCGCTCTGCGGCCTTATCACAGCAGCATGTCTTTGGACATACTGTATTGGCAGTAGCAAATCTCGGTACTTGCTCTGCTGTAGCAAGTACCAGATCTGTTCAAGACCAAACACATTAACATTGCCATGTCTTGGGGGAAAAAGATTAATATTTTTATTATTATTTTTATTATTATTTAACACTTCTATGCCTTCATTTGATTACCAACTTTTTTTTATAATAAAACTTCTCGGAATAAATAAATAAATAAATAAATAAAACATTTCAATGGGCCTATTAAAGTAAAAATTTATACATTTTTAAATTATTAAGTTTATTGAAAATATTAAGTTTTATGAACTCAGTCGATTAGACATTCTTTTAAATTATTAAAATGTAATTAGACCATTAAATTGGAATCCAGAAAAATTAAATTAGAAAACACAAAATTAGGGAACAACAGAACAGAATTTGGGTAAAAAAAAAATTAAAAAATTAAATAAAAAATATTATTATTATTATTATTATTATTATTATTATTATTATTAAACTATTTTATATTATTATTATTAAACTATTGATAAACTTAACTGTAAAAATTGTATACATTTTATGATTTTGATCAAATTGAACTTTTTGCTTACTAAAATTTAATTTAACTGTAAAAATGTAATGCAGTTCAACAGTTAAAAAAAAAAGAAAAAAAAGAAAAAAAACTATTGTGAATCACAACACACGTTCGATGGGAGATGATACGGTAGCGAGTGTAGACATGTTATTGTTTGTATTTGTGCAAAGCCAGTGACCCTAGCAAATATGAAATAAGTTTTCAAGTTGTTGGAATAGTAAGTGGTATGTAAATAAATTAAATGATAATTTTAAACTTGCTGAACCCAGCAATCCAGTAATAAAAACACATTAGCATGTTTAGAGCATATGGTTTATTATGCTAACTTCACTTCATTGCGCTTTGTTCCTTTAAAGCAGTCTGACAATTACACCATTCTGATGGAAAGGATGTATTGCTGTGCAGGGGTTTTACAAGGCCAAGCTTTAAAAAATGTGCTCTGTTGCACATTACCGTTTTCTTTTGTGGATTGCAAGGAATCTTTCCCAGGTGCCGAGGTCCTCCAGCGATCCAGTGGGAGCAGGGTTTGGGAACAGTAGGGGCCCAGCATGCATGCTTTTGTCTATTTTCCCATCAGGCAGACTCAGGGAACTGAGCGAGGCACCGTGTGTGTCACCCAAACCCGCTGTTGCCACCGCTGCAGCAGTAAAACGCATTACCCCCACTTGTCCCTCTTTGCGCTTTTGAGAGAGCACAAATAGCAGGGATTACAAGATCTAATTTCCACAGAGCTGTTGCTTTCTGAAAGCGCCTTTACGCAAAAAAGGGCCCCGGCTCACAAGTAGCTTGTTTATGTTGGTCGACTGAGAGCTGTTAAACGTTTCAGTCGCGGTAACTGAAGCCAAAGGCTCCGGCTGCAAATAAGCTAACATGAGATCAGACTGCCAAGCCTGAGAAAGAACAAGAGGAAACTCCCGTCATGAGGACGGATTTCATTCTGTGGACTCAAATAAAAAGATCACACAATTTGCTTTTCGTAATTTACTTGGGAATTTAATATTTCACTAGCATTACTGACAGTTTGATAATTCTGAGGATGTCAAATACAGTTATTTGAGTTCTCTCACCCCTCTATTATATAACTATTAACATTACTGCAGACATGCCTTATACAGAAAAGATGGCAACCTGCAACTGGTTCTTTAAAGAGACATTTCTACTTGATTTAACTCATATAAAGTAGTTTTAGTGGTATAAATTAATTATTTTTTTGTGGCTTGAACAAATTCAGTTAATCTAGATGTTACCATTTTTTTTTTCAGCCTAATCTATATTAATTGTATTGTTAGCTAAAGAACATGAAAACCCCAAACTCTTCAAATTTCTCTCATTTATAATACGAAGTAATGCAGTATCATTACATGTTAAATTGATAGATTGGCTTATTTTGCTAATGGCTTACATAGTCATGTAAACACATACGTGGTGTTCACATAGGTTTCTGAAGCGCATGCAAATGTCTGAAATGACTGGACAACTAAGGAAACAGAAAGGTTTATGATTCTCGCTTTCAGCTACTCTGCTTTCTTCACAATAACCAGCTTTCTCAAGTGCAATGTGAAGACACTGAGTGATAATTAGCATTAGCTTCAGTTTGCCTCTTACCTGTCATCTGAGATTGACTCGAATGCCTGGTAATAAGTTGCCGGCATTTAGAAATGAAACAAACAAAAATTTCAAAGGCATATTGAGCATTACAGGTAAATTCTCCAGAGGTCTGAAAGACTCTGACAGACAGCTCTGATGACAAACGCCCGCCATCTGAACCGGTCGCAGCTGGTTCTGGGTATTTAATAAACATGTAAACAATCCAGTTCACCTCATTAGGTGATTGCAAAGAGCCACGCTGTCCATAAATCAAGAGTCAGGTTATCATGGCCTCTGATCTAAACTGTACCGGGGCGCCCAGCTGTCTGCGCTGTGCAAACTGTGAACAGCGGGCTGTAAAGAATTAAATTCCTCCTGACTAGTTTACCTTTCCTCCTCTGAGACGCATGAGCGTACATACAGAAGATGTGAGGTTAAAAAGCCCAGCAGTCGCTTGTTACACTTACATAAAAGCACATGAGCAGATGCACACAGAATGCTGTGTAAATGAATAACGTGTGAATGTAGCTTTCTCCTGCAGGTCATTTATAGGCCTGACTTGATAATGTGTTTCTGTAGTTTAACACTATAATTCAATATCTTGTCCAGGCAAGTCTTCTGTCTCTAGGGAACACAGTAAAGATAATGTAAAAGTGACATAAGTTCATCTGATGGTACAGTGTAGATTTTTTATGGATGCACTGATATCTGTGTTCGTCACGTGTCATCAGGAAGAAACACATGTATTCTTTATTGTTGCAGTTTTGAGCTACACTCTTAATGGTATAGAGTGCAACAGTCGTGTTCCAGAAGTAAAAACATTCATTTCAATCAATCATTTTTATTTATTTATTTATATTATTTTTTTTACAGTAACTGATAAACCTTTAAAGACAGACATGTCGTCAGCAAAATGATGGTTAATTGTTTGTATATGTTTTTGTTGAACCCATCACATTAATTTAACTTATTTATTTATTTTTTAAAAAAAGGGTTTAATAGCAGAATTTATTGTGGAAAAACTACATTACCATGATGCTATACAGAAATTCCACAAATCAGAGAGTCACATCTAGCAAATTGTGTTAAAAGAGCTCTTTAGCTCTGCCCAGTCTCTCTATCCTCTTAAAATATATATGCATATTTTTCAATAAACTTCTACTTTAAAAGAATAGTTTTCTTTCTCCATTTTACTTGCTTCATGGGATTGTAGTTCTTTCCTTAACGGCACTGAAAAAAAAATGGTAACCTAAAAATGTGGTAACATCTAAACTAATTGATTTTATTTAAATAAAGAAATGCTATTTAAATCAACCTAAGTATATCAAGTTACATCAACAAAATTTAATTTAAGGGTAAGATCAGGTAAAATGAATGGGAAAAATACTTTCAAAACCAGTGCTGCAAAATGAATGGGAAAAATACTTTCAAAACAAGTGCTGCTGAAAAAAATGGATGGACCACTAATGCACTCTTATTACAAAAAAAAACAATGATATTAGTCAAAATATTTAATAGACATGCAAGAGGTTGGCGATGTGGTTCCAGTTTTGTTGTCAGTGTGATCCTGCGTTATGTCATTGTCTCCACAGTTTTACCCAGTTCTTTGATCAGAAACATTATCCTGACAAGTACTGAGAATTAGACATTCAAACAGTTGTCATCAAGATATTTCACATTTTACAATGGCAACATCTTACCATGAGTCTACGTCAACTAATTGCGTTTCAGTTTGTGGCGAGTCTCCAACAGTGACAATGTAGACTTGACTTCAGTGATGGGGATTTGCAAGAGATTAAAGTTCAGGCTTGATTTTAGTGAATCTAAGTGCTACTGACAGAAGCAGAAGATCACGTGGAGTCATCGACTATAATCAGAACAAGTCTGTAATCACTCAATCAAGCAGGCTTTCAATTTACCCGGCCGTATCGAATTACCTCACATCCGAATCACAGCATATGGCGGCTCACTGGAAATCGCTGACGCTCACCTATATGCAGAAGCATGTCTGAAAATAAGCTATTCACAGTGACTCCATGAAATGAATCGAGTATTGTTGCCGTTGTCATTATTATTCTCCACGGCGGATGTGCAGTGTAGATTATCTGAGGGGGTCGTGGAGTATTGTGTCTAATTTGGGAGGCCTGGCTGAATGAGGAAGCGAGGAATATCCTGACTACATCTTTAACCTATTCAGGCAGAATGATGTCATGATTAGAAGAGGAAACTGGCCAAAAAGCAAACACCCCCCACGCACTAAGAACGGAGAAAGAGAAGAGAGCGAGACAGACAGAGAGAGAGATCAAAGATCAGCAGCACGTCTCACGCTCGTCTCCACACCAAACACACAGTGTGAATGTGTTGGATCAGCGCAGTGGCCTGCTGTTCCATTCGATCGCTGCTCCTCTGTCCCTCCCAATGCAGGACGCGATGAGGTGATGCTAGACAGAGAGCAGGAGCATCAGGCAGACACTGGTGCTACAGAAACAAGCCCAGCTCACATTTTAGCCCAAATTCCAAAGAAAATCAGGCCTTTTCTGCATTACTTTTGTGATTATTTCCAGTACCTACCTTTCCTGCAAAATTCTCCATACTGTAAAAATGTAAAATATTGTAAATAAAATAAAAAATGAAAAAAAAAAAAAAGATAGAAAATAATATGAAAAACAAATTTTGGCACACTGATTCATGCTCCCATAAAACTTTAATAAACTTCAATATTTCGATGCATATATATATATATATATATATATATATATATATATATATATATATATATATATATATATGTGTGTGTCTGTGTGTGTGTGTGTGTGTGTGTGTGTATGTGTTTACATTTGCCTCAACAATTATGTTTGAATGCAAATAGTCGTAACATTCCTACAACAGCTTGCATTGTCTTAACGCAAAATATTTCCATTTTGATTTTGCGTATCACATGACCAAGACATTTTCTTGACAGAGAGTTTCATGAGATGTAGGTTTTGGAATGTGAGAAGCGTGTTGCAATATAGTTCTTGGCTGTGTATCACAGAGAGGGCGCGCAAAGTCACTTACTGTTGAACCCTCCATAAGATTCTCAAGCTGTTCTCATGAGACTGACGACTGAACTGATTGTGTTTCTCACTTGAGCAGTTTAACAATACTGGGCTGATGTTGCACGAGAGCACAGTGTTCCAAATCCACAGATAAACACTTCCTTCACAGGAAGGACACCTGATCTGCTCTCTTCATTAGAGGAAGGGAAACATGCAATATAGAGATCAGGTCCCAAAAGTCCCACAGGCTTTGCATGTAACCACTGATTCATGTCTATATTGTGATCTATACCAGTAACAGCAAAGCCAGAATGTTTTCTGGTAATACACAGCTCTCTGGTATAATGGTAGTTAACACTTAATTTTGCTGGTTCTTTTGACTATAAGTAACTTTGCAACCAGTCTTTACAGCTAGCAGTCTTTAGAGTATTAATAGTTTGTCTGCTTAATATCTGTTAACACTATACTTTTATGGATATACTATTGACTACAAGTCTCTTTGCAAGTACATGTTAACTTATTCTACTAACCCTACCCTAACAGTCTACTAATACTCTAATGAAAGTTTAGTTGACATGTAGTTGCAAAGTTACTTATAGTCAACAGAATTTATAAAGTGGTCATCAAAATGAAGTGGAACCCAATTGAGATGGGTCTATTGCTTCTTTTTGTCTTTGATGTTTATGTATAATGACACTTAACTCTATAACTATTGAGTTAGGTAAGTGGTCTCTTGCATAACTGTGCTAGTTTCATATCTCATGATTTTCTTAGATCACGTTCAAAGGTGGAGAATATCTGAAGAGCACTTTACAGAACGACACAGTGATCTGACTGGAACTTGCCCTGGGACATTGTAGGCCTTGTGCGTATGTTGCAGCAAGTCCAGTCCTGCTGAGGGTAAGACAGTGAGGAGATCACTTCAAACGCTCTCGCTTTAGCTCTCCTCTTAAGACATAACTCACATGGCCCTGTCACCTCGTCGGTGTAAAATATGTTCTTGCCCCAAACTAAAACAAACATCACATCCATCTCCATTTACTTGACTTCCAGAATATGTGGGGGAGAAGAAAGGGCTGCATTTAAAGGGCTTTGATTGGTTCTCGGCTATGCCCCTGCTTTGACCACCTTCAGGTTTTTGACATTCAATTAGAAGCTGGTTTACACCTAAAAACCAAGTTCAGTGACTTTTCACTCACTGAAACACTCAGGGCTTCTTCAAGTCAGCCTGACATTTCACATTTATATTGATCTTCTTAAGCTCTTTGTTTTTACAGCAATTAACAAGACACTGAGCCATTTCTTCCCAACCTAACATAAAAAGTGTGCTAGAAAAAATTATTGGAAAAACATACGGCAGGGTTTTGAGATTTTTATTCAACTGAAGAAACAATTTGCAACTGTCAAAAAAGGAAAACCATTTACTTGACCCTTCAAACTGCTGCCTTCCTCTCTAACAGTGCATTTTGCTTAGTTTCCCTTGATCCTAACACCGGGCTCCCTCATGGTTTAGAACATATCCACGAGTTATCCGATTCCAAGTCTAAACACATCTCAGTTGCCACACGTGTCCAGGCGCCTGTGTTTGTTTAGGCCAGACCTTCAACCCCTCATCATCTCTGCTGAAGCCCGATCTTTCCAATTTCACCTGACCCCTTGAATGTGCTCAAGATGTGACGGATTCCTCTGTCACGGCTCTGGAAGCCATTTTCTCCCTGTACCTGATGATTGGGATACTTGCTGCTCTGGAGAGGACTGTTCTCTCTGACGGGAGCACGGCCTTCATGTCAGACCTGATTAAACAAGCCCATCAGCAGCGCTTGTGCCAGGAGCCTCATGGGAAAGCAATCTGTGCCGAGTGTGAGCTCATCAAGCAGCCTGAGTGCTCGTCGGTGACATGACAATTATCAGGGGTTTCCTTAATCTTGACGAAAGCTCTTCCTGAATTCCAGTGCTGCTGAAGAAAGATTTTAGCAAATGTCTTCTGTTGGCCTGGAACAGCTTTTTTTGTAGGGATATTCTGGAATGGCTCCACGCTAATCATCACTTTTTAAATTTGCTGATGAAGAATGTAAAGACAACACTGTCCGGAGCCCAACAAGGAGAATGATTTGGAGCTCCTGGCCTGTTGAGGCAGGAAGTCCCCTATAATTAAAATAAAAGCAGCATTGTCAGAACCTGAGAGCTTCTGTATTAATGCAGAATACAAATTACATTACAGCGATCACACTCTGAAGAAAGAATTCACTCTTCTCAGCATTTATCAGGCCTGAAACGGTGGCTGTGAGTGTGTGAACACTGGAAAACATCCGATGAGAGCCATTGAAGAGCTTTTAAAGATCGATATACCAAAGTTCTAGATGAGGAAAGTAAAACTGGATGGAGAGAATTTGATACACATGCATGTATGTGTTCATAGCAGTATATCGCTGTGTGATGAGGTGGTGTCTTAGCTATGTGAGTGGCTGAAGGCTGTCCTCCAGGCTGTAAAGTAGGCGCCACAGCTCTGGACCCTAAGGAGCTGTCAATCAAAGGCATGAATCATTCAGAGAGCCTTTATCTTCCCCAGCAGTGGTGCGATCCAGAGTGATGGTGCCAAACAAGCCTTTCTGTGTCTAGCGCTCACTTATAATATCTTTCACCTCCACTTCTTCTCTTATCATCACATTTCCTCAGCTTTGCAACAATTTTCTGTTCATCCTGTCACCACTGCAGGGACTGAAACCTGCCTGCCAGACACAGCTGTCAACACAAACAGAAAGCCGCAACCCCAGGGTGTAAAGATCAAGAGAAAGCACTGCATTATGCCCAATGGCTGCATGACTGTGTTCTGCTGGCTCTGATACATATCACTCTGTGACAGTAATCTGGACTGAACCCTTGCCGGGAATCCAGGATTTAGGTGGACTTGCAATCAGGCACTTACATGTAGGGGTTATGAGATCTCCTCATTTGGTTGCAACTGATCAGATGATCTGCTGGTGATCTAGCTCTCTCTAGGGCTATGGCTTATTATGTGGCTATGCTATGCCATGCATATCCATGCCCCTGAAGTTTTGACCTGGGTTTTAATTTAAAATGTTATATTTTATGAATGTTCTGTTGTTTGCCAGACGTGTGCTCAGTAGCATTTTTCAATTCTGCTCAAAATTAGCTAAACAGAACACCAGTGAGATGGTCAGTACTGAAACAAATAAAGTTACTGTACTGGTGTGATCATTTCGGTAGTGACTATTTATCATCTGTATGGAAGGCAAGCTGTATGATGAAACATTAGCTCAATGACAATTCAAAAACAGTGTTTGCCCTTCCAAATACAGATGATAGGAACAGCTGATACATTTTCAATATTTCACGCTTGATCAGTTCCTCCCATCACTGCCTGGGGCCTTGCCAAGATCAGGCCATCTATGGCAATGGTCCCCAACTACATTCCTGGAGCACCAACACATCACACTTTGCATGTCTTCTTTCATTTCTTGGAGTCTCTAATAATGAGCCGATGAGCTGAATCGATTAAGAAAACATGCAAAATGAGAGTGTGCACACATAAGAGTGTGCACCTGTTTGAGATGAGGATGATGATGATGATGATCAGAACCACCTAGTATCAGCACTCTGATCAGCGATGCCTCTATGAAACCCTGTGATGAGATGTGATCAGGAACTAGAGAATAGAGACAGCACACCTCTAGAACTGTCTTTCTTCATTGATCTTTTCCATCCAAAGTCAACAAATTCAATCTCTATGTTAATGGATGAACAAACAGTGAATGTTACAGCAGGTGCACTTTAGGCAGGTGAAATCTCGCTGTCTTCGTAAAAGGCTGCAAAGCTCTGGTAATCCCTGCATGTGAGCAGAATGGCCTCTCAGTCCATTACTGTGGCGTTAGTGGCTATAAGGTTGCCTTGTTGTTAGTGGCAGCGTTAATGTAATGCAATCCACTGGTCTCCCGCTCGGCCTGAATGTTGCAGACAGTGAGTCTGACCGGAGCGTGGCATCAATTCTAATGGGCTTTTTAGAGCTGTAATGATGGGAATCTGTTCACGCCTCAACTGTCATGCCTAATTATGACCAACCAAACAATGACTCCATTCACACTGGATCGAGTTACCTCCTCTCTTCCACTGGCTTATCACCATTAAGAGGATTCTAGTCTGCTGGTCCAGCTGTGTGAAATGTATATCCCAGAATGAATATATACTGCTAGACAAATTTTTAATTGTCTTGAGAAGATGAAACCAAAATTTGAGAATTGGAAAGCGACACAATTATTCCCTCACTCCCTGATGTCCAATAAGGACTGACATGGCTTAATGGCAAATTTGATGAAACATTATCACTCCTAATCTTTCTTAGCTGATACTTGTAATCTACTGTTATCCTGTTCAATTTATAAAACATCTTCGCTGTGCTTTGAAGGCAATTCCTGCTTTCACATGAACAAGAAAAACAATGAAGTGGTTACAAAGAATGAGATGGGTTTTCTTCATTTTTTGTCATTACAGGAGTGTCTTTATAAGAGCGTCTGCGTCTGTCAAACCCATGACTCAGTATCAGATAAATGTTTCCCAGTCAAAGATGTTTATGTACATATGCTTTTAGCAGGGCACTTACCTTTAGAGGTTAGATCTATAAAGAGATAATTGCTGTGTGAGTGAAGTCAATGGTCCCCTCGTCTAGATACCTTTGTCAAGTTTCACCATAAGAGTGTGTGTATGGGGAACTCTGTTTGTGAGGTGCATTTGCTTATGGGAAAACTTGCCTCTAACAAGGTAGAGTGTCAATATTTATGTTGCTGCTCAGGGTTGATATACGCACATTAATCGTCTTCTGTGGTTGCATAGTACAGAACACAGGCAGTGACTGATCGTCCTGAGGGCAAATGCTGGAATATTCCAAGTGGGTGAATGAAAGTACGAAGTGCAATCATATTTTTTATAAATATTTTAAACGTATCCTGAAGAGATGGCAGGCTAAAGCTTGTCAGCAGACAGTCACGGGTCAGCCATTCTTATAAAAATACTAAATGAGTAATGGTGTGCATTATCATTTTTTACAATCAGTTCTCCACGGCAGTTCTTGCACATGAAGGAGTTTATTGGTGGGGCACTGGTAACATTGACGCTCTGACATTTTAACAGCCAGATGTAGTAAGAGGTGAAGTGATATCAAGGTAGGGAAGCTCAATATAACTATGGAGGGGCGGAGCTGTAAGTTGAAGGAGGTGTGGTATTTGGGAATGGGATGTTTTCAGAGTGGGTGGAGCAGTATTTGAGAACGAGTGGAGGGCATTGACCGCATCTTCAACCCTACTTTGTGTTGGAAGTTTGTGTTTGGAGAGGAATTTCTATAATGTCTCCATGTGACATAAATGAATGCATCAACCCGATGGCTACCATTAAACTTTTCATTCAGCAAAAACACACAGTAATTAAAGCAGGGATGAAGACTTACATAAATGCTCATTTGAAATGGACTGTGTGGGAAAGCAGGGTTGTGCAGGGACATGATCACCACTAAAAACCCTATTTCACTACAGACAAACATCATATGTTCCTCAAACTCTGAGAGCTTGATTGCCTTATTTTAAATCCAGTCTCCATCCAGAGTATTAAGGGGCTTAACGACAATAAAAACCTGCTTCTTCTGTGGGTGAAATTGGTTGTCTTTCATCACCTTCACTTCTCTTTGAATAAAAGTGTTTGCTAAATAATTAAATATAATTATAAATATTTGATACTTGCGCAAAGTTATTGTAACTTGTAATACAGTGCAGGTCTTAAGGCCACATACTGTAAAAAAACGAAATGTTGAGAAACTAAAAAAAAAAAAAAAAAATCAATGCAACTTCAGATTTTCAGGTTCTGCTTTGTATCGTCAGAGTTGAATTTGTTCAATAAATGCCTCATTCAGTCAATTAATGAATTAATTTCATTTCAGTGAATAATTCATGTCTCTTGACTGCTTGCATTTCAGCAGTTGTTTAGCCACTTCAGCCTGTGAGATTTTCCAGCACTGCACTCCAGATGCCCCGCACATTATAAAAGCGATATAATGTCAGAGCAGAATAGAATAACAGTAATTTGTTGTCCCGCCTAGTCCAATGAAAGACAAAAAGTGATTTGAACCATGCTAGAGTTTCAGTAAGCCAAAGCCCCCTGGGTTTCTAAACAGCAGGATTTCAATGCTCTCTTTGATAGCCGAAAATATATAACAAAGGGAGCTTTAGGAACGACTCTTATAAGAAACCTGCTTCATAGCACAAACAAAACATACTGCAACAAAAACACAATCACAACCTTGTGCACACAAGGCCTGTTAATTACTGGACCCCTTTCATAAACTATTAACCATTATAATAGTTTATCTAACTCTAATCAGACTATTAGTAGCCTGTTTGCTTAATATCTTCTAACTCTTTATTGTCATGGTCTCCCAACAGTCATTCTACTGACTATAAGTAATATTTTGAATACTGTAAACTCTTTATTGTCATGGTCTCCCAACAGTCATTCTACTGACTGTGTAACTTTGCAAGTACTTGTCAACTTATTCTAACCCTAACCCTACCAGTCTACTAATACTGTAAATATAGTTAGTAGACATGTAGATGCAACATTACTTATAGTCAACAGAATGTGTTAAATGGACCATCAAAATAAAGTGAAACCCAGTAATCTGCTGCAGTTTAACTGCAGTTCATTGCAGTACACTTGCAATTTAGGGGATCACAATTAAAGTTCAGTGCGATACAAGTTAAACTCACTGCAATACAACTGCAGTTCAGTCTAACAGAACAACTGTTTTTTGTAATATCTGCACAGGTGCATTAGAAGCTATGGGGACAATTTATTTTGGTAGTCCCCTTTAGACATTGTGTTAAATAAAAGTATGTAGATAACAGTATTTGCGTGGCAGTGTTATTGCAGTTTTTTGGACACATGAAACTGAAAAAAACCAAACATACTTTTGAGTGAGTTTTTAATTAATTTATATCGACTTGTTTTATTGGAAAAAAAAAACTTAAAACAAGAACAATTTACTCAAAGAGCAACACAGCAGGAGTGTGTAAAGTGAGCTCAGTCTCGCATATATAAAGGCTTGTGCTTGTCGTCGTATTGGTGTTTTCTTAAGAACATTCAGATGTTTTTGTGTTTGTAAGTAGTCTTATCTTATCTGAGCCCTTGCTAACAGGTTTGACTCTGATCTTGTGCTCTTGGTCTTTCTCATTCTCAGCACACTGCGCTTCACTTGTCTCTGTAACGTTACGTGTGTCAACAGCTGCATTCCACCAATGTCATGTGACACATTCCAGTCTGTGCTAACCGCGTTCGTTAGCGAGGATTCCTTCTGCATGTGAGAAGTAATCTACTGAAAATTATAAGATGGGAAAGTTGGAAAGTGCTAGTCTTTGTTGTATGGCTGGTGGGATAGGTGAGCTCAAGGCCACAGTAAAAGACAGTGCAGAGGTCATCCAGTCACTTGACAACTGCTAAAAGAACAAATATGTGTGTTTAGAGCAACTTCAGACAGAAGAAAGAGTTCTGAAGAAAGACTGATCAGTGCTGCTTCTTATTGGAGACCCAACAGAACAGCAAACCCACAGCTCATGTCATCTGGGTTGTGTTTTCTGTATGTTGTGTGGGTTTGCTAATAGTTTTTGAGAATGAGAGCATCACACAACCTGTTTATCATGCTTACATCTGTATATCATTGCCATCAAAGTACTGACTTTTATAAGGCAGTAAAGGGTGAATGCTTCATGTCAGTCTGTGTGAATGCTATCATGAGTAGAGATATCAATAGAAGATGAGCACTGTAATGCTCATCCTCAGGCATATTTAGAGTTCACTACACTTCATTTGTGGTCATGCCTTCGGTTTTGCTCTCACATGATTTCCTGAATTGAATGGTGATCTTTGTGATGATGGACTAGCAGAAGATTGAGTAAACTTTATGAATTCAGAAGAGGTGAGCGCATAGATTTGAAGGGACCTCGAGCATCCAGCATACAAATGCAGCTCTTATGCATTCAGATACATGAAACATTAAAACACATTAATGAATGTGTTGCAAAAATGAAATAGAATGCTACGCTCCCTTTAAAGAAATACAGTAAAACAAAAAAAAGTGGAAAAGTTTGACATTTTACAGACTGAGATTGAATTTACAATAAACGTACTGTATATTTCATTAAGTGAAATACTGTTAATAAAAGTAGCATAAATAGTGATAGTCCATTTTAGACATTCTACTATCACTAAATTTGCAACTTTGTCAACTAAGTCTCATTACATTATTAGTAGTCTGTCTGGTTTATATCTGCTAACACTTTATTTTTATACACATTCTATTCTCTATAAGTTTTACTTTGTTGTCTCGCTGCGCCATGATAGCTAGAGTCTGTTTACATGCGACTGTTGCAAATCATTTGAACTTTCTGTCAGTATGTCAAAAAAAGAATGAGGCAGCAGTTTGCTGTCAGTGATTTGTCTCGCCACATCCAGTGTAGACAGCATCATTTATTATAATAAGTTCTATTGTATTTGTCGCGTTGTGCTGCTCACATCAGGTGTAGACACGGTGTAACTTTGCAACTGCATGTTAACTTATTCTACCTAACCTGACAATATACTAATACTCTAAGTGTTATATGACATGTAGTTGCAATGTTATGGCCAACAGAATTTCTAAAAATGTTAAGCTAATACAAATGAATAAATACATAAACGTGAAAAATCATTCCATCATATTAAAGCAGTACATCTGGCACTATTTCTACAGAGTTTTCTTAGAATGTATGCATGGAACTATTTAACCAGTTCACCCCCTATTTTAGGTTCAAAGCTGACTTTGAACAGTCAAGGGAATACTGAGTGCTGGGTTTATAATATAAAGCTGTGAGTGAACTGGACACAAGAGATTTGCTTGGGATCTTCTTCTTGGAATGTTCTAAGGTCTAAGTTGAACATTGTTCGTCAGATATGAATGATTCCTCAAATCGTGTGTTCTTGAGGAGAGGTGTGTTTTTTTATAGAAGTCAATTTCCACCTGGGAGTAAAAGGTAAATTGTGACTTTTTATCTCAAAACTATGACTTTCTTTCACATAATTAAGAAATAAGTATGAACTGTGAGATATAAACTCAGATTCTGAATTTACAATTCTCTTTTTATTATTTCCATCATGTAATAAAATTAAAAGATAATTGCAACTTTTTATCCTGCAGTTCTTACTTCTCAAAATTGCATGATTATATTTTATAATTCTGACTTTTTTTTTTCTCATAATTTCCAGAAAAAAAGTAAGAATTGTGAGATATAAAGATAGAATTGATAAAGAATTGATCTGTCAGACGTTAGTGTGTAGAGATTCTCCATCATCCAAATGCTGCAGTTACTGGAATAAATCAGGCCTTTATTGAGTGCACTGCCAGTCTGAGCAGTTTCACTTTGTCTGTATTTTGTCTCTGTCATGTAAGCATCATAGACTCTGTTCTGAAAGCATCAAAAGCAGTGTATTAGTCACCGGCCACTGTCGTACGCCTTCTCAGGGTCGACTCTGAATCGCAGTTCTTATCCAGTCACTCTCATTCAATGAGCCACACAACTCTTAACTATGTCTCGGTCGAAACAATGAGCTACACTGTTTACAGTATTCAAGACAAACCAGCGAAACAGTCCTTCATAAAGGGGACATAAAATACTGCAAAATACAGTTTCAGACCCAATAGGAAATATTTATGTCAGGTACATTTCTCTCAATTCAGTCGTCATTAGCAGATTAGAGAAAAGTTTTGGCACTCTGGGGATAAGACCTCAACAAGATTGTATTGCACTATAAACAAAAGAATCAGATTGATGAATGTTTCCACTGGTCTCCAGCCCCCACAAATCTCGGAGCATGCCAGAGATTAAAAATGCAATTTAGAGGATTGTAACAGCGTTGTGAGATTACACTCAAATCCATCACGCATATTGTAATCCCACATAGGCTATATGAGCAGGTAATGAAGGTAGCAGAGGCCAAAACAACCCACAAACATTGAAAGAAAGACACGAAAAAACATCGCTGACCATAGGCCAGTTTCAGAAAGGAGGTTAAGTGAAATCTCTGAGTATGTTAACCCTGAAATAAGGAAAACTCCTCATTTTATTTTATTTTTTTAGATTTCAGAAGGGGAGGTATATGAAACTCGAGAAAGCATGGTAGGTCAAGCCCATTTCTGAAAGAGGGGTAACTTATACTCAGAGTCAACTACCATGGTAACATACTCTGTGAACCCACCCTGGTGTGCGTTTCCGAAAAGCATTGTTAGCTAACTATGGTCGCAAGTTTCGTTGAACTCTATTGGTAATGACAGAACTTGCGACCATATTTGCTTTTGGGAAACGCACGTCTGGTCAGGAACAAGCTTTCTTCGGTAAACCCGGGGTTTGTTTCGGTGTCCTTTATACAGGTTCCTATAGATAAAGAGGCTGCATTAATTCATAGGGAGTTACATTTATGTATTAATACCATAACCTTTATTTTTGCCATATCAACATTAAAATTTATAAAAGCTATACAACTAAAAAACATAAATTATCCAAACAACATAAATAATGCAAACACCAAATAGTAAAACAACTAAAGAGCGGTAAAGAACTAACGCTCTTATTTTAATAAACACAAATTATTGACAGTTTATTTGATCATCTTTATTTCCTACAAATACAAAAGCAACAGTTATTCTTTTTCCTGTTGGATTTTAATATTCTTCAAATACTTGGTATTGTGCCCATTTCTTCTTCATCTGTTCATTATTTTGCAAGCCCCTGCCTTCGTGCTGTTGGCAGAGTAGAAGTAAAATGTTAATTTCATTACACTAATTAAGAAATGTAACAGTTTGGATTAAAGCACATTTAATTGTGTAAAAACAGCATTAGACTGTGGAAAAAGCTGCTGCACACTGAAATAGAAACTGAATTATATTGATTTAATATGTCAAATGTTTGTAAAGTCATGTAACCTACACCCATGAACCTTTTATGTTTAAAGCTTGACTTGATTTAATTATTTAGGTATGTTTTCACACTTAATTTTTAGCTACTGACATTTTTTTTTTTTTTTGCCTGTGGGATACCATGAAAATTAATATTAGTTCAATAACTTACCGTTCTGCCAGTTTTCACCTCTGATATCATAAAAGCGATTAAAGGGGTCATTTGATGCGAATTAAATTTTTACTTTCTTTTTGGAGTGTTACAAGCTCTTGGTGCATAAAGAAGATCTGTAAAGTTGCAAAGACTAAAATCTCAAACCCAAAGAAATATTCTTTATAAAAGTTATAAAAGTTAAGGCTCGTCCACACCCTCCTAAAATGGCTCGTTCTAACAAGCCCCCACATCTCTATCAGTATGTGTGAAGATTTGCATAATGCTGCCCAGATGTTCACGCAAAGAAGGCGTACCTTTTATTCTCATTGTATTATTGTTGTTGCCGCCGCTTGTCGTATAGCTGTGTGTTTCACTGTGAAAGAGAAACTACTTTGTTTGGCCTTCCAAAAGAGGACGATATCGCTTTGTCATGCCTGGAGCTGATCTGTGCTGGTCGCTGAGGAAATACATCAACTTTGCACTGTGGATCGCCGGATCGGCTTTCACCATGGACAAAGCGGAGTCCAGACGTCTCATCACTCTGGCCAGACAGGGCATCACAATATGTAAAGGGGCGTAACATTTCTGTCACACGCTTGAGGTATTCGGCCAATCACAACGCACTTGATAGCTGGCCAATCAGAGCACACTGCGCTTTTCAGATGAGCCTTGTAAAAATCAATGCGTTTTAGAAAGACAGGGCATAGAAGAGAAACAATAATGTACAGTACGTGGAAAATAATGTGTTATTTTAACCTTAAACCGCATAAACACATTTCATTACACCAAATACACAAAATAATATTCTTTTTAGTAACGTCATTTGACCCCTTTAAGTATTAAAGTGCCGTTTCCATGGTGAATTGTAATTTCCGAGCTCCATTGATCATCTTTTCATAGTCATGCTGCTTAACTGTGGTGCTTAATAAAAAAAAAAAATAAATAACAGATCACTAAAAAAGGATAGTTTACAGCTTTTTCAGCCAACCCAGGCTCATTCGAAATACGTGCCTCTATATACATTTCTGCAACACCATTATTATGTACCTTACTGCACGTTTCGTGGCAGTTTCAAAGTGAAATTTTGCTTCTTCTTTTTTTTATTACATTGCTTCAGGTACATATTGTGGCGGTTCATAATTTAAATATCTGTGGAATGTTGCTAAAATTTAATGATCTATCATGTTGGAAATATCCCCTACAAAAAAAACAACAAAAAAACCACACAATATTAACAAAAAAAACAAAAATGAAAAAAAATAATTTGATGATCAAACCCCACCATAACACCCACATTAAACTCAAAACTGTTTTGTTTTGTTGAAGCTTAGTTTCACGGGATTCATACCAGAGTTCTTCATTACTCAAGTGCAAGTCCATACTGCATGAGCTACCAAACAAACATACTAAATATGAAAACCCATACATATGAAGCTGGATATGTGACGCTAACGTTCAAGGGTAGCAGTTTCTGCATGTTGAAACTAATATTCCTCAACTAATTGTGTGAAAATTAGGCTTTATTAATTCGAAAATGTGGACCTGTAAATCATACTTTGTGAGAAAAGGAATAAAATATTTATTTTACAAAATAGAATAAATATAAATTTAACAAAATATAACAGATTCATTTAAAAATAAAATGTTGAATTAGAAAGACTGAAATAGTATCATTTTTATTTACAACAAAAATTATATATATTTTTTTCATAATGTGTGCAGAGAGTAGACTGCAGTCAAAAAAACTGATGTAAGACTAGTGTTTTGATGGTGTAAATGATTTTGATTAGCATTTTTCGACAGACTGCAGGATGGTTTTCACCTGTAGAGCTATTTTCTTTTTCTTTTTTTTTCTCCTGCACTTCCTTTCACTGTCAGACTTTAACTGACCCGCAAAAAGAAGCAATGAGACATGATCAGCAAGTATACACACACAAGCATGCAGCTCCTCTGCTTAATCTAATCAAGTGCGATGGCTAGCTCGATTAATAAAGCCAGCTATTGACTTCTAATTGGCGCCGCTTGGCTCTGCTAATTTCCTGGGACGAAATTACACTAATGCAGTTGGCTTGATGGAGTACTTATAGGCAACTCCCATGAGAGATGCCATCTGAGCCAGAGAGAGAGAGAGAGGATGTTCAACCCCGATAAAGATCGCAGCCTTGTTGTTTCATCACAGACCATTTTCTAATCAGTTCCCTGTTGGCCTGGAGGAAATGTCATCCCGCAGTATTGCTTACAGCGCAGGGTCCCGGACACGGCCGTGCGGTAACACTAGCCACCTGTCTGCACGCTAATGAATTCTCCCCAAACCGTTCACCTCTGCGGTCTGGACCGCTCAGCTGCTGCATCCGGGACTAATCTTGTTAGTCAAACGCACACGAACCGCAGCTTCAGTGGCCCGAGGAACACTTGTGTCTGACGTCTGAGAGATCTGGGGCCATATGCTGTACGATTGGGTTTTCATTTGATCGAGCCATGATGAGCAGTTCCCGCTCCAGTACTACACTGATAATATCTCAGGATGCCCTCGAGATTAAGAACACCCATCAAAGAGGGATATTGTGAATAATTCCTTATTTTAATCCTCACACGCAGCCAGAGTCTGTTTGCTGTTCCTCAGAAACACGTCTAATCTCCTGATGACACTGATCCATGTGGAAGCAAACACCTGTTCTCGCGCATGATTAAAGAGCTTCTTGATATGAACCGTGATAAACCCGATGTCACACTGTCGCCATTTTGAAGAAACCTTTGTGGGAATTGTCATATTACCTGCTGTCCAGCATTCACACCCCACACAAACATTCAAATGATTGTGATTTTTCACAGATTAGCAGCTCCTCACACCGCCAATAAGTTAAACAACTCAGCAGAATAAGCAGAATAAATGTGTGATGTGTTTTTACATCATAAATTACAGGTCCTTCTCAAAAAATTAGCATATTGTGAAAAAGTTCATTATTTTCCATAATGTAATGATAAAAATTAAACTTTCATATATTTTAGATTCATTGCACACCAACTGAAATATTTCAGGTCTTTTATTGTTTTAAATACTGATGATTTTGGCATACAGCTCATGAAAACCCAAAATTCCCATCTCAAAAAATTAGCATATTTCATCTGACCAATAAAAGAAAAGTGTTTTTAATACAAAAAAAGTCAACCTTCAAATAATTATGTTCAGTTATGCACTCAATACTTGGTCGGGAATCCTTTTGCAGAAATGACTGCTTCAATGCGGCGTGGCATGGAGGCAATCAGCCTGTGGCACTGCTGAGGTGTTATGGAGGCCCAGGATGCTTCGATAGCGGCCTTAAGCTCATCCAGAGTGTTGGGTCTTGCGTCTCTCAACTGTCAATAACAGATTTCTCTATGGTTCAGCACAGGCAATTGAGCACAGAATACAATGGTCAGTAAACCATTACAAGTGGTTTTTTGTGGCACTTTGGCAGGTCATCGAAATTTTCTAATTTTTCAGTGATGAAGTTCCAAAATTGATAGCTCACACCCTTTGATAAAACACAGTTGGACCAACACCATCAGCTGACATGGCACCCCTAGATATCACTGACTCTTGAACAAATTCAGAATTTCATTCTCCCCCCCCCCCAGTTTCCTCCAGACTCTGGTACAAGACCAATAATTAGAATGTCGTGGAAAAGTATTGTATTTCAATATTCAACTCAAACTGTAAACTAATAAATTCAATGAAGTAGTTTAAGTCTTTTGGCTCTTTTAATTGTGATGATTTTGGCTCACATTTAAACAAAAACCCCACCATTTTTCATAAGGACCAATAATAATAATAATATAATAATAATAAATATAATAATAATCAAAAAAAAAAAAAAAAAATTGTGAATTTTAGGTCTTCTGGAAAGTGTTAACTTACTGTACATGTACTCAATACTTGGTAGGGGCTCCTTTTGCTTTAATTACTGCCTGGAGGCATGGAGGTGATCAGTTTGTGGCACTGCTGAGGGGGTATGGAAGCCCAGGTTTCTTTGACAGTGGCCTTCAGCTCATCTGCATTTTTTGTTCTCTTTTTTCTCATTTTCCTCTTGACAATACCCCATAGATTCTCTATGGGGTTTAGGTCTTGTGAGTTTGCTGGCCAGTCAAGCACACTAATACCATGGTCATTTAACCAGCTTTTGGTGCTTTTGGCAGTGTGGGCAGGTGCCAAATCCTGCTGGAAAATTAAATCAGCATCTTCAAAAAGCTGGTCAGCAGAAGGAAGCATGAAGTGCTCCAAAATTTCTTGGTAAATGGGTACAGTGACTTTGGTTTAAAAAAAAAAAAACACAATGGACCAACACCAGCAGATGACATTGCACCCTCAAATCATCACAGACTGTGGAAACTTAACACTGGACTTCAAGCAACTTAGGCTATGAGCTTCTCCACCCTTCCTCCAGACTCTAGGACCTTGGTTTCCAAATGAAATACAAAACTTGCTCTCATCTGAAAAGAGGACTTTGGACCACTGGGCAACAGTCCAGTTCTTCTTCTCCTTAGCTCAGGTAAGACGCATCTGACGTTGTCTGTGGTTCAGGAGAGGCTTAATTGTGATTATTTGGTTCATATTTAACTAAAACCCACCAATTCGCTATCTCAACAAATTAGAATATTGTGATATGCCAATCAGCTAATCAACTCAAAACACCTGCAAAGGTTTCCTGAGCCTTCAAAATGGTCTCTCAGTTTGGTTCACTAGGCTACACAATCATGGGGAAGACTGATGACCTGACAGTTGTCCAGAAGACAATCATTGACACCCTTCACAAGGAGGGTAAGCCACAAACATTCATTGCCAAAGAAGCTGGCTGTTCACAGAGTGCTGTATCCAAGTATGTTAACAGGAGGTTGAGTGGAAGGAAAAAGTGTGGAGGAAAAAGATGCACAACCAACTGAGAGAACCATAGCCTTATGAGGATTGTCAAGCAAAATCGATTCAAGAATTTGAGTGAACTTCACTAGGAATGGACTGAGGCTGGGGTCAAGGCATCAAAAGCCACAACACACAGACATCAAGGAATTTAGCTACAGTTGTTGTATTTCTCTTATTAAAAGAACCAAAGACTTAAACTACTTCAGTCTGTGTGCATTGAATTTAATACACGAGTTTCACAATTTGAGTTGAATTTCTGAAATAAATGAAATTTTCCACAAAATTATAATTTAATGAGATGCACCTGTATGTTAACTTAGCATGTTTCTTAAATATCTGCAAACATATTATGGTATTTTTATGCTTTAGTAGAGTTAAAATCTTACATACAGCACCTTTAAATTATGCCTTAAGTTGTATTTATCTGGACTAGTTTTAGCTATTCACTTATCACTGTTGACAGTTTACAATTCTTTACACCCAGTGTTCAATTAAGCTGCAATTCTTGCAAAAAAAAAAAAAAAAAAAAAAAAAAAAAACAAGTTAAAGAAATTATAAAGAATAAAGACAAACTCGGATGACATACCTCCTTCGCCCTGAAATTCAGCTGCTGGTGGCTCTCTTCTTTCTCTCTTTTTTCTCCGCCATAGGAGCTGTTGATTATATGTTTCCCATGTTGCGCTTTTATCGAGTACCTCATCCAGTAACATAAATTAGTTATTTACACCGATATGTGATGTGGCTGCTGCACAGTCAACCCTGGTTGTGGAGTAAATGAGCACTCTTACCTGAATGGTTTTCTATAGGCCCAAAGTGTTTTTTCCTCTCTTCTGTTAAAAGCTGTTAAATTACTAAAAAGTGTCTTGTGTAGGTTTTCCCCCTTGTGTTTTATGTGGTGACCAGTGGGAGGTGCTCTGGGCATATATTTTTCTTTCTTGGTTATATTCCCTGACATGATGTATGCAAAATCGATTCTCAAGGCATTGATTTCAACCAATTCAGCACCACCGCCATGGACAGCACCTGGTAACGTCACACATAAGGAGGCATATCTTAAGCAGTTCCCTATGGTTCGGGGAACACGCCTATAACATGTATACCTTTAGTTAAGATGTATCTTAAGAGTCTTTGTAGCAAGCTAAGAGACAACATTATTGGGAAACACAGCCCAGTGCTTCAGCGATCTCCATGTGGAGATTGAGAAGGCTTGGAAAAATCAAATTTCCTTGCACATCCATAGATTCCATCATATAAGTTATGCTAATACTGAAGATAAGATTATGCCCCATGTTGAAGAGACGTTAGCTTGCTATCGCTCAATGTCAAGTCAAGTCAAGTCACCTTTATTTATATAGCACTTTAAACAAAAAAGATTGCGTCAAAGCAACTGAACAACATTAATTAGGAAAACAGTGTGTCAATAATGCAAAATGACAGTTAAAGGCAGTTCATCACTGAATTCAGTGAAGTCATCATGCAGCTCAGTTCAGTTTAAATAGTATCTGTGCAATCATTTGCAATCAAGTCAACGATATCGCTGTAAATGAAGTGTCCACAACTAAGCAAGCCAGAGGCGACAGCAGCAAGGACCAAAACTCCATCTGTGACAGAATGGAGAAAAAACCTTGGGAGAAACCAGGCTCAGTTGGGGGGCCAGTTCTCCTCTGACCAGACGAAACCAGTAGTTCAATTCCAGGCTGCAGCAAAGTCAGATTGTGCAGAAGAATCATCTTTTTCCTATGGTCTTGTCCCGGTGGTTGTCTGAGACAAGGTCTTTACAGGGGATCTGTCTCTGGGGCTCTAGTTGTCCTTGTCTCCGCTGTCTTTCAGGGCTGTAGAGGTCCTTTCTAGGTGCTGATCTACAATCTGGGCTGGATACATACTGGATCCGGGTGACTGCAGTGACCCTCTGACTTGGATACAGTTTGGATCTGGTGGCTACGGTGACCTCGGAATAAGAGAGAAATAGACTAATATGAGTGTAGATGCCATTCTTCTAATGATGTAACAAGTACATCAGGTGTTATGGGAAGTGTTCCCGGTTCCGGTTTACCTAATTAATGCAGCCTAAAAATCCTTTAACGGATTTGGATATTAGAAGTGTATTATTATAATATGCTAAATACATCATAAACAGATGAGTCTTTAATCTAGATTTAAACTGCAAGAGTGTGTTTGCCTCCCGAAGAATGTTAGGTAGGGTAGGTTATTCCAGAGTTTGGGCGCTAAATAGGAGAAGGATCTGCCGCCCTCAGTTGACTTAGATATTCTAGGTATTATCAAGTTGCAGTGGGAAATATCTTCTCTTAAGGCTCCCTCTTTGCCATCCAAACCCTTTCAAGATACACTTTGTTTGAATGGCAGAGCATACACAGCAGTGGGTCAGGCTGCAGCTGCACTGCAGCCATGGCGGTCCTCCAAGCTTACCAGGTTGATCTGCTGAAAGACATGGATAAGGGTCAGGGTCTTTCCCCTGATGAGTAGCCGAGCTGAATCGCACCAAAGATCTCGCCCTCTACGCCATGAAACAGACCGCTGCTTCCATTGGCAGGTCCATGGTGGCCATGGTGGTAATGGAGAGGCATCTCTGGGTGAACCTGGCTGATATCGGGTGAAAGAGAAGAGCTATCTCCTCGATGGGCCGGTGTCACCTTCTGAACTTTTCGCCACTTCCGTCAAGATTGCGGTTGAGCAGTTTAAGGAGGCAAAGACTAGCTCTGCTGCCTTTTGAATCCTTAAGGTTCAGCTCTGAGCCCGAACAACAAGGGGGTCCTGGCCCATCCCGATGTAAGGACCAATGATGGGTTCAGAAGGGAAGTGTTGTGACTCTTGCTCCTCCCCCACCTGTGGGTAGGACTAGGAGGAGGTATGAGTCAAAAGGTAAGAGGCACAACCTGAGGGAGGTGATCAAGACAAGGAGCTCTCAGCGCTTCCATCCGGACCAGAATAAAACATGAACATCTACTTACTTCCTTCTGAGGTTTCTAACACCCTGCACTCGTCTTCCTATTCCGAATTCTCTGTGTGCAGTTGTATCAGTTTGAAAGGCTTCCCTTCTGCCACATTGCTGCCTTTCTGGTTGAGTTTGGCAGTGCTCCCCTCACTGTGTGAGGGTTACTTATGAGCCTGCTGCTCCCAGAGCAAGCATGTGAGTTTTCTTCTTGATCTGAGCGCCTAGGAATCCGCTCCCAGAGCTCCACGAGCAGTTGGGAGAACCAACTACAATCCTCCCGCACCCCTAAGCAGAGCATGTAAGGTCTCCTCTCGAACCTCCCAATCAGAGAACCAAGGACTCTATTCCCGGAGCTCTGTGCACAGACATACCAGGTTGTTAGGTCATCTTTTTGCCTCCCTCTTAGGCTGCTCCTGTAATTAAGCTTGGCAATGCTCCCCTCACTCTAGAGGCAGCTATACCAGGTTGTTAGGCCATCTTTTCTGTTACTCAAAGAGTCGAGTACTCCACTCCCTAGAGCTCCATGATCAGAATCAGAATCAGACTCAGAAGAGCATTATTACCAAGTATGTTTACACACATACAAGGAATTTGACTTGACGACAGGAGCTTCCATTGTAGAATAAAGTACAACATAGTGCAGACATACATAGGAATAACAAAGTAGGGATGTAATATAATACTAATATATAAAAAAGGAATCAAAAAAATAAATAATTTACTATATATACAGAAATAGAAGTATAGGAAAAAAAAAAAAAAAAGATAATTGTTTAGATAAATGTACAGGTTAGGTTAATTGTTTAGATAAATGTTATTAGTGTGCAGATATGTTATTTACAAAGTGTGCAGTTTAATATAAATATGTCAGATAACTATGTTAGCTGTGATGGACGTTGTAAGATTAATTGTTCAGGTTGAATAAAGCCTGTGGGAAAAAAAAACTGTTTTGTGCCTCACTGTTCTGGTGGTCAGTGCTCTGTAGCGCCGACCAGAAGGCAACAATTGGAAGAGAGAGTGGGCTGGGTGTGAGGGGTCCAAGGTGATTTTTTTAGCCCTTTTCCTCATTCTGGAGATGTAAAGATCTTGGAGGCTGGGCAGAGGGGTACCAATGATACTTTCAGCAGTCCTGACTGTCCGTTGTAGTCTCTTGATGTCTGATTTGGTAGCTGAACCAAACCAGACAGTTACGGATGAAAACAGGACAGACTCAATGCAGTCATAACAGGTCGCTAGGCCTCTTCATGGCCTCTATAATAGCACTAAATGCTTTCTTAAATGGTAAGTGCACACGCTGAGCATCCTGTGCACTTTCTAAAATCCATTTTGGTAAGGGTCATATGCCACCAGCTTTGTACCCTTTCTCCGAGTTGGTCGGACCCCGGTTCTCAACTTGGGTCCCTCTCTATATATGTATACTTAGTGATACCATAACAAATGGTTCCCATCCTAAGGGAAGTCTCCATCCCAGGTACAGTGGAGGTATGTAGTGCTGGTCCCTTGCACTCATCAGTGTTCTGAGACTCTGCCTCCGGCAGACAGGTAGATTGGCTATCTTTGTTGCCTCCCTGGGAGAATGAGAGTTTGATGTATGACGTCCCCCTAAGTGACAGGCCAGGGTCTGGTAATATTGTTAGCCTAGATGTCATATCCCCTAAAATAATCACATTGTTGTCTGATTCTAAACCTTTGAGCTCTGCCCTGGGACCAGGCTTTCTTTGCCTAGCCCATAACAGGTAAATTATTTTAGGCATGCAACTTAGGCCTTTGGCCGAAGGGGATATTGTCACTAATATCATCCAAAGGGGCAACTCCCATGCCTCGGTAGAGTTAGTACTTAGTGCTCTACTTGGTGCTTGGCATGCACTTCCCTCAGCATAGTAGTGTGGGTATTCCGGTCTCCATAGCGACCATTAGAGGACGTAGTGTCTCATTCTCTTCTAAAAGAATTACACTTATTTTAATTTGTTGACTAACATACTAAAGCACATGTAACATACTTATTTAATCATTTTAACTGTAGTGTGTTATTCTGAATTTCATGACTCTGTCAGCTAACTGCATTTAACATAAATTTAAACTACAATTAATTTTAATTTATTTACATAATTAATTAATTATAATTAATATATAATTAAGTGTCCAAAACATTACATTCAGATCACACCAAAGTACATTCTTTTAAAGCATATTATTTCTGTAATAAGTACTCTATGATAAAATGTACCTTTTGCACAAAGGACAGTATAGTGAGAATTAGCATATTCTCTCAACAGTCAATGTGCCTTGTAACATTCTCTTCCAAAACTTGAACAAAAAATCTTATGACATTGAAAGACATTATTCACAGTTATAATAATAATAATAATAATAATAATAATAATAATAATAATAATAATAATAATGATAATAATAATCAAACTGATGACTGTTTTCCCCTCCATAATAGTGTTAAAATATTCATCTTAAAAATAATGAAATACAGACAGATTAAGTGTAAGTTACTTCTGTTTAAACTGTGTGATTAGAAAGACTTTTGTGATGTCACTTACTCAAGTATGATTTTACAAAGATCACAACACAATTTTTAAATTGAAATGTCACCGCTTAACAATTTAACATGACACTACAGGACAAACACAAATCTTGCATTTTCTCATTGAATGTAAAAAAAAAAAAAAAAAAAAAAAAAAAGTGTGAAATAATTCAAAGAACCCATTCAAATTTAATGATGACATTTATAAACATTTATAAACATGAATGAAATTAATGTTTTAAAAGGTATTTTGCATATAATGAAGTTAAATCTAGTGTCACCACTAGTAAGACATGGAGACACAGATAAGACATGGTTTCCTGAGATCTGTGTGTGTTTGTGAGAAACACAACTCTAAGTCTAAAGCTTTAATGATGAACACTGAAACACCACAGGCATTTACATTTCTGATGTACATCAGTAATCTAGCGCTGAGACGTGCGTGTGACCTGAATAACAAGAATAAGTTGGATTCATCCTGTGTTAAGATCCCATATTAAAGGAAAGATTTAGTGTTTCTGATATGACGGATTAGAAGCGAGCCTGTCTTAGTGGATTAGTAAGCGTGATAAGACTACTGACCATCATCCCACCAACTGATTCAAATTTCAGAAATAAAAACAACTGCACATGAAAACAGCACCAAAACTATACTGTAGCTTTAAGTTGAGATTTGTGACTGTTTACTCCTTATTGATCACATTTTTACTGTAGCTTTAGTCTGTCGATTATACACTAATGAAAGAGTTAATTTCAATGGTTAATGCATAAGTTAACTTGACTCCCAAAAATGAGGGAAGAAGGGTTTTTTCATTTCATTGTCAGATGTAATTCTTTCCTTATTATTTGAAATTATATTATTGTATCAGTCAACTTCTCTATATGTGGTGTCTTTGTCAGATGTGTTTTACCTTTTTCCTCTGTCAAGAATTAAATGACCATGCACTGTAAAAAATTATTTTTTCAGAGCTGTAAATACAACAAAGATTATTTACACGTACATTTAACAAGAAAATACTTTGTTTTTCAAGATAAATTGTCATGTTTAGTTCAGTGGGCCACTTGCTGTTTCTTTGTCATTGTGAAATTTACTAGCAATACATTTTTATATAGATTATTATTATTATTATTATTTTTATTTTTATTTTTTTTAACTGGTGAATTTTGTTCATATTACTTTTTATACTATTCCTGTTATACACATTTGTTTTTCTGATTAGAGTGAGCAATGTTCAGCAAATGTGCACAGAGCGCACAGTTTAAGAATGACACCAGCACAGAATCAATAGTGCAGGAATGGGTTTGACTGTGATGAGCAGCAGTGAATGAGAGGTTGATCCAGCAGCAGGTGTCACTGTCCACCCCGCAGCATCTCTCACGTGCACGCACTCACCGCTCTGCTGATTGGGGCTCTTGTCAGTGATTTGGCGTCGAGTTTCTGAGGTCTGACAGTGAAAGCGTTTCACCTTCAGTTCTGGCCTTCAGCACGAGCCAGAAAATACCAATCGGCCGCTGACAAACGTGTAAATAACGCAGCTCATCAAATATTCATCCTCAACTCACTATATAGAGCAGAGAGTTCTAAATATTTGATCAGCGATTATGATATCGAAACATACAAGAAGTCCAGAGGAAGAATCACTTATGATCTGAATGCAGTAGTTTTATAAGGGAATGTACAGTACAATATTTTCACCGATGTTCATTTTTTGATACCAGAGACTGAGTTTTATTTGGCTTTTTGTAGTGTGATGCATTGCATTATTATATGTCTGTAACCTGATGAACAGTGTTTTTTCACATATTCGTGTGAATGCTGGTCCAGTTCTCAAAATCCAGATCTTTCATTCTCGACAGGCAAACCTGATCCAAGCCGGATGACTCTCCGATTCCTGCTGTCCGAGTAATGATTGTTAACGATGTCACCCGATCAGGATGTGTGTGTGTGTGTGTGCGTACATGTTTGTACATCTTGGTGGAGACTTAAACCTGAATACACACAGACTTGACCTAAATTGAGGTACCCATGGGGAAACAAGCTTATAAATCATACAGAATTAGTGTGTTTTTGTTTTTGTTAGTTTTTTTTTTTTTTTTTTTTTTTTGGGGGGGGGGGTATAATAATGCAGAACCTTTTCTATATGGGGTAGGTTTAGGGGTAGGGTAAGGCTAAGGAGATAGAACATATAGTGTGGACAGTTTAAAAACCATTACGCTTATGAAGAATGTGTGTGTGTGTGGAGACAGCAGCGCTCAGTGTTCGACTCTGTGTTGCTATCTTTCTCCACATATTTTTCTGGCTCATGAGAAGCGTTTTTGTCTCGCGTTTGCTCTTATTAGGCCGCAATGGTTCAGCCGTTCAGTCCAAGCAGCTACTGGACCAAATAAGCCTTTAAAATATACAGTGATATTATTTAGCACAATACAGTTTTACCTAAATGTCATTAACCATTTCAAGCCACATTTTAGACCAATAAATCATAAAATGTTTTGAACTACTTCCTGTGTATAAATGTTATTGCAGTTGATGGTTGATTTGAGGGCATTTATTCATCCTTATCCATTTTTTATTTATTTCATTTTTTTATTTATTTATTTATATTATATATCCTTTATTTAGTTATTTATTTATTTTTACAAATTTTGCTACATTTCTTACTATTTCATATGTTGCACTTTAATAGTATCTGTGGTGTTACACTTATAATTTACAGATTTTACATATTAAACTTATTAGTTTTATAAATATATTAGTCATTCCAGAATGTCTAGTTATCTTGAAACTATCATGATTGCAGAATAGTTAGCACCAGTGCTTACACCAGTATTTGATTATTAAAAATCTAAATGTCCTTAAAATTACATTTTACTGAACCTAGAAAACACAAACATAAAAATAAAAATTCATACAAATAAATAAAAAAAAAAAAAAAAAAAAAAAAAAAAAAAAAAAAATATGTGTGTGTGTGTGTGTGTGATATATATATATATATTTATATAAATTATATTATATCTCAAATTCTGTTTCTCGTTTGTCACTCCAGTTGAAGAATGCATTTACACCCCATTCTTGAAGGTGTTCTGCTATAAGTTCCTTTCAGATGCAGCATGAAATGCAATCGCATGAGATATATATGTAATATATATGAGATATATGTAATCGCATAATCAGTATGATCTGATGCAGCACTGTGGAGTGAGCACAGTGCTATTAATCGCTCCAGTAATGTATTTGTGCTCTTTATTGTATCCGGTCACTCATACCAGTGCAAAAGGTTAATGATGCACTTTACAAACATCTCATCCTGATATTCATGCGCTCTGATAAAGCTAATGTCTCATGACTGTTAATGGCTGAGCACTCTGGGTGATAACTGATGCTATCGCTCGCTCGCTTTCTCACCCGAAACCAGTCAGCAGTCAGATAAACCTCCTGCTTTTGAACATCTCTGTCTCTAAACGTCACGTCTAGTGGGCGGCTTAGAGGTCAGCTGACAGCAATGTAGAATTGGCCCCATTAGTGTTGTGGGGCAGACGTATAGAGCTGGGGTCCTTTGCCCCCTAACAGCTCTAATTACATTGTCAGTGGCTCTCAATTGTGCTGCCATGATCCTTGATCTGGAGACGTGACGATCAGCTCTCAGTGTGTGTCCAGGGTTTGATCTCTGCATGTACAGTAGCTCTTAAAAACACTCACATTTATCTAACAGAGAAAAGGGATAGTTCACCCATAAATGGAAATTAATTTATTCAATGCAAGTCAATGCCTACCGGCATTTATAGAGTCAAGAAAACATATACAGGCAATGCAAAATTAATACCTGTGGCTCTTGATGATATATTGAAGTCTTATAAAGTGAAAGATCGGTCTGTTTAAGAAACTGATGTAGCAAATTAGCTGAAAAAGGAAATGTATTAAAAAAATTATGATTAATTATAATTAATTTCAGTTATTTATATCAGCTGCTGTCAGGCTTGTCTTGTGTTTTGTTCTCCATGTGCTTCCTGTGTCCCAGTGTTTATGCCCATATTTGGTTGGTTTCCTGTTCCTGTCCTGATTATGTTGATTTTATTCCAGGTGTTCTCTGTTTGTTTTCATTGATCCCAGGTGTGTCTCGTCTTCCCCTCATCTTGTCAGGTGTTAAAATAGTGATCCCTGTCTTTAGTTCAGTGTCCGGTATTGTTAATGTCCTGTGCTACTTGTGTTCTGCTGATCCTCATTAAATTTCTTGTTGATGTACTCCTGGTCTCCTCATGCTCCCTCACCATAGCATTGTGATTGAATACCGGATCGAAACAAAAAGTGAGCGGCGTCTTTTCCCTGTGTTGGTTTTTCCGTTTTTGTTTTCCTTTTTTTTTTTGCGGAAATGGAAATTGCCACTCGATTCGGCACCTTCGTTGAGTATTCCTGGGAGTTCTGCCCTGGATGACTCCACCCTCAACTAACTGTTCTGGTCAGGGGCCAACTACCATTGCCCCGTGGACCTCCCAGACACCACGGGACTCACCTGGAGGGAAGGAGTCCTCCGGTGTCTGGAGAATGTCCTGCCCTGAGCCAGAACCAGCACCCTGGCCGCGGCAACCTCAAGTTCACCAGCTGCTCCTATGGCAAGCCCGCCAGCCCCAGAGCTCGCTCCCGTGTCGGCTCCACCCGCGGCCTCAGCCTCCCGAGTCTTCTGATCCGCCATGGTGCCCGGATCTGGGACCGCCTTGGAGCATAAGGTGTCCACCCTCCCACCCCTTCCCAGGTGTGATCACGTGGACGTGCCACCCCTTGTGTTTTGTTCTCTATGATCCCAGTATTGAATTTCCTGTTCCTCTCCTGATTATTTTGATATTCCATTAAATTTCTTGTTGTCAGGTGTTAAAATAGTGATCCCTCCTCAGCTACAAAAAATAACCCACTCCTGGTCTCCTCGCTCCATGCTCCCTCACCGTAGCATCATGACAGCTACAAGCAGTAACCCAAATATTTAAGTGTGTGTAGTTCATTTTACGGAGGAAAGTTTCCTGAACCTGGTAAGGGGCGTAACATTTCTGTCACACACTTGAGGTATTCGGCCAATCACAACGCTCTAGATTGCTGGCCAATCAGAGCACACAACACTTTTCAGAACAATGAGCTAAATTAGATTTTCTAGGGAGGGTGCTAAATGTTTTTTTTCATTGTTTATGTAAAAAGGTGAGCTGATGAAGTTTGTAAATGTAGTTTATTTACTTTATATGTTTTAGACATGTAAAAAACGTTTCACATCATTATTGGGTGCTATAATAAATTGTGTATATTTTACGTCATTGTTATTACATAAACTGGTGAATTGTTTATTTGAATCAGTTCACTGTTCGAAAGAACCAGTTTGTGAAAAAGAATCGGACTTCCCCATTTGCCTGATGCCCTGGATCACAGCTAATAATGTTCAATTTCTTGCACAGTACGATCGATTTGCTTCATAAGACCTCAATATATCTTCAGAAGTCATAGGTATTAATCTTGTGTTAAGTAATTTTTTTTTGACAGTAGCCGCTGACTTGCATTTTATGAATCATGTGCCCATATTAGTTTTTTTTCAGCTTTTTTTGAAATACTAATGCAAAGCCAGTATGACAATATGATATTTGCATTTATGTTCTTGTCAGATAACTTTTGTACAAAAGCAGCTCACAATTACAATGCACATGTTGTGTGTGTGGTCAAAAATATATATTTTAAATTGGCTGTAGTATAACCCACTTTTGAAGTGTCAGTGACTTCAAACAGTTCCTTTCATTTATTTGCAGTGTTATTAGATTTAAAAAGCATCTGAAATCTCATCTGCTATGGACAGTATATTCAACAGGAAGGCAAAATGTCAGTTTCTGGATTTTCTTTTGTAAATGAAAAGCTTTTCAGAGAGGAAATAAAAGCCAAAGCAACTGGCAACATAATCAAAGATGTGCTTGAGAATTATAGTAAATGAAACGCAGCTGTAAATGTTTTAAAATAAATTAGATTAAGCGAAGTCACATTCACATCCCTCATACTGGCCAGTTACTTGATCCTGACGGAAATGAAACGCGTCGCATAGAACAATAAATATGGCTGAACTGACAGGAAGAAGAATCTAATCAGAATTCTTGAATTGACAGCTTGTGGAATGTGGCCGATGAAGAAGCTCCTTTCGTGGGTTTCCACCTGGAGCTCCATCTCAGCACGAGAGCACATCTATAGAATTGTGGTTCTATTGTTGGCGACCCGAGTATATTTGATGTGCTGATTAATTATGGTGATGTGGCACAGCTGCGGGTTTGTGACCATATTCTGCTCTCCACTCTTCAATTAAGGATGTATTCATGTATGCAGGCTTCATCTCCAAATGTAATCTGCACTTTCTGTTTACAGCTGATAAATTTTAGGTGAATGTCCTCTTGTTGAAAACTCATTACAGTGTTTAGGTCACGCGTGATTTACAAGACAATTTGGCATAAACTGTGTGTCTCTCTCTCCTTTCTGCCTGTTTCCTGCCATTCTCTCCTCTGGGATGTGGCTCTGGTCTCTATAAATAGTGCTGATCTGAAAGCAGCAATGGTCAGTCACTCCAGCAGAATCCCTCTTATCTCAGTCTCTCTAAGTCAGATCCATCAGTGGGGCTCACCTTTTTGAAAAATACAGGGATAAAAATATCTTTCTTTTTACCTAGCCTGTTAAGAAGAAAAAGGCTGCAGCTCAGGGTATGTTAAAGTGCTGAAACAGTGACATGAAATCCTGTCATAAACATACATACAGTAGAACCATAAAGTATTTGGCAAGTCTGAATGTCACTGCATTAGATCAAGTGTCTCAAATGCTGCAGGATCGTTCACTTTTCTTCATTTTGTTGGAGGTCTCAAAGTTTGAAACAGCTGGTGCAATAAAATAATTTGGTGTAGGATTACTTTGAAACTATTTACTCTCTGAAATTGCTAATGGATTTCACAAATAATAAAGAAACGACAAGTTACTTTGAAAAAACAAGTTTTTTGTTATTACCATGCATTGACAATGCAATGAAGATGTCAAACCTGATGTGCCATGTTGAAATATACATATACAATATATATATACATATACAAAGTATCAACTGACTACTGGCATGGTGGTTATATGATGCTGTTTCAATGGTTTTGGAGCTTGATGGCCGCTGGTTTCTTTATATGAAAAAGAGCAGCATGAACATTGAGATAAATCTTTTTTTGTGCTTCACAGAAGAGAGAAAATCATACGTGTTTGAAACAACATGAGGTAAAGTAAATGATGACAGAATTTTCTTTTTTGGGTGAATCAATTGTTTCTTTACGTCCCAAATACATTCTACATTTACATCCATCCATTCATTCTCCACATGGCTAATCCTCTGTGCTGATACTGGACTCCATCACATCTACATGTACATATTTAGACAGTAAAACCTGTGAGCGTGTCATGCAGGTAATTGTTGCTTTTGTGGATGTCAGAGAACTGTAGATGTGAAGTCTGGACTAGTGAGGTTTGAGGTTGCTCATTGATTCAGACAGCAGGAGTGCAGTTCATCTAGTAATAACTCTCTTTCTGTCTCTCAGGTGTCTGTTTTCAGGCTTTGTGTGTTTGTGGTAGATGAGGTGCTGCTGGAAACCAGGACTCGGTAATCTAATTTCAGCTGTGTCATCGCAGAGATTCATTTAAACTGACCAAACACGCCCACCCTTAAACTGAGCAATGATGATGTTTCAGAATATTATAAAATGAACTAAAACTGAAACTAAAACATAAATTAAATAATATATACAGTATATTATATAATATATATATAAATAAAACAGGTCTAAATAATTGCGAGTGATGCTGATGCAGTTTGCTGTAATTAGCAGCATCTACTGTACTTCATCTCTCTCTCTTTCTCATACACACACGTGTACTGTATAATTTTACAGTATTATTGAGGACATTTGGCCTCATAATCATGTCCGAACCTGTACATACAAGTGAATTAAGTATTATTAATAAATTCTGAACGGGCTGAAACAATGCTTTGGTTTAGTTCAGGGTTAGTAAGCACATACTTCAGATTGAGGCCAGATTGGACCTGAGGTTAGAAATGACAATTTTCCATAAAGTTCAACAGTAACCATTTCAAATGAAATGATCATTTGTGTGTGTGTGTGTGTGTGTGTGTGTGTGAAATAAATCCATTGACAGATTCATTTAATTTTTATGTATACTTAAGACATGAACTCTGACCCCGTGTGACCTCCGCAGAAGATGATCACGAGCGTGTGCTCATTGTGTTCACACTTGCATTCCACGTTTGTTCTTGGATGCAG
Organism: Cyprinus carpio; assembly: GCF_018340385.1. Classification (NCBI taxonomy): domain Eukaryota; kingdom Metazoa; phylum Chordata; class Actinopteri; order Cypriniformes; family Cyprinidae; genus Cyprinus; species Cyprinus carpio. The sequence goes on along the minus strand of NC_056574.1, from coordinate 638,429 downwards.
TGTGTTAAAAATAATCTGGCTCTCTGCAGTGAGACACACACACACACACACACACACACACACAAAGAGAGGCAGACAGGCCGGAGCCACCGCTCGCCTCACTCACAGACGGCTGCAGGAAGAGTCCAGTGCTGCACAAACGCCTCTGAAGCAGCATATTGGTTTTCTCTCTTTTATGAGCGTCTCGCTGACCGGAGCCTCTAATATGCCCATAAATGTGCTGTACACAAACAGAAATAGATGCTCATCAGTTTACCGCAGCTCAGACTGCAGCCGTTCTGCTCCGCTGCCGCGTCTGTATTCTCTCTTTCCTCCCAAATGCTTTTCAGGCACCCCACATTTCCTTCTCTGACCAAAAAGGCGTGACAGAGGAGTCTTCATACGTGCACATACACGAGATGGCACTGGCGGCTAGAGTGATCAGGAAAGGCGGCACAGGTGATCGGCCACGTCTCTCTTGCGTGAGGAAGCATGAGGCGTCTCCTCCGCCCACAGATAAGCCTGTCTCCAGCCGCTCGCGCACACCTCCTGTCACCCGTCTGCCGCTTATCATGCCGCACCCGTCTTCCAGCCCAAGGAGAAAAGTAATTAGCCTGACGCAGTTCCTACACAACAAACACAATAAACACATGAGAAGGAGCGCCGTCCGGAATACCTGTGAAACATCAGGAAATTCCCACAGTGCTGTGTTTTTCAAAGTCAGCATTTACGTGAGAATTGAGCCATCACTGAAGCAGAAGTCTCAGATGCCTCTTCGGGCCAACTTCACTGTGTTGGAGTGGCTGGATTGATAAAGAGCAATGATAGGCATCAACCGAAGGGATGGGACCGACCATAAAGTGTTTATAGCCGTCATTAAACTTTGCTTAGGCAGTGACAGCATTCAGACTGATTTCAGATCATGCACTGATTCAGCACACCTTCAGAATGAGACAATGAGTTAGTGAAAGCAAACATGCTGTTTTATGAAATATTCTACTTTAGAAATAGCAGCCTGTCAATATGCCTAAAGAAATTCTTGTTATTTCTGCATGTAATTTCTGTACATAATAATGACCATCGTCGGTTTAGCTAATATTGTCGGGCAGCTCTGGTAGCCTAAAGAAACTGATCAATATTTTCAGGGGAATCTGACCTATAAATGGCATGCTTTAAAGTACACACTACGCAGGGATAAGAGAAAGTAGGCTAACACATGGTTGTGTTTATGCATTGTGATTGGCCGGTCTAGTGCAGCGGTAGACAGTAACAAAGTATTTTTTTATTTTGTTATCTGTATTTTATCTGTATTTTTATGAGTAAGTTTTTACTGCACTATATTCTAAAGCATAATACTTTTTTACTCCACTACATGACTAATGTTTCAATTGGAGTGGCAAACAAGAGACAAAGAAAAAAAACACATTTTCCACTCTCTTTGGAGTGTTATAAGCTCTTGGTGAATAAAGAAGATCTGTGAAGTTGCAAAGACTAAAGTCTCAAATCCAAAGAGATATTCTTTATAAAAGTTAACACTCGTCCACACCCCCCTGAAACGGCTCGTTCTAACACGCCCCCAAATATCTACGTCAGTATGTGGGAAGATTTGCATAATGCCGCACAGATGTTCACGCAAAGAAAGATGGCGTACCTTTTATTCTCGTTGTAGTATTGTTGTTGCCGCCACTGCCATGTCGTATAGACACTGTGTGTTTCACTGTGAAAGCGAAACTACTTTGTTTGGCCTTCCAAAAGAGGACGATATCTGCTTCGTCATGCCTGGGGCTGATCTGTGCTGGTCGCTGAGGAAATACATCTTCTTTGCACTGTGGATCACCGAATCGGCTTTCACCGTGGATGAAGCGGCATCCAGCCCGGGGTCGTCACATGTGGTTGCTGCAAGATCAAGGTACGCTCCTTCGAAGAATCCACCTGCCGCACCATTCTCAAGCCTCCAGCCTCTGCTCACTCAAGACCTCTGCTCACTCTAGGCCTCCGGCCTCTGGTCACTCAAGGCCGCGGTGTGTGAAGTTGTTCCGTTGAGAAAGCGAAACTACTTTGTTTTTGCCTTCCAAAAGAAGACACGACTAGAAATCATGTTTATATCACGTTTATAATGGGTTTTATGTTTTTGTCTCGTCACTCCGTCCGGACAAGGCTTCACAATATGTTAAGAGGCGTAATATTTCCGTCTCACGCATCAGACATTCGGCCAATCACAATGCCCTGGATAGCTGGCCAATCACAGCACACCTCATTTTTTAGAGAGATGAGCCTTGTGAAAATCGACGCGTTTCAGAAGGTGGGGCATAGAGGAGAAACAATAATGTACAGTATGTGGAAAATAATGTGTTTTTTTTTACCTTAAACCGCATAAACATTTCATTACACCAAATACACAAAATAATGTTCTTTTTAGCAGCATCATATGACTGCTTTAAAGAAAAGATTTATTGCTATGTATTTAAATGTTTTATAATGTTCTATATTCAGTAAAATGAAAGCTGAAGGACATTTAGATTTTGACCAATGACCTTTACACACAGGAAGTAGTTTACCCCCCCAACCACACCCCACCCTAAACATGGTTCATCAGACAGTAGTTTAAATAAATTAAAAAATCAAGTACATTTGCACTTTTACAACAAAATTGAAAATGAATACTTATATGGTAAATATCTGTTCTTTGTCTTAAGTGCTTGATTTGTGTTCCAAAGCTGACTTAGTAACAGCTCTTCACTGCAGAGCAACTAATGAAGTTCATAATGTAAGTTTGGTTGGAGCTTGTTTGTCTAATCATGTCAATTTTGTTTTAAGGGTATGAAAGCAGTAAAGGGGAATCTAAGAGCTCAATCTCAGCTCAAGGTTGTGATTTCAGCACACCGTTTTGCTCTATGAATATATGATCAAGAGAACTTGCGAAACCTAGTGAAGGATGATCCCAGTCACATTTTCAGGACATTTTGTGTCATACTGTGAATATAGTCACTCTGCTGTGTGTCATGTTTAGTCACTATATACGGGACACTAGTGACTCAAGTACAGAAATGTGTAATGGATCACATGATTTCAATATGTTTGCACATACAAGCATTATTGTGCACATGCTATATGACAATCTGGAATCCATTTGTGGATTTTGCTCCTGAACTGTGGTTGCATTCGTCTCTTCAGCTTTCGATGTTTGTCTTCCAAGCCAGAAAGCATTTTCATTACACATTTGACCTCCAGCATTCACTTAATCACTCATTTGCTCTAATAGCATTGTGAGCGGACGGCACTTAAGACTGTTATTGTCAAATCTACTTAGTGCGCATCCTCTATAAGAAAGCAGCATGGAAGTGCTGGATGCAAGTATTGTTGTTCGGGTCTGTCTGACACACAGTCACAGGTGTCTATTGTGTCCCTTGACCCTAGAGGTGCGCGCGTACGACCAACCACTTCCTTTACTTTCAATTAAGGTCGTGGAATAATGTCGCTATGCCCTCTGGATTGACCCCCGCTCAGGAAGAGACGCTAATTTTCCTCTGGCTCTGATTTGGTACATAATTTATAACACTTGAGTGATCTGGGCTGTCCCAGCGACACTGACCTCATGACCCCCTTGACCTTATGACAAAAGTGGGCTTTCCCTTTTAATTCTGAACGGGGCGGGTTGCACGACTGACCCTGTGCTCATGTTAACCTCTAACCCTTCGGTCTGATGCCTGTGATTGAACTAAATTTCATTACTGCCTTTCTGTAGATGAGTCAAAATACAACAGGGAACACGCATGAACAAAGGCAGTGCGGCACAAAGCTCAAGAGTTCATGTCAGCTGTGAGCATGAGGGGTTGAGAAGAGTTCAGAGCCTCCCTGCATGTGTGCGAATATGAACATACAGGATGTCGACTTGACATGAAAGAAGAGGAATATAGAGATTTGCAACAAAGCATACACTTTTGTTCAAAAGTATGGTGAGAATTAGATTTTATTTTTTGAAAGAAATGCATACTTTCATTAAGAATTCAAAAAATCAACAAAAATATAAAGAAAAAAAACTTATAAATCTGTGATAAAAATCTATTTCAAATAAATGCTGTTCTTTTAAACTTTCTTTTCATCTATGAATCCTGAAAAAAATAAAATGTATCATGGTTTCCACAAAAAATATTTAGCAGCACAATTGTTTTCGACATTCGTAACAATCAGAAATATTTCTTGGGCAGCAAATAAGCATATTAGAATGATATCTGAAGGATTGTGTGACACTGAAGACAGGAGTAATTATTTATTCACATAGCAATTGTGAATATATTATGTTAAAAAACTATATTTTTTCACAGTTGTGATTCATGTTAAAAAAAATATAGCAATATATATATATAATATATATATATATATATATATATATATATAATAAATATATATATATATATATATATATATATATATATATATATATATATATATATATAATATTTCACAGTTCAGTATTTTCAAAACAACTAACATCCATCAAAAAAATAAAAATAAAACAAATAAATAAAAATAAAATAAAAAATTGACATGCAGCATCATAAAATTCCCAATGCATTGTTTTCAGAGCACTAAAAATAAACATTTGCATGCATATGCATGTAAAGAATGACATCTTGGAGGTGATGATTAATATATGCATGTAATATGCAAGTTTCTTCACCAGAAGCAGCATGTCAACTCATAGAGAGGTCACACATAAAATGAGCGAGTGCTTGTGATACCGATGCAGGTACACTGATAAATACAAAGAGAATGTGAGATATTTGCCCTGTCAGACTGCAGCTCAGCAGGGCCAATCGCAGCACAATGAACCGACAGTGAATGGGAGGGCGGGGCTGTCCAGTGGAGCCATACTTAGACAGACAATAGGGGGGCCCAGGGCCTGTGGGGGAAACCTGAAGCTCGGCTCTGGTATTTTAAGAGGCCTGAGTGGCTCTGGAGCCAGCTGTCAATCAATAGGTGCACACAAACATGCAAAATAGCCTCAATAACAGATGAGCGAGAGGTAGATGTTGAAAATATTGACAAATTGCTACAAGTGTGCGAGGGACTTCATCTTCATCAAAGTTTGCCGTCAAGCTCTGATCCTGTTCAACGGTTGATGAGTTGTGCTTGAGGAAATGATCATTTCACATCCTGCTTTCACCAGCTGCCACGGATATTTTGGCTCTGAATGCTGTCGGTGAGAAATGGCTGTTTCACAAAGTGTTTTTCTTTTGAACACCTCACCAATTGCAAGAAGAGTGTCCAGGGTCTGGACCTTAGGAATTCAGGACTTTCAGTATTTTCAGGACAAGAAAATAAAAAAAGTGCGCAGAACATTTGTGATGATTACCTGAAGCAATGGTGCACACAAAAATGTTTTATTTAGCAAATATGCATTGATCAAAACTGACTGTAAATACATTTATAATGTTACAAAAGATTCCTATTTCAAATAAATGTTGTTCTAAATGCTTTCTACTCATCATAGAATCCTGAAAAATAAAATGTATCAAGGTTTCCACAAAAATATGAAGCAGTACTACTGATTTAAACATGAATAATAATCAGAAATGTTTCTTGAGCAGCAAATCAACATATTAGAATGATTTCTGAATGCAATTCACTGAAAATCTTGTCATCAATTTAAGCTCTTAAATCCAGCCCAGACTCATTGGAAAAACTTCTCATTGTGTGCTCCTCCCACATGAGAGAGAGTTATTGATTCATTTTTTGGGTGAATTGTTCCTTTAAACTTGAATTTAAGTGCCATATACAATATAGAAAATGACTTTCCCGTGTTTCAAAAGAAACATTTGAATGACTCTGTGATTTTCTCACACACATTGTTTAAAACTCCCATTTTAGAGAATATGTGGGTCTCCTGAGACACAGATTGAAACTGACCACTGCCTTTATCAAAAGCAGCACGTGGCTGCTGTTTGTTAGTGAAATAGCGAGCTGGACACATCTGTAAGCAGTTGAACACATCTGTGCTGTGGACATCAAGCACATGTCAGTTAACCTGCTGGATCTTCCATTTATGAGAACGTGAAACTCTGGCCCACAGCTCACTTGGGCAGAGGCATGAGGAAGCCCTGTTGGACCCAGCATTTGAACTTCAGCCATCACATGAATGAAGCTGCGAGTTAATAAATCTCAGGTCATGAGCTGGTCCTCAGGCGTTAAACCAGAAGACACAGATTTACCTTCATTTTTAGAGGCTGTTACAAAAGCATAAAAAGATCCAAACCCACAAAACATGTGCCATGCCATTCAATGTGATATGCCACACCATTGTTGAATTCCTGTTCTGATTGGTGACAAACTTTCAAAGGGTTACATCTCTGTGCCTGCATGTATATATGTTATATATATATAAACTAAAACAAACAAAATTGAAGGAAAAAAAACATTAACAAAAATTTTAACAAAAACAGAACATTAAAAAAAAAAATACAGTAGTACCTCGTTGATACTAAAACAACACTGGTGCTTTCTCAATTGTTTTAAATGAACAGGATTCCACAGAGCATAAGATAACTTATTTCTGAGCTGAACATTCATATATTTAAGTGTCATATATTTAAGTATCATCTATAATGAGAGCAATCAAAACTACTAAAACTTAAGTATCTTACAACTGTTATTGTGGGATGCTCTTATAGTGACCCTCGTAAAAACATTAGCATGAAGCTCCGAACCAAAGAAACACAAGCTGAGGGACAATAAATTTTTCGCTCACTGTCTTGATTTATTAGATCCAGCTGTGACACACATTCTGCATTTGAGACAAACTCAGTGTGTGCAAGAGTTTTCTGTGACGTCCCATACAAACGGTATCAGTTAAGATGTTAAATTAGACTATTTCACTGGCACAGCTTTGCAGAGGTGTCGGAGCGTAGGTGTGCGCATCACCCTCTCTCGTTCCTCAGCTGCCGCTCAGGGCAGGAAAACACTAGCTCACCCCACAGAGGCAGTAAATGGCGAAGGCCTCAAGAATATGTTTCCAATAACCTCTCGTCAGGGTGTGTTAGCATCCAGTGCCGCTGCACAACACAAGGGTCATGACCCCCCTTCCACAGGCACCCAGTGGGCAGGAGGGGGACGCAAGGTCAGAAGGGCTGAAGTGGCCCCCATCACCGCGGACCAGTTTCAGGCCGGCAGGTTTAATGTCAAGCCACAAAATCACATTCTAGCCTGGGGAGCTGCATCAGTCCGCCAGCTACGACACACTACTTACTGGATCAACTCCACGCTAAAGCCACGAGACTCTGCCATTTACATGATCCGCATGCCGCCGGTGGCTGCTTGACTCCGGGTAACGTCTGCCATAATCACTGTATATACAGAACGACCACAGGGACCTTTCCTCTCTCGTACCTACAGATAGACTCAAACGAATGCTAGAACAGACTTCCCGAGCACAAAAGAAAGATGAGTTTGTTTTTTTAGTGCAGTAATAGATACATTTGATGGGGTTTGCCTTCAATGCATTTTAAAAATGCCTTTTAATAATCTCATTAGTATAACGTACATACTAGCTGCATCAGATTAATTTTATATTGTGTTTATTTCGGACAAATATGAGTCAAACTTTATATTACAGTGCTCATGTTTGAAAGTTACGAAAGACACGTTTATTTATATAGCTATTTTTCAGTTATAAAACAAACTCAGTTTAGCTGTAAAACAGCTCTACAGAAGATAATTTGACTTATTTCAGTTCAAGTTTTATTTTAATCAAATAATGTCAGTGCAGTTAAATTGATAATATATTAGAATAATGTCTTTTAAATCCTGTTCATGTTACTGTTTTTTTACATTAATAAGTACAGATGAATAATAATACTGACCTACAACTGTAATTATTATAGTAAGCAATAGTAATAACGTAATAAAAACAACTCTTTTGATACCAAAATAAAAACATGTGATTTATGCCTTTAATCAGTGATGGACCATAAACCCATAATGTTAATGACAAATACACAGAATAAATAGGTTGCAAGCAAAAATGAAAAAAATAAATGCATTAAAAGCATAATTAAAATAGAACTAACAATCACCCCACGGAAATGCACGGCCAGATTTCATCTTCGTTCCAGCAAGTGAAATCCATATTAAAAGGTTCCTAAGATACATACGATAACAGCAATTTAAGCAAAAAGGTTATCAGGGAAAAGGCACAAGGAGCAGATTTTTCCGCTTGATAGAGGATATATAATTATTCATTAGAAGGGAGCGCCTCATCTAATTAGTTCTGTTGTTAACGAGATAAAGCAAAAGATTTCTGACTCAAATATGCGGCCATGTGTTTCAGTGAAAGAGGGAACACAGCCCTGGCTAATTTGAATACAGTCTTATTAGTTTAATGACTAGAGTCTGTGATCAGAACTCATCAACATAAATGCCAAGCCGGAGCGTCCTGCGATGGCCCAGGGCTTCATTTTTTACCCTTCGACCACGAGGAAAGCCGAACATCCTCTTGCTCGCAACACATGAAGCGTGACATGAGGACAGTACAAGAGTAACACGACATGCACGGAAGCTAAAGAACGAACCCAATCGGCTCTGAGGCATGGCATTATTAAGAATATCATCTGCTTCATCTTCTAATAGGTGATTTAACGAGTAAACGCTCCATACGTTGCTGCTGCTCATCAACATAAAGCATTACGTTTAAATGAGTTGGACGCCTGGAAAGATAAGAATGTTGTCCGCTCCTGTTTTCTGCTCCACATTGCACAAAGATTGCCTATTATTTTTTTACCGTGAGTTGCTATTGTTTAATATAACAGAGATGGCCAAACTGGACATGCATGTACTCATCTCTGGGAAAAACAAGAGGCAACAATGACCAAGAACAGAGAAAAACATAGAGAGAGAAGAAAAACAATTGCATCAAAATGCACCAAGCATCAGTGAAGCTTCATTGCACACATGCAACATTTTTTAAAGATGCCATTTACAGGCTACGAGCCACAACAGACCAAACAAACAGTGTTTAGACGACACGTCATGAGTGTCTGATGTGAGATGTTTTGCCACTCGTTCTGACAATGTGCCACAGCTGGCAGAGAAAAGAGCAAAATGCAGCGGTGTGTTAAATCACCCAAGGAAGTGAACAACCTTGCTGACTTGGGAAGGCCGGCACTAATTAAAGTCCACGCGGACGTTCAGAGATTTGCCCCTGGTCTCTTCATCTCTGTTCCACCATGTCCTGCTTAAGCCTCTATAAACATGTCTCTTACACACTACAAACAATCTGGGGTCATTATTATCCATCAACAACACCATGTTCATTGCTGATGATGTTTACGGAAACCACATCTGCATGATAAAGCCATGTTATACTTCGGCTGCTACCATCAGATGACCCTCGTTTTGTCTCATAAATCTGGTGAGATTTGCATGAACATCCGACGGTTCCTGGCCGCATTTGGCGTTATGATGTATTTCCGCAGCGTCTTCCCTCAGGAGCTGTGAGGTCTCAGCCTCGCCACCAGTACTGGGTTTTTTTCTTTTCACACAGGCCTAGTGTTAAAGCCCACGGCCCAGTTCACAGATTTGACTGACTGTAGTCTTAATGCTGCACGCCTTGTTTTCAGCACTTGTCCCTCCAGATTTGCCACCCCGGCTGCACAATTTTCCTTAAATTCTAATTATTCATCAGCTCGTTATGCCCGCGCCACGCTGCTCGCTTTAATTAGAGCGGACGCAGGCGTCTATTAGAGGCTACCCTGGAGTGAGGAGACCAGTTCAGAACCAGCCCATGCGCTCACGCACTACTGGGCGACCGCCAGCTCGCAGGCGTGATGGAGCAGCGATCTGACACCAGTGCATCCACCCGCCCGCTTTTTAGCCACCGCGGCTCATACGCAGGAACCGAAGGATGTCTGAATGTTATTACATTAGACTTCATGAGGAGTGGAAACATGCACATGTACGTGTATCTCATCTCACACTTCTGTACTTCCGGATTTGTGTGAGAGTTTGATGAGCATCATCTGTTTGTTGAAGCATTTGATGCAGCTCATTTTAAAATTAAACAAAGATCAAACTGAAGCTATAAGTTACAGTGATTTTACCACGGCAAGAACAACATGAAGCAGAGTCACTAAAGCTTGTAAATTTTATAGATTACTGCTTTTATATAAAAAGTGGCTCACCTAATTTATACATTTTAATAATCACAATAAACAGTTATTCCATCAATTGATATTATTCAACTGCAGGATGTTTACAGCTAGCAAGCAGTATTGCAATGATTTTATATCTATTTTACAGCTGTTTAGAGCTCATCCAATCAGAGTTTTTGAAATTACAGTGTAATCATTGCATTTCACTGCATATTTTCCTGCAGTTTTCTAAATTCACCACTTTCCGAACCAAATGAGGCCACGTGTGAGAAATAATGTGAGATTCATTTTTTACCTTCCTCGTTTCTTCTGTGGCCATAAAAACCTCCACATGAGTCTCAAGTGAGACGTGCATCAGGAAATCAGTGACATTCAAGAGTAAACAGAGTAACAGCCACACACACACACTCACACACACACACACACACACACACGCACACACACACTAATGCTAATTAAAGTCTTCAGTGTGAGTGCAGAAATGTGTAATCCTGACATTTAGTCAAGGGAGATTTAGGCAGATGAGGAGAAATTCTAGCGCTGGCCTGAGCCAGGCCCGAGGCAGCTGGCATACAAAAGGACATCAGCGGCAGGCAGAGCTCACAAAGGTCATCTCCGTGAAAAGGCTAACATGTCATTGCTTTTGTTCCTGTTCTTCTGAACATATGTTTGGCTGCGCTCCTTCTTTGCCCCTATCTGGCTGAAATCTAAACCCTGCATAAATACAACTTTTGACAGCGTCACTGTTACGTCCAGCAGTTGCGAGGAACGTTATCTTACCTTCTAGAGCAACTGATGAAAATCCACCCAATGCAAAACACCTGTGCTCGGGTTTACCAGCTCAAGAAGATGAAGATACTTGCAACCTCATATCAATAAGTGTCAGAAGAGGTTATTCAAAAGTCATCAAAGGAATTCTTGCCATGTTCATATCCATCGTCAAGTCAAAACAACTATAAACAGCTGAGGATAAGCAGTACAGTTAATGTATATGTTGGTATACAGTATGTATGAAACTTGTTTGCTAGAAGGAAATTGCTGCAAATTAATAAAAATAAGTGGGTGAATCTCAAAAAAAACAAAAAACAAAAATGAAGAATATGTACAAGTAACATTTCACCTTAAAGTCATTTTTTTAACTTAAAATTTTTACATTATTTTCAAGACACATTTCTCTCAAATTTCCATTGTCATAATACAAAAAAAGTGTATTATTTAAATTGTAAATTTTACCAATTAAGACAAGTTTATAGAGCTGTATTTACACCTTGTGATACCAACACAAAATTACTGCCTTATAGTAATGAGAATGTGGTTTTTGAGAGAGTTTAAATGTATAGTGAGTATATAGTAGTGTAACCATGCATGAAAACATGCAATAAAGAAAGAATAGGATTAATTTTCTTTACACAAAATATAATTTTATATTGCTTTCTTTTGGATTTGAGGTGAAATATTGACCTGGATGTGTTTCCATCAGATTCACCCAATCATGATCTCTGAGTAAAAGTTCTGAAGTTAAACACTTCTGAACTTCTGAAGTTAAACACTTCAGCAGTGGCAGCCTGGCGATTCTAGTGGCTTGAACAGCAACGTCTCCTTCCAGCCGGCAGCCAATCAGACAAGAGCTTGAGGACGATGCAGACTGACCGAGAGAAAGTGCTGGGGACGAACTCTGACTGAACTGCTGATGAGCCTCTTTTACCGTAGCTCTGTCCAGTGGCATCCGGGTGATTGCTGGAGCGATCTGGTTACTGTTTGAGCTTGTGGTTGGATTCGACTACACCTGAACTACAGTCAGATAGAAATCTGTGCTTAGGGCTCAAATTAATCCTAGTTCCAGGTCTCTGTGCTGACACACCAATTTTGCAGTTTATTTTCCATTTGGTGAATTTGGAACAACACCTGAAAGTGTGGATAGTTAAACCAGTGCTCCCATCGCCAGAGTGCTAATGTGTTTTGCTGGTACATTACCCATCAGGCTTGTGGTTTGCATGGTTGTTGACACACATTGGGACAGGCCTGAGCTGTTGTGAGTCCTGTCGTCTCTTTGATGGTCCCCTCTGTAAAGAACATGTGGGGAGGGTGACGGACCCTCATTAGTGCTCATGGAAGAACTGTCAGGAGTGACGGATGGGGGGGCAGCAGCAGCCCGCAGCGTCTCTCTGACATCAGCCTGACCTACATTTGAATGGACGTCACCCAGCTAAAATGACTGTGTTTTCAGCTCATTAAAGCAATAGTCATCTCAAAAATTTAATTACACTTAGAGTTGAACACAAAAACGAAAACAAAAAAGCATGAAAACAAAAGCTCTTTTTACTAAATTACAATGAGCATACATCCTATTTTTCCTGGACATGCCCTGGTCCAACTTGCCTAAAATGTCCAGTTTGACATGTACTTGCAAAGTTACTTACAGGTTACAGACAGTGTTGTAGGAGTTACGTAATCAGATTACTTTTTTCAAGTAACTAGTAAAGTAACACATTACTTTTTAATTTACAAGAAAATATCAGTTACTTTTTTCAAATAAGTAATGGCAGTTACTTTTTTCCCATTTATGGACTGAAAGCTGAGAGAAATCGGGAGTAAGATGTTACTTTAGTTCTAGAATAAATTGCAACAATAAATAATAAAACTAACTAACTAACCCAACAAAAAAAAAAACTCACTCATAAAAAAATAAATAAATAAAATAAAATCAGACTTAGTTTTCCTCAAAATTAATAAAACAGTTAAAAGCAACTCAGAATATGATGACTCAAAGCTGCAATAATTAAATATGTTAAATAATACAAATATCCGTTATGTGTTTAATTCCATTTTATTAACCAATTTGCTGCTGACCTTTGATGATCCAATTCAACCAAACTAATAAGCAAAAATTACACAGGATAAACTAACATTTCTTCTTTTTTAATGCTGAAGAGCATTGAAGTCTCTTCTTCTGTGTTCTACTGTACAGACGTGAATTTACATTTCCTTCAGCCTGAGGCTTTTGGCATGAAAGGGCTTTTACATTTGTCAAAAATATAACTTTTTATATTAAAAGCAAACAAGCAAGCCCAGCCCAGATTTAAAAAGTAACGCAAAAGTAACGTAACACATTACTTTCCATAAAAAGTAACTAAGTAATGTAATTAGTTACTTTTTTACGAAGTAACACAATATTGTAATACATTACTTTTAAAAGTAACTTTCCCCAACACTGGTAACAGAATGTCTAAAGCCTGGGACACACCAAACAGAACTAGCAATGACGAAAGCTGACGGTGTTGTTGCCTCGTGTCGGCTGCCTCTGGACCAAAAAGCTTCGCCTGAACACACTGCACAAACTACAGCCAACTGCAAACTAGCTTGTGCGTTCTGCACCTGCGTATAAAGAATTAATTGTCTAAAGCAGCAGTTATCAATAGTTTATATTTGTCATTCAAAAGGAGAAACTAAAACAAGGATTTACAAGATATATGCAGATGTATGAAAAGTAAACAAAGCAGCGCTTGCTTTCCATTTTGAATATCAGTTATGTTAATAACTTTTTTTTCATTTTAAGTGGCTCATGTTATGAAAATATTTGCGTAATGATAATGTAACATTAGGCTTCTGTCTGTGCCGTCTTGACTTACTTGATTGTTTTCATCACTTTCACTTTAATTCTTAGACTTCTCACTCTCACCGATGGCACCAACACCAATTCAACATGCTGATAGGGTTAACTGGCGGCGACGTGAGCCTTATAAGAGCTGATCTGTGGTACACACCAAAAAAACTAGCCTGACAGACGCGCGCCGATGGCCAAACATTGGCCAATGACAGACTATCGACTTGGTGTGGCCTTAAAGTGGACTATCTCAAGTGATACCCCATAGCAACTTTTGAATCTCATTGTCCAAATGTTGTTGAATGGGAAAAGACTCTTCAAAGTTCCTCCATTTATATTGCAAGGAAAAATTAACCACATACAGTGTTGAATCGACATGAAGGTGAGAAAGTAATGGCTATATTTTCATCTAATGTCATTTGTAAGATGCAATTAATTATGTGAAAATGTTCATGTTTGGTTTTCTTAGTGCAGTTTCTTTGGTTTCAGGCTTCATGATTTGCACCGGGCCTTCAATTTTTACAAACATGAGGTAAATCAGAGCGCAGCAATGCTGGCGATGAATAAAACATGGTGAGGGGAGAGGGTGAGAAGGAGAGTGCGAGTCGAGGCACGGAAGAACGATTAGGCAGCGGAGTCGTGGCAAAGGGGCTCTTTGCAGGTCTCAGAGGAGAACATGTACGAGCAGATCCCCGACAGACATGACATCCACTCAGAGCGCATCAGCTCCGATGGGCAGGATGGGCACTCCAGAGACCAGCGCAATAGAACACCTTCAGAAAAGCTATTAGTGCACACATGCTGCTTTTCTGCATATCTACTTCTGGACAAAAATGGATGAAGTGAGTCTGAGTTTGTAGAATTGAACTCAGATATAAAGCAGCAGGCCTGTATCAGTACAAGGGTTGTATTTGTTTGACACATTGACAACGTACTGAAAATGTAAAGCCAACAAATTTCCAGCAAGTCCTGAGCAATCTCTTGAATTACACTCTGACCACTTTCCCAATGGACTAATGGTTGTTTTTTCTTAACTTGTATACTGATGATGGGCAGTGAAGGACAGTGTCCAACCCCAGACGCTTGACACAATCAGGGCGTGAAATGTAAAAAATTCTCCTAGCCAAGACATCTCAAGTTTCTCTCTCTGCTGGGCATCTGTCATTAATAGAGAATCAGGATTTTATGCTCCTTCTGAGGTGCCATCCAAAACAGAGCAGTGCAAAAAAAAATTAAAAAAAAGATTTTTCTTCACAGGTTTCAGGTAGGTCACTGGCCTCTGTGGAAGCAGAAGAAATGGAGATCATTTCAAAGTGACTTTTGCAGGAGAACTGGACAAATAACTGTTTTCATTAGAAAACATTTGTACTGTATGGCTTATTGATTTTGAATGAATTAGTACAAACTGACTTCACATCACCATAGAGGTCAATCCCTAAACCAACCACTCAGTTAGAAGTTGGACTTTAAATCATCTACGGAACACAGCACTGGCATTGCTAGATTTTATTTAGGGCGTCTTTGAAATTCTCTTGAGGTGCAATCAGATTAATCACAGCAATCCAAAATAACTGGGAGTTTTGTGCAGGGGCTAAAAAGTTCCCCGTGCAGATTCATTTTGGTAATTTTGCACACTGGCCAAAAAAATTCACCATGAACAATCAAAATTTTAAAGTTGGTCAGGCGAGAGGCCATCAGGATGGCACGTTTTCACACATACTGGCTTGTGTTAAACTTTCTGAATGCTCTGTAATTACAGGCGCAGGGTGTCTGAGGTGATGTGACAGCAACGCATCTGTCGCCTGCACTTTAGTCATGTCCTCAGCCCTCTGTGGACACAGAGACACGTCGAGGGAGATTGACAGGAGACATGCAAGCTCATGGTGGGGCATTGACAGGGCCACTGCCCAAGTCTTTTAGCACATGGGGCTGCCAGCTGTGTGTCGCTCCAGACCTGAGACAGTCAGCAGACAGCAGCCGTTTGATGCACTTCATCTGACTGATACGAACCACCCTGCAACATCTGAATGATTGGTGTAAAGTGCTGCGTACTGGGCCTTGTGGTGTCGATGAAAACGAGTCTATATAAAGCTGTGATTTAAATGAATTTTCAAGATTTACAGTGTATAGTGGAGATTAAAATTAGAGAACAACCTACAATTTCCTTAATTTCAAGGTCACTGTGTAGTCCTATTTGATGTTACAGGAGTAGAAGGGCAGTTTTTTAATCATATTTCATAAATTAATTGTATTCTGAAGCACAGTATAAAAAACCTAAATAAGATATTTGAAAAAGAACTCTGATCAAAATGAGTTCAGTGGTGAACAGGGTATGGATCTGTCTTAGCACGTTTAAGAGAAGTTGGACTGAAAGTGCACTCTGCAGTGACCAAGCCTCTCATCAGCAGAAAGAATCAAAAGCTCTCTTTTGCTGAGGAGCATGTTGTGTGGAGAGAGCAGAACTGGTCCAAAGTTCACTTTAGTGATGAGAGCAAGTTTAATTTATTTGGGTCAGTGGGGAAACATTATGTTGGGCGTCAAACTGGGGGAAATACTGAATCCTGATTTTTTTAAAGAAGTCAATGAAAGGTGGAGAAAGAAGTGTCATGGTTTGCTGGAGTTGGGCCCCTTATACAGCTACATGGCCGTGTGGATGCAAATGTTTATCAGAAACTCCATCAGCAACATGCGGTACCTTTCCTGCAAGCATCTCCCAATCAGCCTGATCATATGTGTGTGTGTGTGTGTGTGTGTGTTCTCAACTGCCCTCAGAGGGAATTTACATATATATTAATGCATTTGCCAGATGCTTTTATCTGAAGAAATGTGCACTGCATTGAAGGCATACATTCTCATCACTTCACTTTAAGCATAGTAATTTCACTGTGAACTGAATCCATGATTACTAGAGCCATGCTCTACTGCTTGAGCTTCATGAAGCCACAAAAAAGTATTAAAACTGTAAAAAAAATTTAAATAAAAAAAAAGTTACAGTGCTGTTTAGAACATAAAAAAAAAATGTATGCAGAAATTCAACATAATGCAAGGGTTAAACATGGTACAAGTCTTAATGTAAATTAGAAAACATTTCCAAAGGTTATAACTTTTGGCTAACTTTCCTCTTTAACAATCTCCTTACTTTTTAACCTCCTGTCACATATAGACACTTTTCAACATCAAATGAATTCACCATGATAAAATCAAGTCCAATCCTATATTTTTACATTTTCTAAAATACGGAGCCCCACACATAGCATGCAGGAAAAAATAGTAGGCTAAATCGTGTGCCAGATTTACTGTTTCGTTCCCTCGATTTATAAATTGTGTGCACAATTTACTAATTCGTTCCCTCGATTTGCTAAATCATGTGCACATGATTTATAAATCGAGAGAACGAATTAGTAAACTGTGTGCACAATTTAACAAATCGAGGCAACGAATTAGTAAATGTGCGCACGATTTAGTGATTTGAGGGAACGAAATAGTAATCATGTGCATGTTTTAGTACACATCTAGGGACACAAGAAAACCAATGACAGAGTAAATACATGATGAATCTGGGATCATATGAGTGCATAAAATCCAATCAAATTAATCAGTCAAGTAAAGTTACTTTTGCATCATACAGTATTTTAAGAATATATATATATATATATATATATAATATATATATATATATATATATATATATATATATATATATATATATATATATATATATACACCAGTTTTACAAATGAGGACGTCCCCAATGGGAGGTTTTGGAGATTTTGTCACATTTAGCTCACTTTTGGGTACAAACACAACCACACACACACACACACACACACACACACACACACACACACACACACACACACACACACTTTTTTATAGATGTCATGTTTCTTAAGACCATGCCATGTCATGATGACATTTTTCTCATAGAGAGAGAGAGACAGCAGAGCACTCTGTCATTACTTCTGTGTGTGTGTGTGTGTGTGTGTGTGTGTGTGTGCGTGCGTGCGTGTATGCGTGTGTGTGTGTCTTTCTCTGCATCTTTAAACATCACAACCTTTCCAGAAATATTTAACTATGAGATCAAAAATTCCGTAAGCGTGTGGGAAAATGTCTTATATGCCCTCACTTAATGAGTAAATAACTAGTTTAAACTAAATTTCAATAATAAATCCATCAGATGTTCACCAAATCCACAGGTTTCATACACATTCAATGTCTTTACCGCCTTATTTTTCCCATAAGTGTGGGCTCAACCATTATTAAATTTAATGTGTTTGGCTTCTGGTCTCATTTGCTTTTAGATATTTTTAGCTGTACAAAACAGCTAATTTTGTTGCTTGATATTGCAAACTGGTGTGTCTTGCCATTTTATTTTAACACATGATCTTAATTATGAACACACTAGTGCAAACAGTTTAACCGTTTACTGTACTTTGTTATTCTTCTCATTATTTCCCTACAGCAGCTAATGAACTGGAAATCTTGCACATTTACAGGAAAAATGGCTTACTTCTGCATTGAAAAATAAGGTGAATACACAACCGATCAAAAGTGTGTATAAAAATTTAACATAATTTCCATAGAAACAGCAGCAAAAACTGTTTTCAACATTCATAATGATAAAAACAATTATTTATGATTGTAAACCAATAATAACTGAGCAGGAATCAGCATATTAGAATGTTTTCTGAAAGATCATGTGACACTGAAGATTGGAGTAATGATGCTGAAAATTCTGCTTTGAACACAGGAATAAATTATATTTTACAATATATTCACAGAAAATAACAACTATTTTAAATTATAATAATTTACATGACCAAATCTTTTATCAAGTAAATGCAACCTTGATGACTTCTTTAAAGAGACTTCTTTCACAAACTTTAACAAATCTTAATTATTATATACTTTTTGGCCAGTTGTGTATGTATAGATAATCTGAGACACACCAAGAGAAGACCCCAGTTGTTTGTTTACTTATCAAATTTCCATCTATTAAAGTTAAAGACCAAAAACAGAAATTTGATTTGCATGAAAGTTACAGCTCTATAGCAGTAGTCTGAAACGGAGGTGCAGCTCGACAGGATTCAGCCTGCTTCCAATGGACATAAATATTATGGCATGTTGTTGCGGTCAGCGCTTGGCTTTCTGCTGTATTGTTGCTGCACTTTTGGCTGTATTTTAATACTATTGCTTTGCCAATAGTACAGTCAATACGTTTAAGGAGTAGAAGAGAATCAGCATGAGTTCTGCTCCGTAACGATTCCCAATACAGTTGCCTGGAACCGAGCATTGATTCATCGAGTACCACATGCTAAACCAGCCGTTTGTGTAGGAACTATATTTACTGAATTGTCTCCAAGACTATACAGCATGATCTTTTCCATTTTTCTCACTGTCACACACACACCACACGGACACACACACACACACTTTCAGGCCAATGCAAACAGCACAATGCCACTATGAATTTTTCATAACATCATGCTCAATACTAAACGCAATAAGTGTTTCGTGTAAGATGACTCCCTGGCACTTATAGCGCTTGAGAGTGTCCCGTGTTTCCATTCTCAGTGCGTGATATCCACTGCTGACAGGACACAGACCCTCAGAGACACACAGAAGGTCATGTCAACAGATCTACCATAACCAAATTCATTCCACTGAACTAGAACATCCCAAATCCCTTTAGGAAGACATGCTACACCAATATATGAGTAATCTGTGCTCATCTGGACAAAACACACACTCACAAACCTGCTTTAGCTGGCCGACCACTCTTTGCATCTACACTTCACCAGGACAATGCCATTGGCTGGATTTGGCTGTTTAAATGGGTTTACATTTTCTGCCTCAAGAGGTTTCAAACGAGGGTCATGATCTGTATCTGAGGCTTTTAATCTCAAAGGCTTTGTGTGTTTGGAGTCTTTTGTGATATTACATGATCACTTTTTGATACTGGTCATCAGAAAAGAGATTAAAGAATGAGCTTTTCCATGTCCTGTGGATGAGTATGTTAGTTATTTGTCCATCTCAGTATCTTATTCCTATGGCATACAGGCTTCAAGTTTAGGAAAACTGTTTCATACTTATGTGCGGAAGTTTTTTTTAAAAGCAGTAAAGCATCTGAGGTCATGTTATATTGAGTATAAAACCACCTTTTCCATGCATTGTATTTAAGGAAATACAATCAGACACTTAACGTGTGTTTGTACATATTATGATATCAACTGTTTTTGGTACACCAACAAATGTCTGATGCACATAACTTCAAGACACACCATCATCAGTATTGAACGCTATCGAATGTGTCCATTAAAGTTAATTTGCAGGAGAGAGACACTAATGGACGCAGTCAAACCATCTGATTTAATGATCTTCAAACAGATACTGACAGTCTCATGGAGAGATTCGAACCAGCATCTAAAACTGTCACAGAAGTGGAAGAAAACAGACCCACATGTATGTGAGCTACCATACCCAGCACTGGGTTAACAGGTCATCACCCACTTTTACCACACTGACAGTTAGTTGTGTCATTGCGGCATATCCAGTGATATGTCAAGCTTTGTTCGGAAGATGCGGGAGCCCATCATGAATACTGCATGCAGAAGGCCTGTTCTCGCTCATGAAAAATGCAACGAAAGGGGATTCTTGTGCAGGCCGTTTGGCTGGACCCATGCCACAGGGATTTGCTCAGTTAGTGTGCTGCCATGCCATAATTACAGCACCTTTGACAGTTACACCATTCAGCTCTTTAAATAAAAGAGAGAAATGCTGCATTTCACCCAAAGTCACCTGATGCGCACTGACTGCTCGACATGAGATACCCTTTGACTGTTTTCTATGTAAAACAGACTAAACGAGCAGGAGAACTTCAGTTTCCACTGTAAAGCCGTGGTGGCTCAATAGCACGCTCCACTGCCCTCTGTTTTCCTGGGTCGGCACCAGAGTGCACAGAAAAAAGTAAAGTGTCAGGCCGTAATCAGGTTAGCTTGGGCTGTGATGGATTAAGCCACAGTCGGGCAGACGCTTCTCCAACATTAGGGTGTCTGAGATGTCAGTTGGAGAGCAGTCTCATTAATAGCTCTCTTTCAGATTACTGCATTAAGTTTATTAGCAGCTCCAACTCTGGGAGCACTTTCAGCTCTCACGACGGCCAAAGCAAGGGTGTGGGCAAGAGTCTGCTCCGTTCTGCTCACTCTTGCCTTGGCGCTTCTGTAAAAACAGCACAATACTGGATGAGGTCTTCCCTGGATTCTTCCAGCTGAAATAGCAAGACGTTTCTCGTAAGCCTGTGTGCGGCTGGCGATCTGTCATCTGCATCTCAATAAGCTAATAGTTCTAATGTGTGAAAATTGATTTTTAGGAACATGCAAACCTTGACCTGCTATTCAGTTTCTTGTTCACTTTGTATTTTCCATCCGTCCTTGCCTATGATTTACGGCAGGTCATTATCGATAAGCTGCGATTGATTTTTCAGTGACGCGAAACGAGGGCTTTGCCTGCGGCCTGACATGGGGGCAGGGGGCAGAGGCATGTGGGATGGCGAGGGATGGAGATGAAGACTTTCAAGGAGAGATCATCCCAGCCCCGCTCAACAAGCCATCCTTCTTCTGTCCCGAGAGAGGAAAAGTGAGTGGCTTAATCACAGCTGAGCTCTCTATGATTGCCTTAAGTATCCTTGCCTGGGAACCTCTGAGCATATCTGCTGATATTCGATCCCAGGTATGCTCTGTGAGGAAAGTCTGACCTGAGACCCAGTAGATGAGAGTTCGGAAACTTAAAACGCACCTTTGTGCGGGCAGCTTCAATTAACCTGAACATGAGCATCTGTCTGCCAGGTAAGAAGCTTTCAGGACACGGGCCTTCCTCCGTCATCCGTTCACGCAGATCATTTTCCCAAGGTACTGTGGGAAGGCATTCCCTGACTCTGGTTTGTCATAACCCTTGGAGAGCATCACGCCAAATTTCCCATGAGCGGCCGGTACCTGATCCAGGCGGGTGACATGGCTTCTCGGCAGTGTTGGTGACACAGGTTACCATTTGTCTGCGGAGCTACCGGCTTCATCCGTTCACATGGAGAGGAGCCCAGGCGCTTCTATGTGAGAGTATTAGCTTTCCCCTGAGGGAGAGTTCTAATTAGGTAATTGACTGATCCACAAAGCAGGTGCATGTATCCATTACAACAGGGCTCGACCTGTTCATTATTAAACAGTGACCCTCTTCGGTGCTTGTGCCAAAGCCAGAAGTGAAAGTCCTCGGAAGATTCGCTCAGAGGTGGGATCGTAATTATACTTGTGATTCACTTTGCTCCAGACGAGGGCAAAATTCTCTCCTGTTTCACTCATAAGCCACACAATATGATCTCGGTGGACAGAAAAGACAAGGTGGAGGAAAACAGGAGAGTTATTCTCATCAACAGGTTTCAGCAGTCGATGATAAAAAAGTAATGCGGTGAATATTAACTGGATAAATCAGGACAAGCTCAAAAAAGTTGCCTTATGTGCACTCCAGCTCTTAGCATGAGAGAGGTGTGCAGCTCCCTTCAGCCCGTGCTGAGATTATTTACTGAAGTAAGCCAGCAGTCAGGATATGGATTGATAGCTGAGAAGTAAATTGATTCAGGGGGTTGAGCTGCAGGAAAAACGAGACGTCTCTGCCATTTTAATTCAGCGGGCCACACATTTCATTTCAAAGAGCAGATAGAGAGCCAATCACAGAAAAGTTGAAGTCAACGCTATTACATCAGTATAGGCCAAGTGCATGGCAGCCATTTGAGAACAATACAAAAGTTCATCTTGACCTCAGCTCCAGTGATTTACTTGTCAGGTGATGACCAATCCCTCTGTCACTGCTGGGTTCATCCATAGTTAAGTCAAATTTATTTCTGTAGCACTTCATACAATATTGATTGTTCAGTAATAAAGAGGAAAATAACAGTGTTAATGTAGCAAAATTCATCAATTATGAAACAAATTCAATTCAGCTGAAAAGTAGCTCTACAGAACAATATAGTGTCATATATACATGAGAATGTGTGCTTGATCCTTTACTTAGCACTTCTGACTTCTTAAGTAAAACATGTATTTATAAATATCCTGGAATAATGATCTGTTCATGGCTTTGATCTAAATCACTTTAACTAATCAAATTTACCAATTAACCAATTTCAAGTTTATTTTTTAAGCTATATGAAACCTTTAAGTTGAAGTAGGGGTAAATTTACAGGGTAGATTAATGTTTCCCCAAAATATGCTTTTCCTAGATCTTAAGAAAATATTTCTTGACATATCTCATACATTTATAATTGAAGGGATTTTTTTTGGATGGGAACACATTTAACATGTCAAAGAAATCAAAAAATACACTGTTTATAGCTAATATAGTTTGTTCTTTAAAACTGGAATGATTGTTTTCTTTTGTTCTGCCAGAAGACAGAAATGTTCCTCTAATTAAAGAGTCATACACTAGACACCATGCAGTGCCTATCAAAAAGAACGCTTTTTTTATTATTATTATTATTATTATTATTATTATTTTTTTTTTTAAATAATGTCTTGAATTCATTCTACAAACTACTGCTTTGAATTAACCCTAAACCTAACCTAAGTCGTTAGAATGGATCAACCCTACCTTAAACTATACCAGTAACACACAAAAGCACCACACATTAATAAAAACAACATCTATGGAGCATTTCAAAGAAAACAAAATGACAGATGCACAGATAAAGGTTATAACATGATTATGTTTGTGAGATGGGACTGCTATTTAAAAATCTCATCAGTACAGATTATTGGACATCAGGGTACATCCAGATGTGGCTCTTTTCCAGAGAATTAAATAATCATAATCAAGCGGCCCTAAAAAAATAAACATCCAGATCTCCCGCTGTCATGATTGGATTTATTGAAGCATTGATTGACTTACATCAAACAGATCCCTTTGTTTGTACAGTGTGCTCAAACAATCAAAGCATTCATGTAATCCAGTCAAACATGTCCATCGCAGGAGAATAATTGACTTTTTTTTAAGAGATGCTCCTCACGTCTCGCCACGTTATGTTTCAGAAATGTTTGCACTCCAGTGAAGTAGAGAAATAGAGTTCACTCAGGTGCATCATGTTTTATTATTGACCATAATCTCTTTAGAACACTCTTACAATCAATAGAAAGGTTTTTGTAATCTTTTGCACATAGCATACTTTATGCTGGTGTATTTGTAATTTATTACAAAAACCCTCTCATTTTCAGTTATAGATATTTAATATTGCTCAGCAGCTGCACTGTATTATTTACATGAACATTTTCATTCATTGGACAATTCCTGTAAGCTCTCTATAGTGAATAATTTTGTACAAGCTTCAGTCTATCTTTTGAGAAACTCCAGACTCTTTCAACAGAAAACATTTTTCTGACTGCTCTCAAATCTTCTGTGCTCCCGAAACAGGGCTATTAAAGGCAAAAGGTGCTAATAAAATTATTTTTATGAGATGTGAGTGAGAGGTAAGGTCTCCTCCCTGGAGTCTGGTTCAGGTTCATCTTGACCTCAGCCTATCTGAGCCTAACACTGACCAGTAAATCAACAACACACTGTTCAACAGGTTTAATGCAGATATGTTCGGGTTAAACAAAGAAAACCAAATACAAGAGAACATCCACCAAATGTTACACTGTTTGATCCACTGTATGAAAGGTTTCACTACAATCATGCATTCAACTTCAGTTGCTGGTAAACAGGATAAACTTGAACATCCAGTCATTATCTTACTGTATATTTAAGGTTGACTATGTCAAAATCTGAAAGCATGATGTTGTAAAACATGACCTGTTCCTCTTCAGGTCAAGATCACAGCAGAGCCAGAGGTCAAACACACACCTCACTCCTTAATGAAACCAATAAATCTGATTGGTTACCCTTCTCCACTTTTACAAGTGGCGTGCCGGGTGTGGGAGCATCTCATTCCTCCCACCAGGTGCACTTATGTTGCAAATGAAACCTGATCATAGTTAAAAGTGGCACAACCCCTAAGAGCAAAAATGCTTTTAGGAACTTTTAAAATGGTGTTTTACAGTGCCTTTTTAGTGCCACTAAAACTTCAGCCAAGTTCAGACCCATAGAGACATCGATGAGAGGCTCTGACCTTCATTTCTTATGGACAGGTAAATGTTGGAATCCAGTTGCCAGAATCTGACACATCAGGGCAGCATGTTTCATTCTTTTCTTTTTAAAGCCTACACTTTTCCTGAATTTATATTTCTGATCTTTGGGCCTCAGTGCTCTTTCATTGGCATTTTGAGCTTTGACTGTTTCAATTTAACATTTTAGTTTGTATGCATGTTTTATTTTACATGAAAACCACTATGAAAGGCTGTAAATTAATGTTAAAACTGTTAAATGCTAAAATGGGATGTTTAACAATCAAATGCCCTCACAAGAAGAAAAAAAAAAGGCCACAGATCTTTATATTAATATTGAATTTGAAAGTGATAATTTTTCCTTTATGGTGGAGGAAAGTGAAGATTAACGCACTGGTGTCAATAGCGGGTGAAGGAGGCTCATGTGAAGGGCAGACCCTATGACCTCTTCACTCGTCTGCTTGTAAAAACGGCTATGGGGGGCACCGAGAAGTGAAGAAATGGAAGCCATGTGACACAAGACAGCGCCTATAAATATGAACAAGATCACAGGGCCACTTAATGTAAGAGAGGCAGACTTCTCTTTTTACCATCGGGGCTACAACATCTTAAAAAGTGCCTGTCGTGTCATATGAAACCAATAAAACACAAACACTTCCTTGCTCTGAAAAAAAAAAAAAAGAAAATGGCCACAATCCATCCACTATGTGGACTTTCTAGCTTTTTCTTCACTCTTACCTCCCCCAGACGACCTGAAATCTCAACAGACCGAATGTGCCTCATGAAATATCAAACTGCATGGAAGCTGCAGAGTTCAAGAGAAAGATGAGCTGCAGTTAAAAATCAAATCTAGAGTAATATAAGAGCCAAACCAAATTATGTTTATCTCAATGTTTGTGTCTAAGGAAAGATGAGTAGAATAAAGATCAAGTTCACAAAAATTGCCCCAACAACAAAAATTCCAAAATAAAACATTCACCCTCATGTCCTTGAATTAATATTTCAAAAACGAAAATTCAGTAATCACCTTCCCTCCCTCAATGTTGTTGCAAACCTTTATGGCTGCTGTTATAATACTTCAATAGTGCTTTTGTGTTTGTTTGTTTGTTATTTGTGATTTATTTTAACAATCATCAAATTTCATAGTATGAAAAAAAATACATAAATCTTCTAAATATGCCCTTGTTAAAACAGGTTTGGAAGTGTGGGTAAGTGTATTATTAGGTAATAATTTTAGTATGAATTTTTGTATTTTTTTTGTCAGTACAAAATGTATGCATGAATGAATTTGTCAACTATGATTCTGTGTTGTGGAGGACACAGCACAACTTCATTTTTGTTGCAATGCAATCAAGAGCACATTGTGAATGGGTAACTATAAGCAGGGCTGCACTGCTGCCCTTCTATCAGCACATGATTTGAGACTAAGCAGCTCTGTGAAACAGGAAGGATGACATCAAGCCGACTGCCAGAGCCCTTCATTACCTCATTGGAAGGAAATGAGGGTCTGTGCATGGAGCTCTATGAGGGTCTCTGGTGTTGCCACAGACCAACTGTAACACCGCTGACCCACTGAACATTTCCCCTAATCAGGCTCAGCAGAAAAAATTAATCAAAGTGATGAATGGGACTGCTCTTCACTAAAGACATTAAACAGTGGGTGGAAGGGATTGGGCTGCAATCAGTACTAAAAACTGGATTTTAGAAATCTGTATGGAAAATAACACAACTTTTCATAAAAAATATCTAATTTCAGGCCTAATAAAAATAGTTCATGTACCAGTAGCTTCATTAGTAGAGCAGCCAAGACATGCGATGCATTACTGACATACCAGTTGAGCCTAATCGCTGTGATGAAAAACCCAATTGCCCAATGTTAAGAGGCTTCCACGGGTGAAGTGGGAGGTGGGGACGGCGTCTCGAAAGCACCCTCCGCGGTGGCGTCTGGGCCGGTCCGCAGCCTATGATGCCGAAATGCTTTAATCAGACCAGAATCCCTAATGAATGGAGGCTGAGAGTCTGCTGAGGACTGGAGGAAGAGGGAAGGCAATTTCTGGAAATGATTACTGACTCATTTCCTTGTTTATCGTGCCTTTGAAAGAGAGAGACCCCCACGCCTCCTGCCCCAGCGGTCCTTCGCTCCACACCACCTCCGCCCCTATACGCCCCTATGAGCCCTTCTCGGCCTGCCACTCTTTTCTGTATCATTGTTGGCCCACTTTTGAACATTTGGCACACTAGATCAAGCCTGTTCCTGCTTCTTTTCATGTCAGGGGCTGTACCTTCTCCAGCCCTTGTTTCCCTCAAGTGGAAGAGCCAGCTTAGTCTGAAGTTAATGGCTGGAAATCTCCAACTAACCTCCCCAACAGCTGTCTCTTCAGTCTCTTTCTCTTCATCCTTACGATTCCTTCCTTTCTTAGGAGTTCCCCCTTGTTGTTTTGTTTTCCCGTTCTCTCCTCCCCGAACCAATCAAAAGGAGGATGAAGGCAATGGCCCCGCTTGTTGATAAAACAACCACTCCAGCGAGTTTTTTAAAATTGGCTTTCTACAGACAAGTGGCTGGAGGCCGGAAGGGAGGTGAAGGACAGGCTGTGTAAAGCTCTCTTGTTTTCATCCAAGTCTCATTGAAAAGAAGAATAGAGGAAGCCTGGCCATTGGACTTGTCTTTCATTTGGAGTCCACCCTCAAAAGGCAATTGGGGCTTTTGGTCGTGGCGGAGCGAACATTAATAACGTAAGAGCTCAGAATACTGAACTTCACCTCTATGCTGCCTCATTTATTCTATAGACAGCAAATGGGTTTGGAGTAGAATGAGGGGACAGACCAAGAAGGGTTCAGAGATCGAGAACTTGATCAGACCCAGAATACATGAAGATATCACTGGCTTCTTGTTTTGTCAAGAATTTGAAAATGCACACATCATTATTATCATCTAACCTCTCTAGGGAGAATTCACCATCACTAAATTCAGTGGCATTTAAACATGCAGCGACAGTTCCTGCTTACTCCACCTGCTGTTTTTATTTGGTGCCATCTTTATGTTACATTGATTAATGGACCAGATTGCCCCTCCTGAGAGTAAACGTGACCCTCCATTCACACATGCAGTTTCCTGACCATTCTTTCTCTCATAATTTCCACTGACAAGTAAACAATTAATCTGCTTGTTCTGGATCACCGCAGCTGACGTGTTGTTCCTCTATGTACTCCTTGAGGAACTGTGTGAGTGAACCTCAGTGTCTCAAAAGATGTGAAGCATTCTGCTCCAAACCCTGTGTCCCTGGAGCCACACATTCATCTGAAGCCCATGCCGGTCGTATCTACCGTACCAGAGCGGGTTGAGGTTTGTTTTTTTGCGTCGTCAGACCTGTCAGCTTTTCACTTACAATTAATATCTGCCTGCTTCAAGCTCATCAGTTGTCACAAGTTTAGCACCCAGTCACACGAGCGGACAAATCAGGCTAAGGCAGAATGACACCACTGGTGTGAAAGAAGATACTAATTCTGGATAATTAGCTGACAAGAGCATGAGAGAGAAAGGATTAAGGCGAGGAAGAAGGGAGGAGAGAGAAGTGGCAGTGCGTCGTAAGCGTTTCTGTCAACCAGCGATCTCTCTCTCTCCTCTGTCCCTCTGACCTCTTTCCAGTCTTCTTTGTCCAAGGATCAAATCTTACACTGTATAGCGAAGCTTTGTTGAGTTTAGACAAATCCTGAGGTCATAATATTGCCTTTATTAGAGTAGCAATGACAGATGACAAAGTTATTTTTAGACAAATCTCTTGTTACCAAAGCAGAAGATGCTGTATTCCAGGGTGCGGTATGCCCGTAGTTCTTATAAAGGCTAATGGCTTTAGAGAAACAACATTTTTATAGGACTGAAATGCATATGCTCCAAACCATGAGACCTAACAATGCATGTCAGCATAAATCAATTAATATTGACGATGAAAAAACAGCAAAACAGATTTCTGTCTGCATAGTCCTTGAGTGAATGGATTGAGCATTCACTGAAAAACTCCATTTCCATCTGAATGCAAGAGCTTCTATTCTCAGCTGTCATAGCAACATTCTACTCATAGTAACATGATCCAAGTGGCCATTATGTACATAGCAATTAGTGATATCCTTCTTTCTAAATTTCCCTAATATGGCCTCAATATATGTGAAGCATTATCTGTATTGGTGGGATGGACAACTCTCAGATTAAAACTTCAATCTGATATCCAAGATGCTGTTTTGTCATGAATTGTGTGAGTAAACAAAGCCTACACTGTATACTTGAGACTGATATCTACAATAGATCTGTAAAATATTCTCTAAGCAATGATGTAAATCTAATTCCCACCATCATCAAGATCCGAGTGGCGCTTCAGCCGCATGGCACTCAACGCGTTGGGTGACCAGCTGTGTTACTACAGGGTTGTGCTGCAGTAATATGACGGGTGTAAATCACAGAGTTTGGGGCATGTAGCAGGTCATTATCACCATGTGGCGGTGTCTGCTTCATCAGGAAAAGATTAGACGACATTCTCTGCAGCAAAAGGCAGGAACAAAAAGAGAAATATCCAAAAGCCAAGTGATTATGTGTACAAATACAACAGAACAGCAAGAAAATACCTGTAAAAGAGGTATGCTCAGTGCAGGTTGGAAGTTCTTGCAATCTGCAAAGTTCTTGAGCGCTATTAATGGCAAGAATTATTTATTTTTATTGTATAGTGGCATACATAGAAAAAGCACAATACCTAGTTGAGTTCAAAGCAAGACCTAGGGCCAGGGTCACTCCAAGGGCATCTTTGAAGTACACACCCAACAGTGTAGTCCCAGACAAAACGTATAACACAAATAAGCATGAGTGTTTGTGCGACAGTAACAGCAAGACTATGACACTGACACTATAATTAGTCAGAGGTTATAAGCTTTGATTTTTGCCTAAAATTACACTCAAAGCCAAAAAGCCAGCAGGCACGAGGAAACACAGGCTTTGTTTAAAGCACGCTGACATGAAAACACACTTGAAGGGGGAAAGAAATGTTCCGTGACTAATCTGAAGTGACATTTTGGATGTCAGAATTATCGCGTCAGCCTGTGGGTTTTTGGTGTCCATTAAAAAAATCTAAGTCTCAAAAGGACTGTTAAAGTTACACCTCACCATGTGATCATTTCTTGTTTTTATGCACTCATTTAAAAGAGGTCACAGCCCCAGACCTTTCCTGACTTCATGTACTTTGACAGAGATGCAGAATTTTCAGCATGGCAGGAGATACTTACCAGCATCAAAACATGCATGGTGTTTCCATCAGAATGATCACATGTAGCAAACAATTCATTCGAGAACTTGATTAGAAGAGTTAACCCCACAGTTGAGCCCATTCCACCTATCTGGGCAGGGGCGCAGGGGTCGGCATACACCGCCGAGGTGGGCTCTAAGACAGCGGAGGCCCTACATATTTGAAATGATATCCATTACTGTTTGTGACAGGCCTTCCCAGGCGCACGCTTTGATGCACTCTCAGACTGACAAGCTGAGTGCAGTGACACTGATGGCTTTGGGCACAAATCAGAAGCGGTTTCCTGCATCCCAGTGGCTGAGGCAGCATTCCATGTTTTAGTGCGCCTCCTGTGTCACAGGAAGGCGTGAATGGGATGCAGCCAAAAGAGCGCATTAGAAGCCTAAATTCCATCCTCTTGTCCGACCCTCGGCACTCAACGCCCTCTTATATCACTCCTCTCATGCGCTCCCAAAGCAGAAGAGAGTCATCTTTAAACGTCACTGATGAGACGAGGCTAACAGAAGGAAGAGCAAGTGAAGGCCATACACATTACAGAACAAAAGAAGCTCTTTGCGCTGTCATTCTCACTGACAACTAATGCATTTTGCTCTTGAAGTATTTAAAAGCTAGTTTTCAACATTTTTCTTGCATGAATTTATATACAAGCTGCTGCAGTTATCCTAAGTGATGACTAAATACTCTTGAAGTGAATTGAGTGCAAGCTCAGCAGCATCATGAATATGTAACAGGGCTGGATGAGTGTGAATTTGAATCGTGCTGGCCACAACCACAGAGTTACATGTGACCAACAGTTTTTACATCATTATTTTTGGCTAATTATGACTACAGTAAAAAAAAAATAACAAGCATTATTGGAGTGTGTTTTAAAATAAAGTTTTTCCTGAGACCTCCTCTCGCTATAGAGGGTTATCTGTGCTGAGGCTTTCGCTCCTTAGAGCTAGAACAGTAATTGATATTTGTAGGCCTTCTGTGAGCCTTCTTGTAATGCCTTCTTTTTGTCTTTTTTAAAATCCATGTTTATTGTAAGAGCACATGTTGACTGCTATGTGTCTTTTCTGAAACACATCTTTATGGCAAGGGCACGGTTTGAATGCTTTTTGACCTTTCTATATGTGTTAGACCCCAGTTAACCCTTAACTACTTTTGAAATTTACTAGCAATTGAAGACTGTTTCTACTATGTATATATATATAATTTTTATTTTTATTTTTTTGACTAAAATCAGCAGGCAACATAAAATATCTGCTACATCGCTTTTCCTTTATAAATATAAATGTTGACATCAAATTTGGGGTACATTAAACATTTTGGAAAATTAAAGAGCTCCTGAAATGTTCATCTATTTAATATAATGTAATAAAAATTAATTGAAGTGTAAAAATTCATCTAAATTTTCTATAGGTGGGCTTTACACCAGCTCCAGATTTTTAATGAATTTTAACATGTTTATGGGTAATTATTACTGGAAAAATATTACTACACTTAAAGCAGTTGTATGAATTTATTTTGACTTTAAAATCCAACTTGAATTACAAATTGAATTCTTATTCTCAAATGAACTGCAATATAAAAATAATTTCTTTATCTATCCAGGTTCATACTATATCTGCTCAATGTCCTGTAACTGACCCTATCAGACATATTTAGTCACATTATTGCCCACTGGAGATGCTCATCTGCCCTGATGATTGACAGCCCCTCCCATCCAATCCCACGCTCGCTCTCCACTCGACTTAAGCGGTTGTGGCAAGCGAACACGCATGGGCCCTGCCGTCCACTGTCCATGTGTCACAGGCATTCAGTGGTGGCACCAGCGTGTGCGCAGAGATAGAGATCTCGCCTGAACGGCCTCTGGCCACCATGCCAGCGCGATCACTTCAGCCGGCCACGGCAGGGGGGCGGCCAGTTCCTCTCAGACCTATTTGTGCTGTTATTACCCCAAGCCCACATTTATTTCTGTCAGTTTCCATATTCTTGTACTCAAAGCTTGTTTGGACTTTCTTAGTAGATGTCTCCCGCAAGCCGGGCAGATGAAATCGGAGAGCCACAGGCTGCAGGAACAGGAACCGGTTTCTGCAGGCTGACTGACGGGTCCGCCGCAGGACGCCGACAACCGGCCTCCAAGAAGCGCACAAAACCGGTCTGTAGTGCAGCCTGTCAGAGATGGTGAAATCAGATACATACTGTATATACAGCATTGTAGCATTTCCTTGATGTAAAAATCAATATTTGAATTTAGCATCTCAGAAACTGAGAGATCATTTAGGCCCAGAGGAAACAAATATGGCTCAGAGTTTGCTCTTCCCAAGTTCAGGAGACTTAATTGTGATTCTCATATATCAACAGCATTTCAGATGGTAAAATTCCTTAGGAAAAATAAAAGTAGACACAAATGAGACATGAAAAATCGAGTCAAAAGAGAAAAGGAGTCAAAACTGAGAATGTGATGAAAGAAACATCTCTTTACTGTCTAATCTATTTCAAGACTCCATTATAGGAATATTTTATTACTCAGCCTTTGCTCTTTCTAAGCTTGATAGATTTCAGTGTGATATTCATTTATCTCTCATCGTAGTATCAGCAGTGTTTCAGATGTTTCTCCTAAAATTCCTTAGGAGAAATAAAAGTCAAACACAATTGAGACATGAGAGAAAGGAATCCAAAATGATAATGGGCTGTGAGAAACATGGGAGATCTCTTTATTGTCTTGCTGTAATCTCTTTCAAGACACTATTCAAAAGATGTTTTATTGCTCCGAGGTTGCTGTTTCTTTCTTTGGCTACATTGGGGTTTTTCACCTTAAATGGTCAGGACAGTAGGAGGAGAGACAGGGAACAATGGGGCAGATGAGAAGGGAACAGGAGCAGGAAAGTAACTTTAGTTGTGACTCAAACTCATGCGGTGCAGTTGTGTCTCGACGTCAGTGTGCTGCCCACAAGGCTATGGCTCTGACAGGTTTCTCTATGCTCAGGATACTAAGGGTTGATCCTCCTATATGTCTCACTGAGATATCAGCTTTGTCTTCAGATGTCTTAAAAGTTATTTTAGGAGAAACGCTAGGAGAAATGTGATCTCTCATATTTGTCTGTGCTTCATTTTTTCTTCTAAACTCAGGACTCTGGATCTCTCACATTTCTCTAAAGTTTAGAAGAGATCTCAAAAACATCACACACTGCTTAGGCTTTTCTTGTACAATAAAGACTCAGGAGCTCTCACATTTGTTTCCTCTAAATTTTAGAAGTGATCTCAACAACTTTACAAAGTATGCACCAAGTCAAATGTCTCTATAATAGCTCAGACATTTCTACCATGAATTATTAATCAGATTAGTCTAGGATTGAGTCATATGCCCTTTAATGTGCCTTTCAGCAAAGAAAGCTCCAGGATTATTGTTATTGCACATAAACTGTACAGCTCTATTCTCTTATTATGTGAAATGAATTAAGAGAAACGTATCCTTATGTCTGCATACTTTTACTCATAATATAGCCTTAAACTCTGAATGTATGTTTTTTTTTTTACTTTATTTAGTGCCTTTTAAGTATTCAAGTAGCTTTGAGATCTCTTCTAAAGCTTTAAAGGAAACAAATATGAGAACATTGGAGTCTTTAGTTTAGGAGAAAGGTCTGAACATGGTGTGTGATGTTCTTGAGATCTTGTTTGAAATTTAGAGGAGACAAATATGAGGCCGCCAGTGTTTCTAGCTAAGGAGAAAGATCTAAGCACAGTGTGTGATGTTGTTGAGATCTCTTCTAAAGCTTTAACAGAGACAAATGTGAGAGACCCAGAGTCTGTAACTAAAGAGAAAAATCTGAGCTCAGTGTGTGAAGATGATGATGAGATCTCTTCTAAAACTTTAAAGGAGATTATAAAGATAACTGCAACTACATGTCAACTAACTCTCATTAGAGTATTAGTAGATAATTAGGTAATTACAATATGTGAGTATAATATCTAAAGTGGACTATCAAAACAAAGTGTTACCTTAGTAACTGAATGAACAATTTGCTGACAGCAATTTTTCTGGAAATCTTTGGTTAGAAGTCAAAGCAGTGTTTGGTCAGTATGCTCTTGTCCAATCTTCCTGATGGCTCTCTGCTTTGCTTTTCTCTTCTGTTCTAATGGGATGATTCAAGCAGGCTGTCCTGATGCATTGATCTCTATGCTTCAATTCAGACCCTCCCGTTCCTGCCCAGACATAACTGTTAGAAGAGATTTGTCCATTATATTGACGTTGCTGATTTTACGTTAAAATTCTGTCCACCTCTCCAATCATAGCTAAAGATGAGACCTCCCCCAATGAGGCCACAAGCCACATCTCTTCCTGAAGTGATCGGCCTGCCACAATCACATGCTTTATGTGCAGTTCACTGCCTGGTGAACGTGGTTGAAAGAAGTGCCACTGTAAAAGAGCAGTGAGCTGCAATTTCCCAATCACTGGTCATTTCAGCAGAGCCTGTTGATGGGGGCGCTCTCGGCATCGCCCATCTTTGCCCGCCGCCGCCAGAGTTCCCTGGCAGATCATAAAAGATAATTGCGCAGCCTGAGCTTTAAAAGAGTTTCAGAGCAAGAGCAAGAGGAGGCAGCACGTGTTCTCCAGGACCTGGATGCACGCTCAATCATCTGCCCCTGACGCATCTGCCCCTTTCCAGTATAGGTGCTGGCTTGGGTTCTTTCAGGCACTAAATCAAAGCATAGAAAGCTTTTCATGGCGTAGCTGTCAGGTTGAGGGCCCGCGAGTTTCCTTTATCCAGACACGCCGTTTGCCAGACGTACCTCTGGAAGTTGACGAGGTGTGAGGGCAGGTAACAGCATACAGCTCGTAACAACAGACCACAGCCACAGCACACGGCAGTCTGGGCCACACAAGAGCAGCAGGGGAAGTCAGCTTACTTAACGCACCGGGAGGTCCCGACACGAGAACATGAGAACCAAAGCCGGCTTCCTACAGATGAGACAGAACACGTTTTGTGGCAGAAGGTGTAGATTAATTTCTTTATGTTGTAATTTGTGCAGATTTTTATTTTTCATACTGGGAACTCATGTAATATAACCATGCCTAGAGACACATATAGCACCAGATTTACTAACAGCTTGAGCAGTGCAAACCCTCTTTTGCCATTAAAAAAAACTACTTTCAGGATTTACTAAAGACACACAGTGAAAAATTAGTGATTAAAAGGCGTGGACAGTTTTTTTTTTTTTTTTTTTTTGTAGCTGAAGTTATTGCATATGCATTTGTAGGAATTTCCCTTACAAACACATTATTTTTAAGAGTATTTAAATGAATCATGCAAGGTGGTTTACTAAGGTTTGCATTAATCAATTTACTGGTATTTGCGCCATTATTTAACACCCCAAAAAAGCATGCCTGAACCCATTTTGTGCCTGCATTGTCAGTAGTATTGCAAACACCTGATTATCATCGGTTGTGCTAATTTGCACTGCTTTTGGTAGATTGTGTCGGTCATCATGGAAATCATGGACATTTGTTTGTGTTCTTTAATTTTCGCATTGTCAGTAGATCAGCAGAACTTTCAGAACACTCATATTGGCACATTTAGAGGATTGCATTCTCATGTTTATTAAATCTGTCACCTAATCTCATGTTTTAGATTTATTCTGGTGTGTATTTTTAAAAATGTCCATGTAGTTTTTTTTTTGTTTTTTTTGTGCACCATATTCAGGTCTCGTGTGCTCGTATTCTCTCTGTCTGAAGTCAGAGGAGCCTGAGGAGTAGAATTCATTTGCTGAAGCTTTATTAAATCAATGCTGTTTCTCCTGTAGTGAGAAGATACAACAGATCCATGGTAATGCAGTGCCCAGGGGCAGTGGGCAATCCCATTACAGTAGTGCATCCGACATGTCCGTTGATAGCATCTTCCTGGCCTCAGATCAGAACACACCTAAAACACACCTGCAGAGGTTTAATATGAAACCTGCCAAATATGCTTTATATGAGAAAACAAATCAGTTACTAAAAAAATCCTGCAGTTTCTCAGTACAGAAACAGTTGAAGGTCTGGAGAAATATGAAAATGTTCCTGAGCAAAATAAAAGAGGCGAGCGATGCAAATTCTTTCATGTGATCTACAGCGCTATGCGACGTGAAGGTCTCGGGGTGAAGTTTTATACTCCTGAACTGCCGCAGCCGTTTGATCTGTCTGATCTGTCAACGGCGTACGGTGAGCGGTGACACAGGCCACACATGCCGCATTTACAACACAACCATACCACGTAACAAATTTAGGTTATAAAAAGTTGTGGAAACATTGTTTTGAAATGTTTTTAAAACATTGAAATGTTGAGTTTTTTTTGTCATGATTATAACATTATTTAAAGAGTATTTAAAAATAAATAAATAAAAAAAGCATCAGTGAGTGTTTGAATGTGTGTTTGAGTCCCTCAGTTGTCTTCAGTGTGAAAAGATGGATCTCAAAATCATACAGTCATTGTTGGAAAGGGTTCAAATATACATAAATGCTGAAAACCCAAAGATTTTGTGGGACCTGAAGGATTTTTCTAAAGAACAGCTGGCAGTTTAACTGTTCAGGACGAACAAGGGACTTTTGGAAAAAAAAAAAAAAAATCCTGTGGATCATCCAGGTAACAACACAGTATTAAGAATCAAGTGTATGCAAACATTTGAACAGGGTCATTTTTATAAATTCAACTATTATTTTCTCTTGTGGACTATATTTATGTTCTATATTTATAAATGTCTTTAATGTGAAATATCTTGTTCATGTCAGTACTAAATAAAAAATTAAAAGCATTTTGTATGATCCCTTGTGTTTTGGTAATATAATTAACATTTTGCAGATTGCAAAGTGTATGTCAAATTTGACCTCACTTGTATGCTCTATATGCATGTTGTACTAAATTTAAGAAACAACAGATCCTTTCAACTTTATTTTAACACTTTGTAAATTTGTCATTTTGGGTACATTCTTGCTGAGAGGTGACAATGGTATTTACAGAGAAACAAGAGCTCAAACAGATCAAATGATCTGAGTTGCTATTTACATTTATTTTTTAGCTCCTTACTCTACCGTATGTCAACAGTTCATTAATTTGTGTCTATCTCAGACATACATGCTACTTTAATAGAGGACTCCATAAAGTGAGTTATAAAAGTGGAACCTCTGAGCCATAACATTTTCCTGTTTTTAGTTTTTTTGTATGTGTGTGTGTCTGTGTGTGTGTGTTATTCTCACTAATGTGACAAATTACAGTGTTTTATTGTCCATGCAGTCTATGATTAACAAGTCTTTGAATTCAATACGTAAAGCCAAGCAAATGTACCTTCTGATTTTATTCAGATGTACTCAAGTCGCATGACCTCCTGGACTGTATTCACAAATTTGACTTACAATGACTTTAATTGGACTTAAGTCTGACTTGGTAAGACTCTACTTGTTTTTTTGCTCTGGTGTGTTCTGAGCAAAAATGTCACTAAGGATAGAGTTCATATGCTGTATGTATGCTGTAAATGTAAGAAATAACAGATTATTTTAACTTTATTTTAACAACATGTTTCAATGAAAAA
Organism: Cyprinus carpio; assembly: GCF_018340385.1. Lineage (NCBI taxonomy): Eukaryota > Metazoa > Chordata > Actinopteri > Cypriniformes > Cyprinidae > Cyprinus > Cyprinus carpio. The sequence goes on along the minus strand of NC_056574.1, from coordinate 600,721 downwards.
TTCAATTGAACATGAAGATTAGAATTAGTCTGTTCTTATATACTGTATATATATATATATATATATATATATATATATATATATATATATATATAGTAGTTTTCCCTGTCATGGTCATTGTAATGTTCTTCTAAGTTGTTTTCAAAAGGAGAAACTCAGTCAAACCGGTTTGAAAAGACGTGAGGGTTAGTAAATGGCAACAGCTTTCTAAGCCTGCAAACATGTTGTAAATACTGAGCCACGTGTAAACAAGATGCAAACCCAACTGATCTCCTATTACCAGAGCTGCATAAATGTAAATGTTTTCCAGCACCAGCATAAGTGTCAGTTTACTGTCAGTGGATGTTTGCAAGACATACATTCCATTAAATACACTAAACATACACACACAGTGCACGTGCACGCTCACTCTCTCATGAACGGCGCCCAAGAAAGACCCAAGAGATGCTGACATGACCCACATAATTGCCAAGAAGTCTTGCTTACTACAATTTGATCAATTTGCCATATTCGGTCACTGTGGGCCGCTCTGTCCCCCGCAGCAACACGCTGTCCTGCGCCACCCCTCCTCCCGCGGACACACAGGCCTTTCTGCCCCAGCGCTCGCGCGTTTCCCCCCAAATCAGCCTGATGCCACACAAACATGCCTCTGCTCTGTCATCTGCTGGCGTGGAGTGCACCGCCACTGACAGTTTGTCTTCGACCATATGCCGCATGGCAATAAAGTCAAGCTGATCTGCGCAGGGTTGGGGTAGCGCCTTCAGGTCTTTCAGGAGGACTTCAACCTCACTCTTTGTCTCCTTAAATTTTCCACAGTTATGTGATATGGTCATAGTTTATCCGCAGTCACCAGGCTGGTCGCATAGCATGCGCCTGCAGTGTTGCCACTGTGCAACTGATATTTATTTGTCCAATATTTCATATATTACTCATGAAGTTTGAAAGCAGTGATAATAGAAAAAACATTAAGCGTAAAAGTCTCAGACAGATTGTCCCAATCTCTTTTGTTTGGCTCGTGTTTCTTGTTTTTTTGCTGCGTTATTTACATTTTCAGTTATGAAAAAAAAAAAATGAAAATGAAATGAAAAACAAATGAAGGAAAAATCAGTTTTATTGTGTCTCAGGACCTTCAGCTTTGAGATATCTCAAGTCTCAGACTGTTCTCAGTTCCATCACAGGACTAACACACTTACACCTGCATGTCTTTGGTTTGTGGTCAGGTACTCATGCCAGCATGACACTTCACACAGAAGGGTGACCTGCATCACACGGAACAGGGCCACTTCACAGCATTTTATCATCCAGTCTATGATTAACAACTGAATCTGGAGTCACAAATCTGAAGTCTTGTGAGAGGACTGAATTGGACTGAAGCCCTCTCACCTGATAGCACTCTAGTCAAAGGATTTATTTTGGTGTGCTCTAAGCAAAAACTGTATTTCTTTTTTTTTAGTTCTGGATGTTCTTGCAGTGCCTTCAGTTAAAGGATTAGTTCACTTCCAGGATACAAATTTCCTGATTTAAATTTACTCACCACCGTGTCATCCAAGATGTTCATGTCTTTCTTTCTTCAGTTGCAAAAAAAATAAGGTTTTTAAAGAAAACATTCCAGGATTTTTCTCATCTATTTAAAATAAAAAGATATTATAACTATATGTAATTATTATTTAAACTATATTATTTATAAGTGTCTTATGATTTTGTATATTAAGCAACAGGTGCAGATGTATACAATTTTTTGTTTAAATTTTTTTAGACTACAGATCGAAATAAAATAATGCTTGATTATAATAACATTATTTGTATAGCCTACTGAGTCAAAAGACCCTTTTTAGGCAATTATAATATTTTATTCATTTACAAATTGCATTTTTTTTTTTTTTGGTTGCACCTCTGTTATCATCTTTAACTGTGTTAGCAGCCCTCATCAGTCACACCTCTCTCTCTCTCTCTCTCTCTCACACACACACACACACACACATGCAGGCAGTCGCATGTGATTGACTCTGATGAGCTGCAGCATCTGCGGGGCAGAGCCGGTGCGGCTGATGAGAGAGGTGACAGGTGAGTGACAGGTGTCCTGAGGAGCAGCAGGGGACGAGCGAGGGGGGCCGCCACAGGTGAGGAGATGCCACGGCCACACACGCCTGGTGTTTGATGACACTGCTGGGCATGTGTGACACAGGTGAGGACGGAGACGACCACAGCGTCTCAGGACACACAGAACATCACTCAGACAGACGTGCATATTGTGCAGCTTGACACATGACAAACAAAAATCCCTGCTGTTTCTACACTACTGCAGTCACGCCATTTCCAGACAGGCCTTTATTAGTAGTGCATGTGCTTAGACAAACTTAGACCATACTGTTAGAGTTCTTCATATGGGAATGATTCCTCAGATCATGAGTGTTGTTGAGCAGAGTGCTCAGACCATTTTCACCTGCTGGACCAGAAAAAAAGGTATAAAAAAACATCACACATCTACAGGTACATCTAGTGACAAGAAGATCACTGAGCCACGAGGGTGCAGGAGACCTAGCAACCATCCAGAGCACCCTAGAAACGGTCCTCAATCTTCAATGAGTGGCATTGTATATGCGGCGGCACACTACAAAGGTACTTAGTGAATAAAGTTTAGTGTTAGATAAATACACATTTTCCTCTGTTAAATAACTGTGCAATAATACACTCTACGGTAAACAATTTCAAATATGATAACATTTAATGCGATGATGTTGTATGTAATATGGATGAATGAGAAGGAAACTACATGAAAGGCACTAAATAAAGGAAAACAAAAACACTGATGATGAAAGCAGAGTTGTACTTAACTGCTGGCAAACAGTATGAGAATAGAGGTATATTATGCACAAAGGGCAGATCATTTGAATTGGAAGTTAGTGTACCAAATGCCTTTATCCAAAGTGACATATTACAGGATCAGTGAGCAGCTTTATTCGCTAAAAAGCAAGTGCTGATGGCTTATGACTAGGCCCTTGAATGATTTAATTATTAATGAGTATTGATAGTAATGAGTATTTGTAGTGTATGTCAGTATTCAGAAATGTTTGTTTGATTTGATGCATAGTGTGTGATGTTATTCAGACTATGTGACCATGTTGAAGTTTTCTCTCTCTCTCTCTCTCTCACTCTCTCTCTCTCTCTCTCTCTCTCTCTCTCTCTCTCTCTCTCTCTCTCTCTCTCTCTCTCTCTGAGAAAACTGAGAAGCAGGAGACTTCGGCAACATCTCATAAAATATCTATTTTTTTTTTATTTTGCTGTCCTTTGGGTTTATCTACTAAGAAGTCAAGAAAGAGTAATTTATACATTTTCAGTGACCTGCTGCCTGTCTCCTCTGATTCCATGTTTTGCTGTGATTTGCATCTCATTTCTCAGTGGCCTTTTAGCATGTATTAGATCAACTGCATTAAAAATGATTGACTGTCCCATTGATGCCGAACCTCCCCTCGCCTCCACACACATGTGATCAGGACTCACTTTTCATCTTGATGTAAGTAGTCTTGTTTTAACCCTCTAGTTTCTAATCTGCATTTTCTGTGATTAGTTGATTTTTCTCTTTCCCTCACAAATGTATAAATACAGGTTGCTTGTCTTATAGCAAGTAAATCATCAGTGAACACTATTTAATAAACAAATAAATAATTGATGCTTCTTTTCTTAATCAAAATGTAATAATATGCTCCACCTCTGAACTCACTTTCCTGTCCAGTTTATCTCATCAATCCCTCTTTTTTTTCAGTCTGCTGTCATTGCCCCAGCCTTTTCCCACTGAATATCCAGTTTCACTTAGATATATGTTACATTATGAAAGTTAAATAGGTTGCAAATGCAGCTTTTTAAAGATTTGTATAGTATAGAAAAGCCAAGAAGCAATGTGTCCTACAGAGAATCTCACAAATCTATCAGCTCTGATGCAAATACTGTTTCACGTTGACTTTAATACCAACTACTGTATGAAAAAGCAAAACAGTTCAACAACAAAAAAAAAGAAGAAGAGTGGAACAGTAAAATTCCCATGCAGCTATAAATGTGTAAACTAACACCCAAAAAAGGAAACATGTCCTTATCTCAGTATTTCCTAATTATTATTATCACTGTGTCATTCATAAACTACTGCGTCTGTAATCAGTTATTGTGCAAAGAAAGACAGGCTTAATAAATCAAAGGCCAAAGATTCCAAATCTTATGTGAGAATGGAAATCTGCAGAAAACAGACTTGAAGATCACTTTCTCAGACAAAGATTTTGGTTTGTCACAGGGAGATAATTTATTGAACAGATGCATGTTTTATTCAGGCTGACAGTGGCATAGTCTGGTCGACATTTCAGCATTGCGTCGTGTCGCATCCGTCACTGCAGAAACCAGCTGTTTATTACTGTCATTCAGCAGTCATAATGACACATTAGCCTTCTTACTCACATCTCTAACACAGCTGCAAATGGAAACCTCCATTCAGTCACAATATGACAGCAAACGTTGCTGAATAATCACTCAGTGTGCATTTTCTTTTCATGACAGACGGTAAACCAGCTTCAAAATAAGGAGCAGCTCAGCTGTGAGATGCGGTTGCACTAGCCTGCGAATTGAAATGCCAAACATCCTGGCAGCCAGAAAGCCCAAACAGAGTCCAGCTATAGCAGGTCACGTCAGGGTCACAGAGTGTCTTCGGTTCCAGACTAATAATCCTTCCTACAATCTGAAACTTTGCACCCTTGCATGTTTTGCAACATAATGTTCAGACCTAAGCAAAAATCTGCTGATTGATTGGCCAGTGACACCCTAAATAAATGACCCAGCTTGAAGAAAGTCCATGGATTAAGTCTAGAGGTCCCACTGGAAAGAGGGGAATGGGGATAATTTGTCGGACCACTTCCATCTGTTTGGACATTTCCGTCAGCCCACGGCATGCATGGCATTTACAGAAATCTTCCCATCCTGGCTTGCAAACTCTATACATTTAAGTCTGACAGCCAGCAGTTCTGAAGTGGACTGAAGTTTATGATCAAGCATAGATTTTGTTGCAAAAACAGAGGAACAGCAGAGCTGACCTTCCCAATTTAAAGATTCAGAGGGGCCCAGAAGCGTGACTGGCTTAAGATTTCCTGTCCGCCATGAAGATTGAGTGATCGGTCCTACAGAGTATCACTTGTGTTGAATGTTGTCTGCACAGCAGGTCAGGGAAAACTCTTGGCAGGGGTCTGCATGCCTCATTCATCTGGACTGGACTGTAGCTGTCCCATGAACACAGGCATTACACATAGCAGAGTAGAAGCCCACACATTTATCAGTCCCTCTATGTGTGCTTCTCACCTACTGATCTGCGGTTTAGAGCACTAATGTTTTCATTATGTTCTTAGAACAATATTCTCAAGAACGTCCTTATGATGTTATTTGTACTTGATGAACATTCTCATAATGTTGAGAGAAAACAAAAACAAACGTTCAAATAACATTTATTTTGAGTGAAAATAAATCAGAACTTTGTAAGACACATTTGAGTAACCTTTAAATAATGTTCTAATCACAAGAAGAAACCTGGACATTTAAACATTCCTAGAATATTTTAAACATGTTCAAATAACATTTGGGTAAAAATAAAGTTAATAGAATGTTTAAGAAACGTTTTTTTGTAACCTTTAAATAATCATGACAAGAAAACTGGACGTCAACTTTTTATAAACATTTCAAAACATTGTTTCCACAATGTTTTTATGACCTTAATTTGTTACCTGGGTAAGTGCGTGTGTGAGACCTGTCCGTGCGGTAACACGGATGTCACAGCTCTGGGGAAACAAGATTGTACAGCTGTGACTCATAAGTGTATCTGATTATTGTGCCAGCAAAGGATTTTGCCGAATCCAGGGCGGCCCAATCCTGCTCCCCTTACTGCAGATTAGAATTTAGCTCCAGTCTTAATCAAACACACCTGAAGAAGCTTATCAAGGACTTCAGTTTCTTATTTCAGGATAGGTAAGTGTGATGGAGCTGGTTGATATTAAACTCTGCCCTCCAGGAGCAGGACAGAACGCCCACAGTTTCACAGTCATACAAGTCAAAGTAATCGAGGAAACACTGCTTTAAGAGGTGCAGAGATATCGAAAACAATCTCATTACGCTGGAAAATTCTGCTTATAAGGCAACACCTCCTCCTTTATTTCATCTCTAATGTGTTGCTGACAGTGTAATAAAGATTTTACACAAACCTGTTTGGCTTTCTGCAATGTGCACATGTCGCCAAGAGCAGTTTGTCATGTCAGTGCCTGTCTCTTCTATCACCAACATACATATGATATTTTATTGCCGTTCAGTTTTTTGACCAGGACATTTCAGCTGTGTCTGCAGCTCAAGGGAAAGAATGCACTGCTAAATATGGAGATCTTGCTTGTGTTTTATATTGTTAACCCTTATGAAAATCAACCATGGTTTAACTACTAATAAAAATAAAAAAATAAAAAAAAAATGAAAAAACATAGTAATAGTTAAACCATGGTGACCACAAATTAACCGTGGTTTTACTACACTAGCCATAGTTTAACCATGGTATTTATAGTAAAACTGTGGTTATACAAACAGTAATCAATATGTCAAAAAACATGGCTACTACACTTTTAATGTAATGAAACCTTGGTTGAGTTTTGTAAGGGAAGATGTGCAGAAAGGGAACTGAGGATACAGTGTGGGGAATTCTGACCCCCTGGTGTAAACCTGCTCAACATTTGAAACCAGAACTTAATGAAACAATACACGGTGACTGAGAATGCCACCTCTCTGAGAGCACAAACAGCAAATTTGCAGCCACTTAAACTCAGTAGGACTCGGGACATGAAGGATGTAACCGATAGAGGAAAAGAGAGAGAGCGAGAGGATGTGTTGGAGACAGCAAGGAAAGTTTACACTTGTAATCAGTGTTAGGGGAAATGTACATTAGGAAGCAGATTAAAAATCCCACATTAACGGAAAGAGAAGAAAATCTTCGCACTAGCCAGGCTGCAGTAGCTGTCAAATACTTCCTGGTCATTGGCGACAGTAGAGCATGACACATGTGTCATGATGCAAACTTCCTTTTGTGTCGTAAAGTCATGACAATGACATGTTGATCTCACCATAACAACTTCTGCTCCTGTTACCCTCTGTGCAATTCTCCATCACAACCGAAGACAGGAGGCTGCTGAAGCCATTTTCCTCTCAAGAAGCAAGAAGAAACGCCAACTTGGGAGGCTCCAGAAGAAGTGTTCTTCAGGGCTCTGACAGCATATTGGGTGACAGTCTACAACAGCAGCATGGACTCGTAAAGCTTATAGCCCCTGACGTCCATCTGAGTCACCCATGCCTCATGCTGCTGTCTCTACGTGATGTAAGTCTTCTCTCGGTTCCTTGCACTGTCCTGATGGCAAGTGTTCATGTACATTAGTGTTCTGCATCTTTACTGCAGCGTAACTGCGAGGGTTGACCGAAGAACCACTGACCTCTGGACGGAACAATAACCCATCCGTGAGGTTGCCCATGTGTGCAATAGACATAGAAACTCGACGAAAGCATGGCTAGAGATTGGATTCTGAATGGATGGAGGTTACAGGTCTATGTTTAATGGCCCGTCGCGTTTGAAGAGGCAGTTCGAGGGAGGAAGGGGGTTCACAGCCTTCAGACAGGATTGAGTTAATGTTCCTGCTCCAACCCCCAGTTCACAGTGACTTGTTGGTGATTTATCTGATGGAAGGAATTCAGTGAAGGGCTGGGATCTCTACTGTAACCTTTTACCCCCACCAGATGTTCGCTCTGAAAACACGATAATGTTCATCCCTAAATCCCCATGCAAACATATCAAGTGGCTGCTATGTGTTTGTGGCAAGACTTAGTGAAATGACAGGACGGCGATGGGAAAGAATTTTAAACAGAACCGGTGCATTCAGATGCTCCATATGTTTCAGGAGGGTGCTGTGGTGACATTAGAGAGGCAGGTCTCACCAGAGAAATAATGCACATTAAGCAAGATTTTAAACAAAACTTATAAATCCAAGAGCTGAATTTTAAGTGGAAAACAGAGTCATGTAATAAATACTAAAAATGCCACACATTGCTACACGCACAAAACAAAAATAAGTTCATACTTTTGCAGAGCTTGTGTTTCACACCGTCACCACAGACAGGAACCATGTAGCGGTTTATACTTACAGATTATACTTAATTTGATTAAGAGAAAGCGGTTTAACACAACTGGATTTCTACCAAATAGTGTGACTTATGTGACTGTGTAAACACACAACCAGCATTCCTACACCTTTTTGCAGAGTGCACATGTGCAAGAAAAAAAAAATGAACAACTAAACTAATAAAAAGGTGTGGAGAAAGTCTATTACCTACAGAGGTTAAGAGTACATGTTAGGCATAAATGCCACTTTCCTATCTTAAACAGCATTCTTGCAATTAGTGGTATGTGTGTAAATGTACTTAGTGACAGTAGGAAGACACAGAGGGCTCAACTGATGGAGGTTTAAACCTTGAAGCGGCAGGGGCTGCGCAGACCAGTCGTTGTATGACATCAAAGTACCACGAGAGCGATTCAAAAGCATAAGGAGTCGTCTGCTCTCTAGCTCTCATGGTTCTTGAATGTTATACGACGTTTGGTTTGTGCAGCGCAAACAAAGCCAAAATCTGGATATTTTTGGCAATATAGAAATCATGGCTAGGAAAAAGGGCACATATGGTCACCCTATAAACACTCACAAGACTGAATCAAACACCTTGTCCTCATTCTGACATGGTTTCCCAGACAGTGTTTCGGTGGGCTGGTTAATAACTGAATGAGACTGACAGGACCAGACAGAGAGACAGACTTTGACAGTCCCAGCCAATGTTTGTCACTTCAGAGTGCATGAATTCTTGATTTGATGTGCCTTAATTGATTCATCTCTGCTTAGTACTGGCTGTCTGCTGGTCAGGACACCCCTGAACATTGAGATTATGTCCCTGGATGCTGTAGGAAGGGCCATGAGCTATCTGACCTCTGCTATGACCAGACAATTATGGGCTCTGATATCACCCAATGAACTGATGATGGAACGCATAAGGTTTTTCTGGACCATTTTACCAGCAAACAAATTCAATATGGCTCTATGGGTGTATCCAAAGACAATAACAAAATATTACAGTATTTAGTAAGGGTTGCTCATCTGAATCCTACAATATGGGAATATTTGATTTGGTCATCACTTGTTGTTCTAATGCTTTAAATATCACAATAGTGATCAAAATGTACTCCTGTTTTATATCTGTGTGTATTTCATCTGCAAAGAGGAATAATAAAACTTCATCTGTCTTTCCAAAGGCTTCAAACCTTGCCCTGCCTCTGCTCTCTTGCTATGGTTTTCTTACCAAGGTTGGCATGGGTCTTTGTGAATGTTGTTGTGTACTGTCATTGTTCCACGAAATGAAGGTAAAAAAATTTAATTTACCTTGGGGTGTTCTGAAAAGCCCCCCTCTCCTCTAGAGACTCCACAAAATTGATTTAGACCTCCATTTCACAATGAACTGTTAAAATTGAACAGCTCAGTGGATCGACCCTTGAAACGAGGAGAATTTGAAGGACAATTTCCTTGTTTCTACCCAAGTCTTTAGGAAATATAAAAATAAAAGTGTTTACTCATTAATTTTCAAAAAATATACAGTTTATCTCCCATCCTCTATGAACATCAATGAGGTCCACTGTCATCCAGTGTGAGTCACCTGAGATGATAACAATGACATAATAAATTGGGCATTATTATGTATTCAAATAAACTGAAAGAACAGATGAGTGGTATACATGTGGGTCTTGTCTCCATTAGTGCTAGCGCAACACATTGTGACATGTGACAGAACCACCCAACAATTTCTGAAAACATTATATGGCCGCTCTTGCTATCTGAAGTACACTTTATTGCCTTTCTCTGCCTTTCAAGTGTGTCTCACTTCAGGCATGTGATACCTTTAATCTCACTTTAAGGTTTACTATTTTATGATTCATTGTGAATAACAGAGAAAGACTGAGACGAGCATATTAAGGCCGCACTAAGCGCACAAAAGAAGGATGACAACTGAGAATTTGGGCTCCTGCTTGATAGCTTTTAAAGTGGGTGCTACGGAGATCTTGTGATCACGTTAAGCCCTTCTTGAGAGGAAAAGGTATGGATGAAATCTTTCTAAAAGCTCCGGAAACAGTAATCATCATGGAGCAAGTTGCCAGTTGGAATTTTATTTAGCACACGCTCAACCGCACGCTTCCCTCTCGTCCATTATGTGCGCGCTAATGTCACATTGATTATGCTGATCGTAAACTGCCTTTGTTTGGCCTCGCCTCCCTGTCAGTCAAAGCGTCTGCTGGGACAGGCGCGAGTCTCGCTAAAAGCTGACTTTTCCATGTTTGTGGCCTTTTGAAGCAGCTCTGTGCATGACACTGTTTCCCTAAGAGACCCCATTTCCAACCGCATTTTGGTGTATGAATTGCTTTTTAATGTTTTCCTCCTGTTTCAAATGTGACTGTGTACAAACAAATCAACAATAATGGAGGCTTAAGTATTTTTCTGATTGGGTCAAGAGCAGAGTAAAAAGGGTGGCACTGAATAAACCATAACCGGATTGCGAGACAGGGAATGGGGCGACACCACTCCAAAGGATTGAACATTCCCATTTAGCCTGCCAGAAGCCTCATCCCATGTGGACTATTCCCAGTCACAGACCTGCCACAGAGGAGGGCTGAAGCTTTGCGAGAACCAGTGCTTGGTGAACCTTTCGGGAACAATTTGAATGCATCTGACAAGTTAAGGAAGCCATTTTACTTTAACATCTGGACCAAAGTTGGGTGAAATAAGAATTTTATGGGACTGTGATAAATACTTAATTTACTCAGCCTTTTATCTGATGGAAGTTCTCATTGTGTTATATTCAGAGTGTTTCAAAAGTGCAAATGAAGGAGTTATGGGAGAAAACATCACATTATATGGCTAATAATATAACAGCAAAGGAAATATGGAAACAGAAAACAAACAAAAACTGAAAGTCTTGCATGCTTGAATTTACTGCTTGAAGAGAATCTTTGGGCTTGAGTTACACGTTCAGCATCTGCCATCCGGACATCAGGCACCATATTCATCATTTGGCAACATGGAGCCCAGCGTCTGTACAAACAGCCAGAGGAAATGAAGTCTCTCAGCCAGACAGGAATAAAATTAGCTTGATGACTAAGTTCCTCCCCCATTCCATCGGGAATAAGACCCTTCATTTGTTTTCATTACCTCCCTTTGCCTTAGACAACCAGAGTGTCATTCATTTCATTCTGCTGCTGTGAAGATCATGAAACATCTACAGAACTTTGTATTTTTATCATCGTTCAGTACTTCAGTAAATCTCTAGACATTTGCCTTCATTTAAAAGCACAAACATTGTGAATTTCAAATCATACAAAACATCCACCTGGATCAAATTAATTCTAATGCTAAGCACATTAGTATAAAGTTCACACAGAATTTAAGTGTAATTTATGGCAGAAAAAGCATAGTATAGTAAAAATATAGTAATTTTTTAATTATTATAAAATTATAGCCCGAAAAACACAACAGATCAATATTATAAAGTGCCACAGACTCACTGTGTTTACAGTGTGGCCTAATCAACATACTATTTTAATAAGGACTGTCTATTTAACATTGGTGTGATTTATTCAGAAGAATTAATAATACATTTAATCATGCCTCTTAAAAGAATTGTCCTACAAACAGACACAAATAAAGACTTAAATAACAATTTAATGTATTTGCAAGTTGCTTCTGCAGGCAAAACAGAACACAGGGGTCTCGAAACACTCCTTTAGAAGTTGTTTCAAATTTAAATCGCATCTTTAAAATATGCTATCATGGCAGCAAGGTGAGACTAAAGTACAAAGACGTCTTCATCCTGGTCAGGATTAGGTTATGCATGAGATATTATTGTGAACAGTTCATTTGTAACTGGATCATCCAGTGTAGCGTCGGTCAACTCTCTGCTGACGTATGCAGGACGCTCTCAAACTGATGCTCATCATGCTTTTGAAAGCCACGCCCACATCTCAACATCCATTCAACAAACGATGCACAAAGAAAAAAAAACAAAAAACATCTGTCGCTACTTCCATTTCATTGCTTTAACCATATTCAGGTTTTCATGTGAGTTACAGTATATGGGGACCACAGCTGGGATAGCAAACTTTGCCAGTTTCAAACTGTATGAATTTCTTTATTATGTTGACGATCACTGTATGGAGAAAAAAAAAATCTAAATATCTTCTTTTTTGTACTAGAGAAGAAAGTCATACAGTTTTGGAACAACACAAGAGAGTAAATGATGACAAAATTTTGGGGTTAAACATTGCAGTCTTGACTTTTAACACAACAAAGAGTAGAATGACTAGATTTCTTCCCATTGGAATGTTTTGGTGACGGCAAACACACTAACACAGACGGTTACCCCGGATGCCTGTTAGAAGTAAGTGAAGACATCTTGTACTTCTTTAAAGCATGTAGCATTAACACTCTTGCCCCCAGAGTAAACCTGCCTGCTGACCTGCAGCCCATTCAGAGCAATACACCAGAATCAAGAGCTTTTTAAGTCCAACCCCCACAGGGAGCATCCAGACCACTGCCTTGAACCAGAGGTGTAAAAAGAGAAATCGCCTCTCAGTATCCATTCCTCCTTTCCATTCCCTCCTTTTATTGTTTGTATTTTGTGTGATCATTGTCTGATGGAAGTCACAGAGCATCAACATCAAAAATGAATGGATATCACCAAATCTTTGCTTTCACTCGCCTGTTCCACACGCTCACTTGACTCACTTCACCCACTCTGGCGTATCACCATAGTTACAGTGCTGTGACCACAGGGTTAAATTACATTAGCACTCAATGATGAGAGGACATGATTGGCTCTTACGGCTCCATCTCTGTAGCATGCGGCCCCGTGGAGGAAGATGTGGCGGATGACCAGAATGGGGTCACGATGAGGATGTCACATAAAGGGATGAAAAGCTCAATTTCTTTGGCCGGAGGCACCCAGGGGAGGTGTAAGCAAGAGGAAGCCAAGAAAAGGTTACCGACAGCATGCATAGCATAGGTCTGGATTTACAGCTGCCAGGGGTAAAGACTCGCACTGCTTATTTCCACAGCCAGTTAAAACAAATTACGCTCATGCTTCAACCCTAGACCCCAGTGTTTTCCTCCGACCTTCTTAGCTCTCATTTTAGTACAATGTTATTCTTCTGTAAACTATCTAAATTACTCCAAAAGAAATACTATTACACAAGGGACAAGCTTCACTTGAGAAAAGTTCAGCCTTCCATCTGCAGGTCTTAAAATAGTTCAAAATTTGGTATTGTCATTAATTTTATTGCAGAAGAAAAGCTCTGTGATTAATTTCTACAAAAGTGCTCATCTGGAAAAAAGCTGTCATGTGCTCAGCATGCATTTAAGTACATAGGTTTCATGTAAGGCATGCATATAAATACAGTCAGATATTATAACAACTATCATATAGCAAGCATCAATGCTACTGTACAACAAGTGTAGGGTTAAACAACTCATTACTTTGAGAATTTGATGGAAGATGGACAGTTGTGACCAATATCAGTACATACAGCTTAAGGCTGGAATACACTACACAACTCTTTCCCAGATTTCTGCTATGATTTACAGTCTAAACAAGTTGATGCTAATTGTCAAAAGTCAGAGGCACTCTGCCAATCTGAGTTGACAGATTTCATAGAAAATCGTGTAGTGTATGATGATCATAGACTTTTTAGCTTCAAACAATGATTCCATCTAGTCGGATGATATCGAACATGTTTGATAATTTGAGTCAATTTTATAACACACTTATTTTTTATTTGTCACACATCTCCTACCAACAAGACAAGTTTTTGTGATGACTTGAAAGCCAGTTTTTCCTATTTATAAGCAAGTGTGTGATGCCTAGTTTTAAAATCTGTTCAGATTAAAAGCTGTGCAGTCTGTTCCAGTCTTTAGTTACATTGTACATAGGCACAAAGCTACAAGAAATGGAAGAATGAATTGGATAGTTTCCTACAGATTGAGGCGCTGGAACTTGGTAAACTGAGAACCTTGTTGAGTTTGTCTCCACAGGGACCAGTAGTCTGGATCTTTATATATATATATATATATATATATATATATATATATATATATATATATATATATATATATATATATATATATATATATATATATACTATTTTTTTTCTCCATGTTAACAATCAGAAACAGATGTGGTGGGGAGTTATAGACTTGTGAGTGTCTTTACTCAGACTGCACTCACAGACTGCATCATACGTGCTGTTTATAAACCAGAAACTTTTTAGATGCCAACGTGCATTAGAGTTCATAAAAGCAAGAAGACTTGTTGCAACTGTTGAAGAGAGTGGTATGATGGGTTTGAGCACAGCTCCCTTACAATCCATGAAAAATTACATGCCGGTGGAGCCACTGTATACAGGGGGCTTATTGGGAGTGCAAGTGGACACCAGGCCCATGAGGGCTCGGGAGGCCAGTGAGTTAACTTGCCTGGCCTGCCAACAGCTCTGACTCAAAGCATTCCAGATCCAGCCGAGCCACTGGGGAAGAAGTGGCCTGGCACCCATGTCATTGTGCTCTGGCCTTCAACGATTGGTGCCAGGAAGGGTGTTGCATGCGGCCACACACTTGAAAACAAAGGCTTTGTCCAGCAGCCAAAGTTTAATACTAGTGACAGGTTTCACGCTGGGGCAGTGACAAATCTCACCACTTGTGACAAACAACCAGATAGATTTGTGTTGTATGTTTTTTACCGTTTGCTGACAAATAGAGCATTAAGGGAGGTCACGCTGTGACATATTTACCCTAAGGTTTGGCTTATGATGTGTGAGCTGCATATTTCTGGGGGGAAAAAAAGAGTTAAAGCTTTGCTTGTTGCAATGCTGCGAAGAGTGAAAACTGACCAAAAATGTCAGTTTTGTCAGTAGTATTCAGACACTGGTACGTCAGACAAGAGGAGTAATACTTTCTTCAAATTGCAAAGTAATTCCCCTTTCGTTAACCAATAACCAATGGCTTCTGAATGTTTCCAAAAGCAGGGAGGCTGGGCATAAGTCCTGCATAGCTGCTGGAAGATTTAAAGGTTTTGTAACTGGAAGAGAGATTTTGGAGGATCAGTGTACAAAAAACAGCAAGTTCAAAGTCCTCAACCAGATGAGGGACCTATAAAAGTTCAACAAAAGAATAAAATTAAATCAACGCTTGATCCAATTCGAGTAATGCAGAAGGACGTGGTGAACGATTTCTGACGATTCCTAAACATTTCACATGAAATGATCACATAGCCCTAACATTGAAATGCATTTGAATATTATCATTGCAGTGGGAAATCATCTGAAGCTCCTTTTAAAAACAACAAACAGATAAGACTAGAGACAAAGCTCTACTGCAGTGGCAAACCCTTCAGATTCATTTTTTGATCACTAAGCAGACACATTTATGTGCCTGTTTTAGAACGGGGGAGAGGGAATTAAATTATTTGCATTTAAGTGCTATACAGAGTTGGGGACATACTTTCACTGTTTTTGGAGTTGCGAGTATATCTCTAGATTTTGGAGCTTCATTACTTGCGAAATTAACACCATTCTTCAGATAAAATTGAAAAAAGATCCTGGTCTTTTTCTTCTGGGGCTTCCATCTAAGAGACAGGCAATGACACTTACACTGGATGCAACAGGATACAAACTGTTAGATAAACTACTACTTGTGGCAAGGAAATGCATCCTTATTAGATGGATCAATGACAATCCCCCCTCTGTGACTCAATGGTATAAAGAGATTTTTGCAGTTTTGCCCCATGAGAGACTGGCTGCGGTGCATAGGGGTAATGCACAGAACTTTTATAACCTATGGCCCCCGTTTATAGATCGCCTGCCTTTGGATGTGAGAAAAAAAGTCATATGTGCCAATTAGGGCTCTCTGGGGTGTGGCGCCCCTCCTTCTGGAGGTGGGCATTGCAACTTTGCAACTTACAAAGAATGGTCTGGGTTCTTTTGTGTTCTGATGTTCTTTTCGGTTTCAAATGACATGTATCAGTCTCCACTTTAGGCTGGAATCTTTTGATGATAGATTTATGTACAGGAAATATTTTAATGTGCCTTTCTGTAGGTTTTGATTGCTAAACTTTGTGTCTAACCTAATCACCAACATTATTATTTATAATTGGTATTATTTTTATTTCTATTATTGCTACTGTAGTCTCTTTATATATTTTGAATATGTTTATGCATGTATTTTTTTATTTTTTTTTGCTTTGGAGGTGTTTTTGAAGTTTATTTGAAGCCAAACCAATAACTTGAAGATCTTCTGTTAAGGTATTTCTATTTCCCTCGGGAAGACACATTGTATATTGTACATGCTAACACTGAATAAACACATTTTCAATACACGAAAAAAAAAAAAAAAAAAAAATATATATATATATATATTATATATATATATATATATATATATATATATATATATATATATATATATATATATATATATATATATATATATATATATATATATATATTATTTGTATTTATTTTAATTTAACCAGGAATGTCCCATGGAGATACGGTATCTCTTCTGCCAGGGAGTCCTGGTCAATAAGTAAAGAATCAAAATGAAATAAAAATTAAACTAAGAAAAATGGCAGTAAATAAATGTGGTAACACAAGGACATTTGAGCTCTTTCTTGGAGGTACTGTCACTCTTTAGTCATTTGGGAAGCTGGACATACACCTCTGCCACTCCTCTCAACTCTGCAAGAAACAAGAGCTATCTAAGATCTTTCATGTATTTGTAATTTGTTCTCAGTGTCGGACCCCTTCACCTTTATTCCGATCTATATTTCACATCTGGTCCCTCCCAAGCAATTAGCCTTGGTGGAAATCAGCAACCCTACCTTTGGAGTGTTTTTCTTTCCTCCCTGCTTTTTTGCTCCTGTATGTTACTTTTCAGCAAATTGAACTGGAGGTAATGACTCCGAAAGGAAAAAGATTGTTCTTTCAATAGATAATTAGGGAGATTGGTTTACCAGGCCCACTCAAGACCCATTCAGATGCAGGGACTGTGCAAGCCTGTTGTCTGCAGGGTTGAAGAGGTCCACGGAGACACATTTACTACTGTTGCATTTCTCAAAGCAGGTGCCTGGCAGATAGTCATTGGCAGTGCAGGGCCTAGAAATAAGACGACAAGTAAAGAGGTCAGGAATCCAAGGTTGTTAGGTCAATGGCCACTACAGTGAACAACCAGAGGGGTTGTGCATTTGTTTGCTTACAGGTGGTATGTGTAACTTCAACCAGTCTCAGGTTCATATACAGAGTCAACTCAAGTTACGTGTTGCTAAAAAACTGTGGCACTTTCAAAACATTGCTCTGTTTGAGCGTCCTGGCCAAGGGTGCGATTCCCAAAAGCATCCTTAGCCAACTATGCAACTTGCAAGTTCCATCATTACCAACATGATTTAATAAATCAGAAGCTCTCAAAACCATAATTACACTGAACATTTGCAAACAGCATCTCAAAAATGCAGGTTTAGAATTACAGCTCTTGACCTGTGGTTTGAAGCATAGTTTGGTATAGTGTGGTATAGAAAAGAATCACCCCCTTTTAAATGATTATATTTTGTTGCTTTGTAGCCTGAAATGAAGACGGACACAGTTTTTGTTTTATACAGCTGTATTTACCCATTGCAACTTATAACATCCAATTGAAAGATATAACATCAACATGTAATTAAACAGAATCAGTGAGTTGCAAAAAGGATCACAACTCTCCTAAAAAGTAATTGTAAACTCAATCAGGTGCAGCTAATCACCTTAATTCTCAATGGTACACAAAGCCATTTGACTTTCAACTGTGATCAGCTGTGCTCATGATCAGCTCAGCATGAAGAGAGCTTTCATGGGGCATTTCAGTCCTTGGTAGTGCAACTGAAGCAAACAATCAACTATGGATGGCAAGGCACTGTCAAAAGATTTCAAGTTGTGGACAAGCACAAGTCAAGAGATGGATACAAAAAAAAAAAAAAAAAAATACAAAGGTTTTATCAATGCCTAGAAGCACAGTGAAATTTATTATTAAAAAGAGGAAGATATTTGGTATAACACAGGCCCTCCCTGGATCAGGACGTCGCTCCAAAATGGATGAAAGAGCCAGGAGGAAACTGGTCAGATATGCTATCAAGAGGCTTACAGCAACTCTGAAGCAGTTGCAGGAATTTATGACAAAGAGTGGTCACTGTGTGCGTGTGACAATAATATCACAAATTCTCCACAAATAATGTGGCTTGTATGGGAGGGATGCAAGAAAAAAGCTATTCCTCAAGAAAGGCCACATGCAATCACGACTGAGCTTTACCAAAACACACCTTGAAGATTCTGAGGTAGATGAGACTAAAATTTATTTGGCCTCAACACCAAACAATATGTGTGGCGGAAATCCCATACAGCTCACCATCCAAATAACACCATTCCTACGGTAAAGCATGGAGGTGGTAATGTCCTGTGATGGGGTGTTTCTCTGCAGCAGGGACTGGAGCACTTGTCAGGATAGAAGGAAAAATGTACGGGGCAAAATACCATCAGATTCTTGAGAAAAATCTGCTGCCTTCTGCCAGAAAGTTGTCAATGGAAGGAAGGTTTACCTTCCAACATGACAATGACTAAAGCACAAAGCAAAACTGACCACACAGTGGTTGAAGGAGAAAAAGGTGAATGTCCTTGCATTGCCTAGTCGGAGCCCAGACCTAAATCCCACTGAAAATCTGTGGAATGACTTGAAGACTGCAGTCCACAAAAACTCACCATCAAATTGAACTGAACTTGATCAGTTCTACAAAAGAAGAGTGGGCAAATATTGCAAAGTGTTTTCTTTTTTTTTTTTTTTTTACATTGAGTAAATACAGCTTCTTCATTTCAGGCTGCAAAACAACAAAATGAGATTATTTTAAAGGGGGTTGATTCTTTTTATACCCACTCTCTCTCTGTGTGTGTGTGTGTGTGTGTGTGTGTGTGTGTGTGTGTGTGTGTGTGTGTGTGTGTGTGTGTGTGTGTGTGTGTGTGAATAGTTGTCTATATCTTTCAGTGTTTTATATGAATAAAAGCGGCATTTTGAAGGTTGCATGTCTACTCTGGTACTCTGCAGGAACCTAGAGTATAATAGAAGAGGCATCCCACAGTGGAAACAAGCAAAATATATCGAAACAACAGTAGTCCTTCAATATCTTCGATATCTACATTATTTACAGCAGTGTTGCAGAGAAAGTTGCTTACTGGTTGAATTGCCCATATACAGGAGTGATAAACAATAAAAATGAATGGCTTTCTGTTCATTATTCCACTATTGAAGAATATTGCAGAACCAACATGGATGTGCAATGTTACTACGGTTTCAGGAAACAGTCATGACTAGATAGTACTCCAATGATGCATCATACTATGGTGGTTAGGCAGTGAGTTAAGTTGTTGCATGGGGAACAAATTTTATGGTAACAGTTTATTTTGATGGTCCCTTTTGAACATTCTGTAGACAATAATTAATGTTGCACCTACATGTCTACTAACTCTCATAAGAGTATTAGTAGACTGTTTGCTTAATTTTTGCTAACTCTCAACTTACACTAACCCCAACAGGCATTCTACTGATTATAAGTAACTTTACAAGTATGTCAACTTATTCTAACCCTAACCCTACCAGTCTACTAATACTCTAATGAGAGTTAGTAGACATGTAGGTGCAACGTTACTTATAGTCAACAGGATGTGTTAAAGGGACCATCAAAATAAAGTGAAACCAGCTTTACTAGCGTTTGGTAAATTTTGCGATCCCACTTTATATTGTGTCCCTAATACCTGTGTACTTACATAGTAACTAAATATGTGCATAGTATGTAACCACAGTGTAAGTACAAATTAGTACATAGTATCTACAGCTGTAATGAAACCATTTGATCCAGGGGGTGGAGATGGGTAGGTTTAGGGGTGGAAATGGGACCCAGGGGGTGGAGATGGGTAGAGTTAGAGGTGGAAATGGTATCCAGTGGGTGGAGATTTGTAGGTTTAGGGATATGTAAAGTGGGAGGAGTTGGATCACGAGTTGGAGCACCACTGTAATAACAGTGTACTTACATGGTAACTCCTCAGGAATTGTCCACTTAGTATAAAGTGTAACATTCTGGACACCAACCACAATTTATATGTAAAGCCTAACTTACTGGCCGCTGCTGTGTAACATCAGGGTAATTACATGATAAATCTAGCATAAAATATAACACTTTCTTTACCGAAAAGTGCTGTTAGTCCTGTTCAGTTGCTTTGACACAATCTGTTTTGTATAAAGCGCTATATAAATAAAGGTGACTTAACTTGACTTGACTTCTTATTCCTGTTACACATTTGTACTGTCATTACCAAAAAGTGCTGTTACCAATGTCCTGTTACACATGTGTACTTGCACATACCATTCGGAGGGTTGTTACATGTGTGTAGTTACACAAACATTACAGCTGTAGATACTATGTATCAAAGTGTACTTACAGTGTGGTAACATACTATGTACACATCTAGTTACTATGTAAGTACACAGGTATTAGGGACACAATATAAAGTGGGACCAATTCTGCTATTCTTTTTGGTGTCATCAGTGGTACAGAAACGTGTTACACTTTTCACCCTTAAACGATAAATCTCATAAATCGCCATAAATCACTGATAGGTCAGAAAACATCTACTTTATTTACAAACCAATGAATAAACACACTCAATGATCTGCACGGCAATGGGGAGGTTTAATCCATTATTGCTCAGGACTGTTACAATGGAAACGCTCAGGGACACAAGATTTCACCTCATCCACCACACGTGGGGCAACGATGGTGTGGCTGAGCATCACAGAACCGGACATATGAGGAGTATACTCCAAATATATGAACACTTTCAATCCAGGCAGCATCACTGCGATTTCCCCGGGGATTGAAATGTCAGCTCACCTTACAGAGGACCCTGATGAACCAGAACCTGCACTATGTCACTTGATCTATTCACTACACATGTTGGGAGCTACAGGTCTGTGTCAAAGATGGTGATTACTGTAAGCTAGTAGATATCTATGGCAATGGCACGTCACAGCTTAGCTGACAAAAGTTATAAGTAAGATGACTTAATTTCCACCAGAAATAACTTAATGTAACTGAAAATGAGCTAGAAGATCAAGTCTATTCACAATCTGTGCGAAATGTAGCACGCATCAGATATACTAGATGCGGTCTTTCATAGTCCACTGGGAAAGGAGAGAGAAGCAAAGACCTTATCGACAAAGCTCTGGTTATAAATTTCTTTAACATATCGGACGAGCAAGCATATGCTTCTTACAGGAATACCGCTGAATATCGCCCAGAGAGGTCAAAGGGTTGTGAAGGTCAAAGGTTTCATCCTCCCCTCATCATAAAGTGCATTATCATCTTCTCCATGGCCATACCATCCAGATGGCGAAGCAAGCTAAAGACAGCTGTGTTAAGCATCTTGGGAAACAAAATTGCCATAGAGCGTATTTGATTCATCTTTAAGACATCATATTTCAAAAAGGCAATCATTAGCATGACTTTTGAGCTGCCTTTTCTGGTATAATAGGATAGATAATGTTACAAAACTAATTATTAGGTCACTGAGTCAGATTTAATGTTGAAGATTTAAAGGAAATCATCAGTCTTTATTTTCTTGAGTGAAAAGCCTCTTTTGTGTGGTTAATAAATTAATAAAGCTATTAATGAAAGAGGGAATAATGATAGCACTTGTATAAGCATTTGACACAAGAGATCTCTTATCAAACACAACAATCTGAAGTCAGTCCAGATTTGTGTTAATAAAGAGATCCTGGTGGAGGGTCTGAGCGAAGAAAGTGATCTGGAGGTCATTATTCATGATGACAGCATGAAGGAAATTTGCTGCCTTGTTTGTTGCCATTGGCAGCTGAGCGTGAGCAGAAAGCCAGAGAAGAATCTGAACTAGAATGACATGCTAAAGATCAGAGATTTAGTAATTGTGCTTGTTTAACCTTCTATGGTATGGTGTTGTCATCTGACCACAGAACATTTTCTTCAATTTCTGTCTATTCTGAAAAAGGATCTTTTTAATACCAACTAATAATAAAAAATAAAATTACATGGTTATAGTCTCTTCCTGACATCACAGGAACACACAGGATCTCAAGTGCTGCTCAAATTGTGTGTGTACTTTAATCACACAGAGAAGTGTTGACTCTTACTCCCTGCGATCAAATGATCAGTTGTTGCTCTCTGTTCCTTTTGCCCGCACTGAGCTGGGGAAGAAAGCCTTTGTCCACTTGGCTCCTTTTGCTTGGAATATGCTGCAGAAGGACTGGAAACTGACTGAGCTCTTGTCCTTAAACACTTTTAAAACTAAGCTGAAAGCAATGGAGACTGCCTCAATAATGTGCAATTGTTTTTCATAACCTGTGTTATTTTAATGTTTCTTTGTATGTTTATAATTGTGTAAATGTTGTTGCCTCTTGGCCAGGACTCCCTTGAAAAAGAGGTTTTTAATCTCAATGGGACTCTCCTGGTTAAATAAAGGTTAAATAAACAAAATAAAATGTCTGTATACTTTACAAATTTTTAAATACATTTTGTCCAGAGCTTTATCTATTTTCTTATCATTATTTAACAGTTTTCAGAAAAATTACAAAATAATTCATCACGAGGATAGATAGTGGCATCAGTTATATTATTGCAGTTATTTATTTGAAAGTCTTTATAATAATATTGTAGTGGCTAATATTGCATTGTAATATAACAATATAAGTAGCACAATTATAATTTCTGTTTTAGTATCACAGGTCGGAGGTCAGGAATCCAAGCATTATTTGTATAATCGTAGAACTGTAAATTACTACCATATGGACTTTACTTTGACACACAGTCACCTGCTCTGATAAAAGATCGCTGTTAATTGTGATGCAGAAACATGCATTTTTTTGTAAAGCTGCTTATAAGTGATATGGATTGTGAAAAGCTCTATACAAATACAGTGGTGTGAAAAATTGTTGGCCCCCTTCCTGATTTCTTATTTTTTTGCATGTTTGTCACACATGTGAATACAACATGCAGTTTTTAAATGAAGGTTTTTTTATCAAGGGAAAACAAAATCCAAAACTACATGGCCCTGTGTGAAAAAGTGTTTGCCCCTAAACCTAATAACTGGTTGGGCCACCCTTAGCAGCAACAACTGCAATCAAGCATTTGCGATAACTTGCAATGAGTCTGTTACATTTACATTTACATTTACATTTAATCATTTAGCAGACGCTTTTATCCAAAGCGACTTACAAATGAGAACAGTAGAAACAATCAGATCAACGAGAACAACAACGGTATACAAGTGCTATGACAAGTCTCAGTTAGTCTAGTACAGAACACGTAGCCAGAGTTTTTTTTTTTTTTTTTTGGGAATATGATAGAAAAGAAAAAAGGTAAGTACTAGTATTAGTTGGTTAAGTGCAGGCGAAAAAGATGAGTCTTTAGATGTTTTTTGAAAATGAGTAAAAGACTCAGCTGTTCGAATTGAGATCGGGAGGTCATTCCACAAGCTGGGAGCAGTCCAGGAAAAAGTCCGTGAGAGTGATTTTGAACCTCTTTGGGATGGCAACACAAGGCGTCGTTCACTTGCAGAGCGCAAACTTCTGGAGGGTGCATAAGATTGAACTAGTGAGTTTAGGTAAGTTGGCGCCGTGCCAGTGGTCGTTTTGTAGGCAAGCATCAGTACCTTGAATTTGATTCAGTACCTTGAATTTTGTTACAGCGCTGTGGTCCACTCATCTATGCAGAATTTTGGTCCACTCATCTATGCAGAATTGTTGTAATTCAGCCACACTCGAGGATTTTCGAGCATGAACCGCCTTTTTAAGGTCATGCCACAGCATCTCAATAGGATTCAGGTCAGGACTTTGACTAGGCCACTGCAAAGTCTTCATTTTGTTTTTCTTCAGCCATTCAGAGGTGGGTTGCTGGAGTGTTTTGGATCATTGCCCTGCTGCAGAACCAAAGTTCGCTTCAGCTTGAGGTCACGAACAGATGGCCGGACATTCTCCTTTAGGATTTTTTTGGTAAACAGCAGAACTCATGTTTCCATTTATCACAGCAAGTCTTCCAGGTCCTGAAGCAGCAAAACAGCCCCAGACCATCACACTACCACCACCATATTTTACTGTTGGTATGATGTTCTTTTTCTGAAATGCGGTGTTACTTTTACGCCAGAAATAATGGGACACACACCTTCCAATAAGTTCAACTTTTGTCTCATCAGTCCACAGAGTATTTTCCCAAGAGTCTTGGGGATCATCAAGATGTTTTCTGGCAAAACTGAGACGAGCCTTTATGTTCTTTTTGCTCAGCAGTGGTTTTCGTCTTGGAACGCCATGCAGACCATTTTTGCCCAGTCTCTTTCTTATGGTGGAGCCATGAACACTGACCTTAACTGTGGCAAGTGAGGCCTGCAGTTCTTCGGATGTTGTTGTGGGGTCTTTTGTGATCTCTTGGATGAGTCGTCGCTGTGCTCTTGGGGTAATTTTGGTCGGCCAGCCACTCCTGGGAAGGTTCTCCACTGTTTCATGTTTTTGCCATTTGTGAATAATGGCTCTCACTGTGGTTCGCTGGAGTCCCAAAGCTTAAGAAATGGCTTTATAACCTTTTCCAGACTGATAGATCTCGGTTACTTTCTTTCTCATTTGTTTCTGAATTTCTTTGGATCTCGGCATGATGTTTAGGTTTTGAGGATCTTTTGGTCTACTTCACTTTGTCAGGCAGGTCCTATTGATCGCGAACAGGTGTGGCTGTAATCAGGCCTGGTTGTGGCTAGAGAAATTGAACTCAGGTGTGATAAACCACAGTTTTAACAGGGGGGCAAACACTTCTTCACACAAGGCCATGTAGTTTTGGATTTTATTTTCCCTTAATAATAAAAACCTTAATTTAAAAACTGCATGTTGTGTTTACTTGTGTTATCTTTGTCTAATATTTAAATTTGTTTGATGATCTGAAACTTTAAAGTGTGACAAACATGCAAAAAATAAGAGATCAGGAAGGGGGCCTGTGTGTCAAATTTGAGGAAACACACACATTCTATGAAAAAGTTTATGAAAAATCATTGACTCTGCAGTTGACTCTGCGAAGAGAGGTCTGGAGACTGTAGGAGTTCCAATTATGTATTGAATAAAAAGAAGCATGGAGTTGATTAAAATAAATAAATAAATAGATAAATAAATAAATGTATACTTTTTTAAACTGTGTGGTCAGTTTTGCTGTGTGCTTTGGGTTACTGGCAAAAGGCAGCAGATTTTCCTCAAGAATTTTGCCCCATGCATTTTTCCTTCCATCCTGACAAGTGCTCCAGCCCCTACTGCAGAGAGACACCCCATCACAGGACATTACCACCTCAATGCTTTACCGTAGGAATGGTGTTATTTGGATGGTGAGCTGTATTGGATTTCTGGCACACATATTGTTTGGTGGTGAGGCCAAATAATTCATTTTAGTTTCATCTACCTCAGAATCATCAAGGTGTGTTTTTTGGCAAAGCTCAGTCATGACTGCATGTAGCCTTTCCTGAGGAGTGGCTTTTTTCTTGCATTCTTCCCATACAAGCCACATTTGTGGAGAATTTGTGGTATTGTTGTCACATGCCCAAAATGACCACTCTTGTCATAAATTCCTCTTGGTCATCTCTCTTACCAGTTTCCTCCTGGCTCTTTCATACAGTTTGGAGCGACATCCTGATCCAGGGAGGGTCTGTGTTATACCAAACACCTTCCACTTCTTAATAATAGACTTCACTGTGCTTCTAGGCATTGATAAAGTCTTTGAAAAAATGTTCTATCAATCTCCTGACTTGTGCTTGTCCAAAGCTTTTTCCTGGAAATCGTTTGACAGTGCCTTGCCACCCATAGTTGATTGTTTGCTTCAGTTGCACTACCAAGGACTGAAATGCTCCAGGAAAGCTCTTTTCATGCTGAGCTAATCAAAATGACCACAGCTGATCGCAGCTGAAAGCTGCCTGCAAAGTCATTGCCTCATACGGCAGCAAGGCAGCAAGTCAGCTGCCAAAGTTTTCGGATGCAGCCAGTGATTATGTTTATTTATTTATTGTATTTTATTATTGTTGTTGCTTTCTGACATTTTGGTGTTATATCTTTCATTTGGATGCTATAAGTTGCACTGTGTAAATACAGCTGGTTAAAACAAAAACTGGGTACATCTTCATTTCAGGATACAAACCAACAAAATACGATTATTTTAAAGGGGGTGATTCTTTTCTATACCAACTGTAATTAATTACATCATAAAAGTATAAAATAAAAATAAAAAATAGGGCTGCACAGTATAACCACATTGAATTGCAACTCTTTTAAATAGGGCTGAAATTTAAAGAGACAGTTCAGCCAAAAATGAAAATGATGTCATCATTTACTCACCTTCGTGTTGTTCCAAACCTGTATATGAAGAAGACACGTTGAAGAATGTCAGTAACCATACAGTTAAAGTCATTAGGGACCATAGTATGAAAACAAACAAACAAACAAACAAAACACTATTAAGTCAATGGGGACCAGAAACTGTATGGTTACTGACATTCTTCAAAGTGTCTTAATTTGTGTTCAAAAGAAAAAAAAAAACATGAGGGTGAGTAAATGTTGAAAGATTTATTTATTTATTTATTTGCTGAACTGTCATTTATAGGGTCATTTGTACCAAATGCTACAACTATAATAATAATGATATCTATAAAGTTTAAAAATCTTTCTAATTTTAAGAGAATAAGGATGTTTTTCCAGCTGATGAATGGTACAAACAATGACAGCCAATCAAAATGCATCCTGCTTTAAAGAGCTTGAGTATTTAAACAAAACTGCAACGTGCTTAGAATAAACAGAATGATACTGTGCAATGATGTGGATGCTAATATAGTAATTGTTATAGTTCTTGTTCATAGTATGAATGGGCCTTTAGTATGATGCACTGCTTCTTTCAGAGTCATGCGCGTCACTGTGTTCATTTACACATAAGCAGCTCATGATCCTTTGTTTTCAGCATCTCAGAGCATCTATTTCTGTTCATATGATGTGGAAAAATGTTTGAGAATGCTTTAAAGTCCAGATACAAAGTGAATTCAATGGCTATTTTTGTTTGTTTTTATTCAGTTTGATCACTAAAAGGTCTTAATTGGTTCTTGTAATGTGGCAACACCCATAAAAAGCAAATATTTTATATAATTTTACTACTGACAAACATCATAGAACTGTAAACATGAGTATGTGTTGTTGAATTATTGTAGCCTGACTTCGTCATACTCATATTCTAGGCAGAATGTGAGTCTGATACTGCTCCATTGCACTTGAATTATGGGGCGTGTCTTAACCGAACCAGTAAAAAAAAAAAAAACTCTGCACTCAATTGGATAGACCTACAACCAATCAGAACAACGCAGTAAGTGACGTATGTTGAGCAACGCATAGTTGTCAACAGAGTTCAACTGCACGCACGCACGCTGGAACTGGAAGAAGTAGGAAAGTAATGAGTGTAAATGATCTTTGCCGCTGTTGTAAAAATAATTTAAGAATTCGCGGAGTACTTACAAGCACGAATAACATTTTTGAGAGAAACACAAAAAAGGTGCATGTATATACGAACAAGTTCTCTGTTTAGGATTAGATCTCGACAATAATGAAAATAAATCTTATCGCATTTGTCGGCCCTGTCTCAACTTTATTACACGGTTTCAACGCGACTTGACTAACTTTAAAAAATGGAAAGACGACGAAAGAGACAAGGCTGAAGAAGCGTGTTCATCTAAGGCTTCAGAGAAAAGAGATCGTGAGCCTACCTTCCAAGACGCCCTATCTTACGTAATCGCAGATAGCCTGTCCATCATCGATTAAAGCCCGCCCTGGCAATTTGATTGGCTCGGCCTTCTGGGAGCCGAGCATAATTACTCCTCAATGGATCGAGTCCAGACCAAACTTCCCGTCCAAAAAATGTTGTGGGCGGGGTTCGGGCTGGCACCCAGGCTAGAATTATTGAAATATTAACTTAAAATCTCATTCTATACCCTTTATTTATATGTTGCTCTGAGTTTTTCTCATCTCTCAGCAGTTGCTCATGCCCTGAATACAAAATCCCCAAACCATCACCTGATCATTCCAAACATGCCTGAAAGCACAGAGTGAGAAGTGAGGCCACTCATGGATCGCTCACATGTCTCCAGGCTGCCGGATCACTGTTTATTAACTCTACTTCGGCTGAGTATCGGATTTTAGACTTCTGTTTGTGTGAGCCAGGCATGGATGTAAACACGCTTTCACTGACAAACCCATTCCACCTGCAGTGTCACAAAAACATGGTCAATTAATGTAACTGTCCTGTTATTCTGGCCTGAGAAAGTCCTCAGTGACAATACTGATTTCACTGCAACTCGTCACAAGGGTCTTGTCCACTGTACTTAATTTCATTATGCTTCTCCAAATTTGCACCACTGCCTTCTTGCGCTGGCTGGACATCTAATTAACTTGCTAAACACAAAGAATGAGAAACAGGCCCTCATTCAGTCAATAGCCAACAGGAGGAATGTGTCCACATCTTTGGCCGGTTCTCAATGATAACATCAGTATAGGAGCAGACACCGCCACGGGCCACAAGACAGACGTTTATGGACGTCTATCTGTACAACTGATCAAAACGAAAGCCTCTGAGAGAGACCAACCTGTTTATCCCCCCATAGCAGGAGACACGAACCCTGCATTTCAACCTGTGTAAATCAAGTCTATCAGTGGCAGAGAACATTACCTCAGGTTCTTTGAGAAAGGCCTCTATCAGGTGATCTGATTGAGATATCATTGCAGGAAAGTGCAGGAAAGTCTGAAAAGTCTTTTAATATTACTAAGTTTTCAGCTTTTCTACTAGGTGTTGGCAACAGTGTCACTGAGTCTCATCTGCTCATCTGTGCATATGAACATATTTGTACATCATAATTGTGTGCAGGTGTTTTTCAATTAGAAATTTTCCAATTTAGAGAGGTATTTCTTGGGAACGGTACTGAATATCAAAAATATGTTCAGTTATTTCTGTCCAAAGATCATCTGAGGCAATTTTGGACAAAACTGGACAACTTTTGTAGGAGTGAAAAAACAGTTTTTCATTTAAACCCTGATTGTATAAAAAAAAATTTTAATAAATGTTATGGCATTTATGCTTTTTATTAGATAGGACACAGTTTTTCATTTACTTCAATATGGAGGACAGGCACATTGATGGAAAATGACAAATTAGATATCGCTGGAATCGGCATAAACCAAGGAACACAATGAAACAGATTTTGGGCAATGTTTTCAAAAGTTATAAGCATTTTTCATCTAGCAACACTAGATGGCGCTGTATTCATACTTTTCAGGTACCTTCAAAACATGCTGACGATCAAATTTTTTGCCGATAAGTCAAATCTTTTAAAAGATATCGCAATTTATGTCAAAATTCAAAATGGCGGACAGGTGGTTTATCCGATGATGACAAAATCCACGATTCTGACAACTGTACAAAAGTTAATAGCAAAAACTGCCATATCTCATGACCCATAGGTGGCGCTGTTACTAAATTAGGTACGTGTCCTCAGACCATGATCTTGATCTACAGCAAGTTTTGTGGCGAATGATCAAACTTTGGCTGAGATAAAGCCTCTGAACCAATTTTGGTTGATTTCCTTGATTTGTGATGTCATATCTTTTGAACAAAGATGAATGAAAAAAAACAGAAATCTGTTCAGTCATTTCTGTGTGGCTCAGTCCAAAGATCACATAAGCCAATTTTTATAAGAATTGGAAAAAATGTAAATGAGGGGTAGCAAAAAAAATGGAAAACTGTACTGTACAAAATGGCTACTACAGTGATAGGGGGACAATTAATTTAAGATATTGAATGTGATCAGCATGATCAGAGAAATCAGGTGTAATCAGGTGTAAGTTTCATTTTGCTAGATCAAAGCATTCAAACGTTATAACCGTTTAAATGTTGAATTTTTGAACTGGTGTTGGAGCTATAGAGTTGGTCCTAGAGACCCCAAAGTTGGTCAGATCACTATTTATGACTATCACTAAAAGTGTGCTGGATTTCATCATTTCCCTATGTTCCCATTATAGGGCGCCCATTGACTCCCACTCGGGAGGAACAATAATAATATAATAATACATATAGCTGCAAACAGCGATATGGGACCAAGAACTTGAAGGGGCTGTAGAGCAGTGCAGAGCAAGAAGAACAAAAACAGCAGAAATAGAATGTACATTATTTTTTTTAATTTTTTTTTAACAGATGAATTGAATTCAAAACGAACAGAAGTTCAGATGAAAATGAACAAAAACACATTTCTGATTCAGGATGAACATACATGGAAGATCCAAATTCTGGAAAGGAAACAAATTTCTCACCATTTCTGGCCACAGTACCTCTTGCGGTTTGGGCCAAGTAGAGGTTTCAGTCTGAGGATGAGAACACAACAGCATGACTTAGCATGTTAAGTTAACTTAATACTAACATAGCTTATGGTTAACCTGATAGCTGAAGAGCCACAAAGAATGGGATCCAATTTGCATGCTAAACTAACTAGCATAAGTCAACAGACACAGGCACGGTCTACTCCGGAGAGGTATTTCTCAGGAATGCTAGCAAATATCAAAAATCTGTTTAGTCATTTATATGCGGCTCAGTCCAAAGATCCCCTGACCACATTTTGGACAAAATTGGACAACATTTGCAGGAGGAGTAGCAAAAAAAAAAAAAAAATGGTTTACCTCAATATGGAAAATGACAAATGAGATATTGTCAGAATCAGTATAACCCAGCGAATGAAAGGAAAAAAAAAAAAAAAAAAAAAAAAAAATTACATTTGGACAATGTTTTCAAAAATTATAAGCATTTTTTAGAAAACTTGTTATATAACTAGCACACTAGGTGGTGATGCATTCAAACTTCTCAGGTACCTCTGGGACATGCTGTTGATGATTCCTACCAATTTTTCTTCCAATATGTTAGATTGTTCAAAAGATATCGCAATTTATGAGAAATTTCTAAATGGCAGACAAGTGGTTCATCTGACATCCAAAATTGACCTTCACAGATTCTGAATGATCCAAGGAATCCATAGACACCAAAATTATGATTTTCTGACTAGCTGTTCAGTTCAAAGCAAAAATAGGCATTTTTGGAAACTCATTATCCAAAGTTGGTGCTGTTCCCAACTTTAAATGTTGGTGTTGATGAAGCATACCAAGTTTCATTTCATTTTATCAAACTTTGGCAAAAATAGAGCCTCTGACCCAATTTTTGGGTCAACATCAAGTTCACAAAATCATATCTTTTAAATAAAGATGAATATCAAAATTATGTTCAGTCATTTCTGTGTGGCTCGGTCCAAAGATCATTTAAGCCAATTTTTGGAAGAATAGCAGAGAGTAGCAAAAACATGGAATACTGTACTTTTCAAAATGGCCATTATTGTAATGGGTGGAGTCTTAATGTAAGCTATTGAATGTAATAAAATAAAAATTTTAATTAGCCCCTGCGAAAACATCTGATGAATCTGCCGTTTGAATGAATCTTTGAATGAACAACTCAATGACTCAGTCATTAAACGCTCACTACTGGCACCTACTGGCGTTTTAATTTTGTTCAAAATGATCATTTCCACCATCATTTCTTGTTTGTATCTTGCATTAAAATATAAAATAATCTTGTTATAACAATATAAAATAATGGTTTCTATTTTAATATCCTTTAAGTGTAATTTATTTCGGTGATGTGAAGTGGAATTTCCATCGGCCATCCGCATTACGTCATTTTCGTCTTCAGGAGGGCTGAGGACAGCGCCGCGCACCCCGTCCGCGTGCAGCCAATTTTTTGAGACCGCGCGGACGGTGCGCGTACAACAACACATGCGCGAGGTGAATGTTGAGAAAGAGCGCAAATCAAGTAGGTGGTAGGCTACTGCGCATGTGTCGAGCTCGTCTGTCCGCACTTATACTTTTAGACTACACTCAATTTCAATTTCAATTGTTGAATTTCTCATTAATGCAATTATCTAATCAACCAATCACATGGCAGTTGCTTCAATGAATTTGGGGGTGTGGTCCTGGTCAAGACAATCTCCTGAACTCCAAACTGAATGTCAGAATGGGAAAGAAAGGTGATTTAAGCAATTTTGAGCGTGGCATGGTGGTGTGGTGCCAGACGGGCCGGTCTGAGTATTTCACAATCTGCTCAGTTACTGGGATTTTCACGCACAACCATTTCTAGGGTTTACAAAGAATGGTGTGAAAAGGGAAAAACATCCAGTATGCGGCAGTACTGTGGGCGAAAATGCCTTGTTGATGCTAGAGGTCAGAGGAGAATGGGCCGACTGATTCAAGCTGATAGAAGAGCAACTTTGACTGAAATAACCACTCGTTACAACCGAGGTATGCAGCAAAGCATTTGTGAAGCCACAACACGCACAACCTGGAGGCGGATGGGCTACAACAGCAGAAGACCGCCCACGGGTACCACTCATCTCCACTACAAATAGGAAAAAGAAGCTACAATTTGCACGAGCTCACCAAAATTGGACAGTTGAAGACTGGAAAAATGTTGCCTGGTCTGATGAGTCTCGATTTCTGTTCAGACATTCAGATGGTAGAGTCAGAATTTGGCGTAAACAGACGAGAACATGGATCCATCATGCCTTGTTACCACTGTGCTGGTGGTGGTGGTGTAATGGTGTGGGGGATGTTTTCTTGGCATACTTTAGGCCCCTTAGTGCCAATTGGGCATTGTTTAAATGCCACGGCCTACCTGAGCATTGTTTCTGACCATGTCCATCCCTTTATGACAACCATGTACCCATCCTCTGATGGCTACTTCCAGCAGAATAATGCACCATGTCACAAAGCTCGAATCATTTTAAATTGGTTTCTTGAACATGACAGTGAGTTCACTGTACTAAAATGGCCCCCACAGTCACCAGATCTCAACCCAATAGAGCATCTTTGGGATGTGGTGGAACGGGAGCTTCATGCCCTGGATGTGCATCCCACAAATCTCCATCAACTGCAAGACGCTATCCTATCAATATGGGCCAACATTTCTAAAGAATGCTTTCAGCACCTTGTTGAATCAATGCCACATAGAATTAAGGCAGTTCTGAAGGCGAAAGGGGGTCAAACACAGTATTAGTATGGTGTTCCTAAAATCCAATAGTTTACCTTACTTAGATTTAATTAGTTATCTTTACTTAGTTGTTATACTTACTAGGTTTTCTTAAGTTCCAGCTACTTTCAAGGCAAATAAAACAATTTACTTACTGTTTTGAGTGACACTTACTTAAAATATTCAAGTAGCTACAAAGGAACCAATGACATTAATAAACCAGTGAGAGGCAGCAGTGCACTAATATGTTGCTAATTGACGTTTTTTTTTTTTTTTTTTTAGCTCACCATTATAGTGATTAGTGTTCCCTTTGGTTGGACACTTGAAACTTAATTTATGTTACTATAATTTTTTCTCTATTAATGCAGCAATGCATCATGAAATCAGAGTTATTTGATTTCAAAGAGAAGTAATAAATAGGTTGCCTTTATAAAATGACCTATTTTTTTAACTAAAGCATTATTCTGTGTGTGTTTAATAATGACATTTTTGAGATTTTATTTTTCATAAATACCTTGATATGCTTTTTATATAATCCTTAAACAGTGTGTGGTAATATGCTGAAGTCACACACAGACTTAAACATTCATCACGTGAATCACAACAATGGTAACAATTAAGTTTAATTTATTTTCATTAATTGTAACAATAGCCATTTTATTTGCTGTTTTTTTTTTGTTGTGCTACTACTGACACAAGACAGCAAATAAAATTGGCAAATAAAAACAACAACTGTAAAGCAAAGCAACTGCATAATTTATTCTGCGCAATGCATTCTGGGAGTCAGTGAGGTAGCTATACTAAGTCGTGAGTAAACCTAAATGAAAGGATCAAGTACCCCTTACAGTTTTTTTTTAGTTACTAGAACTCTTGTGTAAGTTAACTATACTAACTAAGCATTTGTCAGTACAACATACTATTCCTAATTTCACTTTACTTAGTTTTTTCAAGGCAATCAGTTTGCATACTTTTTTTAAGTAAGCCCAACTTATTAGATTTTACAGTGTAATAATCCTTTAGGTGAGTGTATAGACTTTTAGACTTTAAGAGTATACTTTTTTGAAAGCTGTGCGGTCGCGGCCGGCGCGAGACGGAACGGAACGCAGAAAGTAAAGTATACCCGGGCCTCCTTACCGAATAAAGTTTTAATTTCTTTTTAAAAAAAGAAAGAATAAAAATGTACTGACCCCAAACTTTTGAACTGTAGTGTATATTTTAAATAAATGCTCGACTTTTTAACTTTTTTTTCATCAAAGAATCCTGAAAAAATTACCTCAGATTCCAAAAAATATTAAGCAGCACAACAGTTTCCTTCAGCATATCAGAATGATTTTTGAAGGATCATGTTACACTGAAGACTGGAGTAATGATGCTGAAAATTCAGCTTTGCATTACAGGAATATATTAGATTTTAATGTATATTAAAATAGAAAAACGTTATTTTACATTGTAATAATATATCACAATATATATATATATTTTCCCCTGTATTTTTGATCAAATAAATGCAGCCTTGATGAACATAAGAAACTCCTGTAAAAAACAATAAAAATCTTTCTAAACCCAAACTTTTGACTTATATATATATATATAAATAAAAAAACACAAAACACATATATATATATATATATATATATATATATACATATACATATACATATACACACACACTACCGTTCAAAAGTTTGGGTTTAGAACGATTTATAATGTTTTTTAATGTTTTTTTTAACAATATACACTACCATTGTAATGTTTTTTTTTTTTTAAAGAAGTCTCTTCTGCTCATCAAGGCTGCATTTATTTGATCAAAAATGCAAAAAAAAAAAAAAAAAAATGTAATCTTGCAAAATGTTATTAGAATATGAAATAATGGTTTCTATTTAAATATAAAACTGATTTCATTAGTCTCACTCCTTGGAGAACACATCTCATTTTTTTGTGAGAGTGGACCATCCAGGAGGGGCTTACAATGAAGAGAGTGCATGTGTGAGAGATGACGGATCAGAAAAATTGAAGTGGCCCTCACAAATTCTCTGTCGACTGTGTCTGTGTGTGTGTGTGTGTGTGTGTGTGTGTGTGTGTGTGTGTGTGTGTGTGTGTGTGTGTGTGTGTGTGTGTTTGTGTGTGTGTGTGTGTGTGTGTGTGTGTGTGCGTTTGTACACCGAAGGCTACTTTCAGGCTACTTTTACTTGCATCGGCCAGTCAACAAGCGATTGAGTTATGCAGGGTCAACTATAGGAAGCTAGTTGGTGGATCCACTCAAAGCATTCATCTGTTTGTCTGAGCATTATGAGCATATGTTTATAAGCACACACTTGTGATGGAGCTACAGCAGGTTTTGTCTAGTCTTTTAAATTAAACTACTAGAGTGCATGTTAACGCACTGATAACATACGAAGTAGCCTTCGGTGTACAAACGCACACACACACACACACACACACACACACACACACACACACACACACACACACACACACACACACACACAGTCGACAGAGAATTTGTGAGGGCCACTTCAATTTTTCTGATCCGTCATATCTCACACATGCACTCTCTTCTGTGATCGACCTTCATTGTAAGCCCCTCCTGGATGGTCCACTCTCACAAAAAAATGAGATGTGTTCTCCAAGGAGTGAGACTAATGAAATCAGGCGACCAGGGCCAGGCCCAAGAGAATGAGGCCCTTTTGGCAGCCTGTGGTGCTTTTAGCTGGAGCAGCAGATTTCTTTGAGGCAGAGGCACCTCTATGGAGGGGAAATTGCAGCGGTCCATGCATTAACAATACTGTAGCTCAAGCACATTACTGCTGCTGTCCACCACCAGGATTGTTCTCTCTTGTTAATATTTTGCCCTAACAGTGCTTTTGATTTTATTTTCATTTTTCTGCTCCTTGTCCAGAATCAGATTAGGATCGATTGCCGTGCAGGAGTAATGTGGGGAGCTGTGCGGCATGCTGTCGAACCATGCTGGCCCTCCATTGAGAGTATTCAGACAACTAAATAAAATTGTTTGCCCTTAGATGTCAAATTTCCTCAGAGACGAGAATGTCAATACCAATTATATTGTCTGCAGCCGTGGCTCAAAGACCCCTCTGTGCTTTATGTTCGTCCATGAGAGTGGTGGGCTGCAAAAAAAAGCCATCTTGCTCCCAATTCAGTTTCACGTCTGCCTCTGAGACGGCATTACACTAACTCTATTAGCTGGGCTGGGGGTGTGGCTGCAGGGACGCTGGATGGACAATGTTTTTTTACTCGGTCGCTTGGCATCTGATGAAAGGTCAGAGCCCGCTGAAGAGGGCAGAAAGTGAATTAATAAACAAATGTATTTAGGAAGTGAGCAGTCTGAGTGTGGTCTGTCTCCGTCGGCAGCAGTGTTCCTTCTGTTCCACAGGCTAACGTGATAACATGACAAACACATTTAGCAGCTGTGGACCAGGCGTCACAAAGCCCTGTACATGCCGAGTGCCGTTCGGCTATAAACAGACTAGCGCTTGTTTCTTAATCACTTTACAGTGCTGGGTAGAAATGATTACATGTAATCAGGATTACTTAATCAGGTTCCAAACATTATGTGCTCAGATTACAGTTACTTTTCTTATATAGATTGCATGATTACATATTAATTCACCCAATGAAAGTAAATTATTCATAATTTATTGATTTGTCCAAAGTCTTCTCTTTAATTTTCCTTCTGAAAAAAATTCTCCACATATATACATTCTTACTGTAAATCTTCCATTTCTTTTAGAACTGCTCACACCAGCCACTAGTCAGTTGACTATAATTATGCAAAAGTAATATTTAAGTAATAATTCAATAATTCACATTCATATTTTTACAGTTCTGTGATGTTTGTTAATGATCACACAAAATGTGGGTAAATAATTTAAATATTTATATGTCAACTGTTTATGTGTATTATTTTGACTGTTTTTATTTTAAATTGAGTTAAGGGGATACTCCGTCCCAAAATGAAAATCAGCTTATCAATTAATCACTTACCCACATGTTGTTCCAAACCCATAAAATCTTTGTTCGTCTTTGGAACACAATTTAAGATATTTTGGATGAAAACCGGGAGGCCTGTGACTGTCCCATAGACTGCCAAGTAAATAACAATGTCAAGGTCCATAAAAGGTAAGAAAGTCATCGTCATAATACTCCATCTTTAGATTAGATTAGATTAGATTCAACTTTATTGTCACTGCACATGTAAGGTACAAGGCAACGAAATGCAGTTAGCATCTAACCAGAAGTGCAATCAGACGTGCCATCAGACGTGCAATCTGGGTTATATGAAGCAACAGG
The DNA here is from genome assembly GCF_018340385.1 of Cyprinus carpio. Taxonomy (NCBI): domain Eukaryota; kingdom Metazoa; phylum Chordata; class Actinopteri; order Cypriniformes; family Cyprinidae; genus Cyprinus; species Cyprinus carpio. Next base: position 563,071 of record NC_056574.1, on the reverse strand, counting down.
AAAACTTTTTGTAAGCGAAGAAAACAAAAATAACAACTTCATTCAACATTTCCTTTGTCAAGAGTCTCCTCTGTGTCTCTCCATATCACTGTATGCTGCGTATGCTCTTCTGTATCAGCCGTGCCACAAGGATGCGCTGTTTTCTTTCAAATCAAAGTTAAATACACATAGAAACAGTGCATCCTTGTGGCATGGATGACACAGAAGAACATAGACAGCATGCTGTGATATGGAGATACACAAAGGAGACTGTCAACAAAGGAATTATTGAATGAAGTCATTATTTTTGCTTTCTTCGCTTACAAAAAGTGTTCCCGTTGCTTCATATAACCCAGATTGCACGTCTGATGGCAGATAGAGTATTCATCTCATCAATGACGATGACTTTCATACCTTTTATGGACCTAGACACTGTTATTTACTTGGCAGTCTATGGGACAGTCACAGGCCTCCCGGTTTTCATCCAAAATATTGTATTCTGTAGACGAACAGAGCTTTTACTGGTTTGGAACAACATGGGGGTAAGTGATTAATGACAAAATTTTCAAAATGAGGTTGAGTATTCCTTTAACTAGTTAAAGCTGATATTTTTATTTATTTATTTATTTGCTTTTTATCAACTCACAAACCCCAGCAGTTCATTTAAGAGCCCCAGTTTGGGAATCCCTGACATGTATTGTTTAAAACACTTCATGATGTTGACTTGTCTAACAAAGAATGGAATATATGTTCTTACAAGTTAGGCCTAAAGTAATCAAAAAGTAGTCAGAATATATTACCTAATATGTGTAATCCAATAAACTGTAATCTGTAAATTTGGTCAAAATTACAAGCAGATATTATTTTATATTATTAAATTTTTTTCTAGCAAATCTTCTAAATAAGAATGAAAATTTTTGCTTTTTGGTCATTTATCAAAGTCGAAAACCTTCATTTATCATAGCCTTGTGGGAAATATTTGTCCTGAATCCTAGCTTGTTGCTTCATGCCAGGTGCATTGCAAAAAAAAAAAAAAAAAAAAAAATAGCAAAAAAGCCCTGCACACTATGAAGATGAAAAAAGACGACAGAAAAGCAATTGTGATCGAAACATTTGCCTTGTCTTAGTAAAGCTGTGGTTTTATTTGCTCTTTTTTCATCTTAATAGTGTGTGGGCCTTTTTTGCAACTTTTCACCTATTTACATTAATGCATTTGGCAGACACTTTTATCCCAAGTGACTTACATTGCATTGACAGTACACATTTGCATTTAGTCAGTTCTTACTTCTCGTGGAAATCAAAACCATGACCTTGGCATTGCCTTGCTCTACTGTTTGAGCTACAGGAAATATCTGGATTATTGTGGTTTACGCACATGGACTCTATGGACTTTTCAGGCATGGTGAGTTTTGGGTGATTTCTACAGGAAACAGAATTAGCCTAACTTTAAAGCCACACATATAAAAGACTGGCAAAGCACTGTTTCACTTCTGTATCAAAGTCCAGTCAGTGCTGGTGAGCAGCCAACCTTTCAATGCCATACTGTGAATAACATTATTAGATTGATCTTAACTTAGCAATTAAAAGGATGTCAGCTGTGAATATTTAAAGTGGTTTATTCACCTTGGAAGAATACGGAAAGCCACAGAGCGAGAAACATGCACAAGGTCAATATTTTGGCCTGATCATTTAAGAGCTCTAATCACGACAAATCTAATCATTATAAAAAGCCTCTAGTTGAACTGAGCTGCCATAGGCTGCCACATGCTCTTTGCTTAAGACTTGACAAATTGATCATTTGCTCAATAATCTTTAAAGTCAGAGAAGCCCAAGGCAGAACTAGCTAGTAATAGAGTGCACATCACTTCCATTGGGCTTTAGTATATTGTAAAGATTGCCGTGCCTTGCTGATTTACTGTAGACAGGCACATTTTTTTCTTTGTTGTTGACACATTTATCTTGTTAGTACTTAGTGTGCTGAATCAGAAGATCATGTGACTCTTAGGGGTATTGCTTTCGACTGCAAAGGGGTGCATTAATTGATAAAGAAACCTTTTTAACTTGTTTATTTATTAACAGAGGGAAGGTTAATTGACATAAATATCACATCAGTTGCATTTATTTATATAGCGCTTTATACAATGCAGATTGTGTCAAAGCAGCTTTACAGTGTCAAACAGGAAAATAGTTTGTCAATAATGCAAGAGGACAATAACAAAGTCAAATTTTCAGTTCAAGTCAGTGCAGTGATGATTCAGTGATGTCATCATCCAGTTCAGGTCAGTTCAAATAGTATCTGTGCAATCAAGCCAACAATAAAGCCAGAAATTAAGCATCCCCAACTAACCAAGCCAAAGGAGACAGTGGCAAGGAATTAAAACTCCATCAGTAACAGAAATGAAAAAAAAAAAAAAAACTTGGGAGAAACCAGGCTCAGTCGGTGGGGCATTTCTCCTCTGGCCAGACAAAACTAGCACGGCCAGACAAAACTAGCACGGCGTGGTTTAATTCCAGGCTGCAACACAGCTCAGATTGTGCAGAGGTTCTGTGGTCTTGTCCTGATGGCCATCTAGTTGACGAGATCTTCGCAGGGGATCTGTCTTTGGGGCTCATCCAGTTGACATGGTCTCCGCTGACATTCAGTGCTGTAGAGGTCCTTTCTAGGTGTTGATCCACCATCTGGTCTGGATATGGACTGGATCTGGGTGGCTATGTTAACCATCTGGTCTGGAAATGGACTGGATCTGGGTGGCTATGGTGACCACGGAATAAGAATAAAAGAGACTAATATTAGCATAGATGCCATTCTTCTAATGATGTAGCGAGTATATTGAGTGTTATGGAAGTGTTCTCGGTTCCGGTTTACCTAATTAATGCAGCCTAAAAATTGGGTGCTAAATTGGAAAAGGATCTGCCACCTGTAGTTGATTTTGATATTCTGGGAATTATCAAATGGCCAGAGTTTTGAGATTGCAGTGGACGTGAAGGATTATAATGCAATATGATCTCGCTGGAGTATTGAGGAGCTAAACCATTCAGGGCTTTATAAGTAATTAGCAAGATTTTAAAATGTATTCGTTGTTCAATCGGGAGCCAGTAAAGTGTTGACAGAACCGGGCTAATATGGTCATACTTCCTGGTACTGGTAAGAACTCTAACTGCTGCATTTTGGATCAGTTGGAGTTTGTTTACAGTGCACAGAACAACCACCCAATAAAGTATTACAATAATCTAACCACGAGGTCATGAACACATGAATTAACATTTCTGCATTTGACATTGAGAGCACAGGTCACAATTAAGATATATGTTTTAATATGGAAAAATTAGGTTTTACAAATGCTAGAAACATGGTTTTCAAAGGAAAGATTGCTATCAAATAGTACACCTAGGTTCCTAACTGATGAAAAAGAATTGACAGAGTAGCCATCAAGTGTTAGTGTTTTTCTATAAGTAGAAGTACTTTCGCTCCATGCAATACAAAATACCTCTAGTTTTGTTTTCTTCCATCTGTGCTCCATTTTCCGGGCTGCTCTCTTTAAGGATGCAAGTGTGCTCGTTTATCTTTTTTAAGTGTAAAGGAGCAACCATATCTAAATGGTAGAAAAGAGAGAGTACATAGTTTCTGTTAGATCACGTTTCTTTTTTTTTTTTTTTTTTTTTTTTTGAGCACATAGCTCCTAATATCTGCAATTTGTCTCTGGGGTTTATTGACAAATATGATGCATATACATTTAGCACGCATTTAATCATGGCTCTATGGTTGTATAAACAATATATTCTGGGGTCAGTAAAATTTTTCAATGTTTTTGAAAAGTGTCTCTTCTGTTCACCATGGCTGCATTAATTTGAGCAAAATACAGTAGAAACTGTAAAATATTATTACAATTATTATTAAAAAATGTTTTCTATGTAAATATATATTGTGAAATGTATTTTATTGCTATGATCAAAGCTGAATTTTCAGCATCATTAATTCAGTCTTTGCGCATTACCATTACAGATTTTTGCAAAACTTTGGTGATATTTTTAAATTGTTTCCATTAACCAATGTTATGCAACTAAAACATAGCCTTTTGCCTCTCGCAATAAGTCATGGCAATGAATTTTGGTGGAATTTGCCTATATTAATTCAAAGGAGGCATATGCTTGTATCTTTACAGAAGCAGCACAGAGAGCTGCTTCAGAAATGTGCGTGGTGCGGCTGGAATAAACACAAGTATTGTCTAGAGTGTATTGTCAATCAGCTTCACTGGCCGTATCAAAGCCACACTGCACCGCATACTTGTGCATTGTAAATTGTCTACGCATTAATGTTGTGGAAAGCCCCTTACACTGGAGAGTGGCCATGTATGAAGTGTTTCTAGGAGGTTATAGTACATTGAAGAATGATCATATGACTTTGAACATACACCATGTGAACTGTAAATGCGAAAAAAAAAAGTTTCCATTGCAGTTTTGCGAATTATTCCTTTTTCCCATTGCCTGAAATATCACCTCATGCGAGTGTAAAAACTTTTTTTGCAATATATGGACATTTTTGTTTAATTGACGTGTTTCCATTAGGTGCATTTTCAATTCGCAATTTTAATTTGCACAATTTGAATAATAAAAATGGCCTAGTCTCACATGATCCTTAAGAAATCATTCTAATATGTTGATTTGCTATTCAAGAAACATTTATGATTATTAACAGTTGTGCTGCCGAATATTTATGTGGAATTATTTTTCAGGATTCTGTGATTAATAGAAAATTCAAAAGAACCACATTTATTTGAAATAAAATCATTTGTAACATTATAAAAGTCTTTACTGTCACTTCTGATATATTTATATATATATATATATATATACAAATTTTGAGTAAAAAAGGAATGGAATAATTTACAAATCTCATAAACATAATATCTATATATACAAATCCAATTTCAAAAAAGTTGGGACACTGTACAAATTTTGAGTAAAAAAGGAATGGAATAATTTACAAATCTCATAAACTTATATTTTATTCACAATAGAATATAAATAACATATCAAATGTTGAAAGTGAGACATTTTGAAATGTCATGCCAAACATTGGCTCATTTTGGATTTCCTGAGAGATACACATTCCAAAAAAGTTGGGACAGGTAGCAATAAGGGGCCGGAAAAGTTAAATGTACATTTAAGGAACAGCTGAAGAACCAATTTGCTCATTAGGTCAATTGTCAACATGATTGGGTAAAAAAAAATTGCAAAGAGTTTGAAGTTATCATCATCTACAGTGCATAATATCATCCAAAGATTCAGAGAATCTGGAACAATCTCTGTGCATAAGGGTCAAGGTCGAAAAACCATACTGGATGCCCCTGATCTTCGTCCATCCAGACGTCGTCTCTTTCAGGGAAGACCTTGCATTTTCCAACATGACAATGCCAAACCACATACTGCATCAATTACAACATCATGGCTGCGTAGAAGAAGATCTTTCACCCATAGAAAACATTAAGCGATCATAAAGAGGAAGATGCGTCAAAGAAGACCTAAGACAGTTGAGCAACTAGAAGCCTGTATTAGACAAGAATGGGACAACATTCCTATTCCTAAACTTGAGCAACTTGTCTCCTCAGTCCCCAGACGTTTGCAGACTGTTATAAAAAGAGGAGGGGATGCCACACAGTGGTAAACATGGCCTTGTCCCAACTTTTCTGAGATGTGTTGATGCCATGGAATTTAAAATCAACTTATTTTTCCCTTCAAATTATACATTTTCTCAGTTTAAACATTTGATATTTGATATGTCATCTATGTTGTATTCTGAATAAAATATTGAAATTTGAAACTTCCACATCATTGCATTCTGTTTTTATTCACAATTTGTACAGTGTCCCAACTTTTTTGGAATCGGGTTTGTATATATATATATATGCCATTATTAATCCTAACAAACTGATTGTCACTTTAAAATACAGGATTAAACTAAACTGAAATGTGAGTTTAGATTTCTTTGGTGGAAATCTAAAAAAAGTATAAGTTAACCCAATCACATAATTTAGTGTTGGACTCATCTCTCAGAAAGGATAGGAAAGTAAATGTAGATCAGTTTTCTATGTACGGGGTGCAAATTGTTTTCAGTCTGTTGGATTTAAAGCATCAGCCCTTTTTCAATTTGTCGTCTTGGTCTATAGTGAACCTTGTAATAGAGGGAATCGTCACTCTTTTTATAAATTATTCTAAACTAAGAATAACCACTTCACTGGTATGTCCTTGAAAATGGAACATCAACTGCTGCAGCCTAAAAACACACACTGGAAAAACACAGAAGTCCAGATGTTTGCTGCTGGTATGGCTGTCCAGAGATGTGGAGTCTGTGTCTGTGCATTAATGAAGCTGGACATTCATATTTGAATCTGATAAAGACCATATGCTGCACGATGAGATACGGAACATCTAACATTCACTGAGTCACATCTGGACGTAATATCGTGATGATGTTACCACCTTCAACAGATGAGCGATTTAAGAGCCGTTACTGCTGAAGAGAAACCAAATCCTGAGGCACTGAACAGACAGACTGATCAGGTAGTTCAAGGTTTACCAGACCACAATGTTCACTTTTGAAACCATATAAAGAGCTCAGAACTGAAGTGAAGAATTGCAGGCGAATTATACAATTATTTGCCAAATGGAATGTTAAGTGTTTGTACAGCTGATTAATAATGGACTCTGGTCTATGGCAATTATTCAAAAGAGAAAAAAATAAAATAAAATACTATTTAAAGAGATAAACAGTGAGTCTTCTTGATGTTTTCATTCTCTAATTGCCCTCATCAAATGGACCGAGATGCTGCGTCTTCACAAACAAGTAATTCTAAGAGTAATTCTAGCTGTAATCAAGCAGAGGAAATGGCGTAGCAATCAGCTGGCGTGTTATCAGGAGATGAAGAGTTTGAGTTTCATACGTACACTCAAAGCACAGTGCTGCTTCTTCAAACAACTAAACACCTGCAACAGGCCTTTTTAAGACTATAGATGTCAGCTCGTTCTTTCTTTCTTGAAATAACATCATTTTTTGATTGCAAAAGGCTCTGTAATGGTAAATAAACATTAAATTCAAGAATATTGTTTTACACCAGATGATCCATATTACATTAACAAAGACTAATGAAAACTCCATGTGTAGGATTTTATGGTCTAATTAAATTATTTGCATGCAATTTGAGTGAAGCTTGCTATTTAAAATCCTTTTTTAATCTTTAAATCAAAACTGTTCATTTAAAAGACTGACATTATTCTGAAAATCAAGAGTTTCAAGTCATCGCTTTTTTTGCCTTAACCTCAGCTAGTGTATTTGAATCACCTCTCAGAATAAACCTACGTATAGAAAAGAGAGAGCGAAGCAAGGCCTTAATCATATTTGTGGTCTGCACATGTATCTCAGAAGAAGCAAATCTGATTTGATCCAACTGCAGAGTTGAGCATGCAGACAAAGGAGGGTGGAGGGAGGCTGGAATTAAATGGAAATAATGTAAAGTCTTTAAATGGAATGCTTCAGTTTAAACTAGCCATGAACTTATGAACCTCATCTCCACCTGACAAAATCTGTTTCCCCCCTGACATATTACAAAAAGAGCTTGTTGCAAATCACACAAGAATGCAACGGATCGGAGCCATTCGTCTGTGGTCTTTACAAACTGTTGTGTCTCTGTGCGACCATAGAATAGGAGTATTTCAGATCAGATAGATTCACACTATAAAATAAACATAATTTTAACTGTAAAAGACTTGTTGCTATGGTAAAAACCTGTTCGTTGGTTAATGGTAAGATCCTTTATATGCTGAAAACTGTAATAAATCTAATGGGACATTTCATGTAATTATATAGTTTTTTAAAGTAAAAAAGAAAAAGTAACCTTATAATTTACAGTGGAAAAATAAATGTAACAATGTTGTTCAATGTCCCTTATAGACTGTTATCAGTTTAGGCAAATGCACAGTCAACTACATTCACAATGCCAGTCTCCAAATCATTTGTGTAAACGCATATGCATGGGCATATTCTGTCCGCTTATCTGAGTTGAGTTTGGCAGGCATTAGTCTGTTTCTGTTGCTGCATTCCGTCCAGTAGGAGCAGCAGCGCCAAGGCCGAAGCCAACGAGCCAACAGAGCTGCTCCTCCCTGAGAAAAGCCCATTCAGCCCATTTCTAACAGGACTAGTGGTGTTTAGCCATCTGCTCATCACAACATCACATTTCTCCACCTCAGAGGACAAGGGTTTGACATGCTCCAATCCACAGTGTGAAAAATGCATGTGCAAGTTTGCAAACAGTCTCCTTAGTATCTTATACAATTCTTGTGTATCTTATACAATACTCGTGCAGCACCACTTGTTTTATGAAAAGCGGGAGGCCTTTGTGTCTCTTTTTTATTGGTCTGTTTCCTGCTGCACTGGAGGGTGCAGTGGCAGCCTGGTCTGCTCATTGATCTTTCATCAGGTCATAGAATGAACTGGAGGCGAGGAGCAGTCGGCTTTTTTTATGGCAGCTTGCTGGAGCCTGCCTATGATTGTTCCCAGTTTCCTCAGATTGTTTTGCTTTTGGTAAAGGCACAGTGCCTTTCGCACTTTGAAGGTAAAGCAGAGTACTACTGACATTTCATAGAGCACATAACGGCTTAACACTCTCGGTAGGTCCACAATGGCATAAGGATTATTTGCGTGTGGATGGGTGGGCGGGCGTGCCTGAACCGGTTTCTAAAAACCAGGTGAAAAGATTCATAACAAATATGGCCTCATTAAGATTTAAATAAACAGCCAAGTAGAAGAGGCCATGAGAATATGGATGTGTGTTCTTTGAAGTGATGGGTAGATGATTTTGAAGTTGTAGTCCATAACTGATTACAAATTACAAGACAATTGTAGTTAGTAATGTAATCTATTGGATTACACATTAAAGTAATCTAATTTGACTACCTTTTGATTACTTTTGGATTCATTTTGACCTAACTCATTGATCACATAGATTTGAATGGGATTATTTTGTATGACATTAATACAAAAATAGAAAGAGAAAGAAATATGTTTCATTCTTTGCTATCAACAACATAAAATTCAGGGCTTCTGAAACTGGGGTTAGTGAACTGATGAAAAGCTAATACTTAACTAAAAAATACAAATAAAAGTTAAATAAAAGTTATTTAAAGATAAAAATGTATTTAAAAAAAAACACTTAAAAAAACGATATATTAATATTTTTTGTTTAACTTCACTAATTTACTTTTTGAATAACTGAATAATATGTAAGCATGTAATCACTAAAAACTAATTCTCTGATTATGAGAATTTTATTTTAAAATGTAAAATAATGTAATTACAAGTACTTAATTTTTATATGATTACATGTGATAATTTACCCAGAATTGCTCCATGTATATATATATATACATATATATATATATATATATATATATGCTTGTGCCATGGCTGCAAGCTAATCTGGACACACTGATACCAAATATTGCAGAGTGACTGGTTGCTGCTTACCAGTCTCAGGGGTAGATTGCTAAAGACGGGAAAGAAGCCTCACTCTAGACCATCAGATCAATTTTCACTGAACCCTGAATATTTCATGCACCAAGTCTTACTGTAGAAACCCAGATGGGCTATTGAAATGGAAAAGCTACATGTCCATAACTCACACCCCTCCTTTCACCCAAAGGGACAAGCTTCAAGAATGATGTCTGGATCATGTTTCTGGTCACACCAGCCATGTGGTTTATAAAACCTCATGGCACTGAGAAGCCTCTGCATACAGTAGCAGTAAATTAACGTGATTGCTACGTTATTATGGTTATGATGCAAAGAGTTATTATAACAAATCTCAGTGTTCAGGAGTGTATGGAGGATGGAGTGAGTATAATGTAAACGATCCAAAAAGAGCGCGGAAAGTTTGATTGTACATCTTGCCAGAATTTAACATCTCAGTGTCATTGATCCATATATTTAAATACTGATCCAATTTATTACATAAATGATTTTTTTTTTTTTTATGATTTGTTCGTAATTATATGTGTGTGTGTGTGTGTGTGTGTGTGTGTGTGTGTGTGTGTGTGTGTGTGTGTGTGTGTGTGTGTGTGTGTTCTATGAATTACATTCAACTGTATTAATTAATTAATTAATGAAAAGTGGACAGCAGCATTTCAATTAAACAATGAAAACATTATAAATTTAATTGAAATTGTAACTATCAAATATCCTCTCTCTGAATTGGTAAACCTCGGACTCGGATCTGTAACTACCAAAAACTGTCTCAAGCATGGAGGTCTAGCCAATAAGGCAAAATTGAATTTTATGTTACAAACGCACACATCTATAAAACCTGTTTAATGGCTGAAAGTAACCTGTTGATATTCCTGATTGAGGGTCAGTGGAGAGGAGGGTACTTCTTTTTACCAAACGTAGTTTTAAAGATCTAACTATTAATAATCACAGGTTAAAGTACTAGGTGATTGTATATAGTATTTTTTATTAAGTTTATGTCACAAACAAGGCGAATTGTTGCGTTGAATAAACTTTAATAGACGTAAAACCTAAAGGTCTGCGCAAAGGAAAGAGTGTAAAAACATAAGCAATTTAGTAATTATTTAAATTGGATGTAATTACATCAAAACTATGTTCTCTAAAGTTAAAAAAACGTGCATTTATTAAACCATAGTTTCAATTTATTTGAGTTTTCTTAATTTTTCACAGTTTACCAAAATTTATCTTTTTTAATCATGTTAATTGTTTGCGCTGAAATTAACTATTTCTAGTTTGAACAAATTTCTGACAATTAGAACCAACGACATTTTACGTGACTGTAAATTTCATCTAAAACATAATTGATCCACAATTAAACTACGCCTATATTAACATAGTTAATGTTTAGTTTGGTTTTAAACACAGAAAATAGCAACTGTTCTCTAACACACCACAAAAATGAGAATATGAACTGTCACGTGAGTATATTTAAATTAGCAAATACTGAAATTAACATCTCAGAGACTTAGACTGCATATGATACTGTAAATTTTAGATAGGCTACATGTATTCCGTGCAAATTGTCATCTTTCTTATCTGGCATCATTCCCAGATTAATTGAAAACTTTTTGCCGTAAAACCTTCGGCTGGGATTAAAATAAAGAATGCTAGTCTAATAATCGACATTATATCAAAGACTCGATCAGATTGTTATCTTCGTCATTGCTGGCTGCAGTCATGTTTCTTTCGACAAAATGAAACATGGGCTCTAGAAGCCTGTTGGTTACTCGAAGAGGAAAATAGGGAAGTCTGTCATAATACGCCTTCGCCTGCCAATTTAAAAGGCTTGTTGAGAAATTACTCCCTCTAACCGGGAGTGTCTTGGGACCAGTGACCCGCATCAGACGGGAGTCTCATAATCTCATGACATAAAACACTTTTCTACTAGAGCAGAGACGCGCTGGACCGGCAAGTACATGGAATAATGTTGGCGCTTTCATTTCGCTGTACTTTCGTTGTTTGTTTGGTTTGCGTTCATTGAGGTTCGCTTCATCATGCATATACCAGTTGCGTTTTGCTGATCATTTTATCATGTTTAATCCGGATTTAGGGTGAAGTAGCTCACGGGTTCCAGACAACCTGGCTCCAGTAGTCTAATCTATGGGCTGAGGGGCTGTCTGTTCGGGCAACGAGACAGGTGTAAATCTCTTTGACAATCTTTGCTTTTTGATTGCAGGAGTCATATCTGCAGGGTAGGGAATGGATCTGAAATAGATCATTAAAATGTTGGCCACAATTGTTGTTTGTTAGCTGATGCAATATCTAGACTGCTGTCTACCCGTTATAATAAAATTAGATGTTGCGGTGTGAGGATCATATATTACATTGAAATACGCTATTGGATGAGCTGGTATCAATAAATGTATTCATTAATTAAAAGATGGTGTGTTCATTGTATCATTTAATAATTTTTCGATTAGAGCTAACATTAAATAAACTCTTTTTTTTTATAACATTTGCGTTGACGGGTAGTTTAGACTAGCCTATACAGCAAACCATTACCAGCATCCTTAATCTATTTCAGAAGTTACACTGGATTACACAATTAGGCTGTTAACTGCTTCTCATTGATCTTTATGGACTCTAAACAGAATGCCGCAGACACTTCCTTCATTTACTAATTTATTTTCACTGTTAGCGTAGCCTGCATTTCGTGCAAAAGACAAGAGAGGAGGTGAGTTCGTTTGTGTGTGTGTGTGTGTGTGTGTATGTGAGAGAGAGAGAGAGAGAGAGAGAGAGAGAGAGAGAGAGAGAGAGAGAGAGAGCGAAGAGAGAGAGAGAGAGAGAGAGAGAGAGAGAGAGAGAGAGAGAGAGAGAGAGAGAGTTCGGTGCCATGCTTGATTAGGGTTTGTCCCCTAAAGATGGCGAGAAAAATGAGATAATGAGGTCCTGCGATTACGTTTTTCCCATGGACTGGAGCTGTCGCCAGTTCACAAAACCACTCTGTACACAGGCACAGCGATACTCACTTCTCATTTAACAAACACAAAAGCTGATCCCCAACAACAAACTGGGAACTGGGGACAAATCAAATAATGTCCACCCTTATCCAATCGCCACTAATTAACTGGAATCCCACCTTCCTCGTTAATACAGTGACCAATTAATTTTCTATGTATGTCAAAGGGCCATAGGCCACAGTCGGTCGCCAAGGACATTTGTGAAGCTCTGCAGCCTCTGTGTGGGCCGTGGATCTTAGTACATGACCCCGGTGCCGAGAGGTTGCTTTGGGTGTTTGAATGGGATGTACATGCTAAAATCAGAGAAAGTATGATTTTGTTTGTTTTGATTGGAGAGTCAAACACAATTATGTTTGTGTCATATGTGAACCCATACAGGTGGATGCTGAAAGGTCTGTAAATGGGTATTCCGACGCTAATAAATTTTAATTTATTTATTTGTTTATTTATTTATTTATGCACGTTTCTCAAAAGCGTGGCCAACTGAAAAACCGCCCTTAATTCGGATCTTATCTCCTTGCTTTCACAGTTATTAGAGAAAAAAAAAACTTAACAAACGATTTAATGCGTTACAAAGCCAGTGCACAGTCCACACGAAAATAAAAAGTCCTGTTTAAAACAGCAATCCAGTAAATACTTGTGCAGTGCATATAGCATCTAATAGATCTAAATTTACATGACACACAACAAGGTGTTATGTATCTCTGCTGTAAACAGTATAAGCATCTAAATTCCAACAGAGATATAATACGATCAATACTGATAGAAATTTGAAAAGAAAAAAATGAATATAGAATGTGGGTGAGTGTATGCTAAATAATCGCTTCTCATTTTTCTTTCATGTCTTCTTTTTCTCACATTGTCACGTTAAAAATTGCTCGAGTTGTGTGATATATCATGCCACTCACAAACTGCATGATGACAGTTACTGTACATGAACAGAGTGGTTAGACCTTGAACCATGTCATTTATGAATAATGAAAATGCATCCCCCTAAGTTACAAATATACAGAACTCAAATGGAGGCTAAATGAGATCTCTAAAATGTCCCCGTAAGTATTTTACGAATAGGCAATTTCGTACGATTTCATAATGTATGTTTTAAATACAATTTGTGCATTTAAAAATAAATAAATAATAAATAAGCATGCTGCACCCCCAACTCCACCAATTTGCAACAAAGGTTGATGGGCCTGTTGTCATTTTCGCTGTTTGGTAGTGTTTTCACTGGGTAGTCTAGTGGTTGAGAAACGTTTGAAGATTTTTTCTTTTAGTAAGCAATATATAGTATTTGTAAAGCCATTTGAACTCGTTTGAAATGAAAGTTTCTTAAGAATAAAATTGACCTTTGTGTGGTGGTTTGGATACATTGTTGAGAAAGACTCTGTCATACACAGCTCAGTGTGTGTGTCCCATCTAATTGTTAAAGGGATTAAAAACACTCTGTATCCCCTTTACTGTGTCAGTGAAAAACTAGAAATCAACGGCGCTTGGATGTTTATATTGCACGTTTGGACGAGTAAAGCTATTTCTTTTTTCACTTCCATGTTATTTGGCGCTTTCTGCTCCAATCAGGTTAGCTAGACTCTGAAACACTCCCCCTCTTCATGCAAAACATCTGTGGGAACTTTAATAGATGAAAGCTCAAAACCGCAATCGACTTCCTTTAGTTTTTCAAGAAGTCACTTTACGTCAGGCATAGCCTACTGAAAACAGACAAATATTCAAACGCTTCAAGTTAAAGTGAGCGCTGGGTATTAAATTGCTTTCTCAACGCCCCTTACACCATATATTCAGAGATCATAATTCTGTGTAGTATAATGATACTTTCCACACATATGGACAAAGGCACTGATACGCATTTGAAATTTAAAATACCTAAAGAGGCTTACTTTAATAACGTGACATTCCAAAAGACTTACTAGAACAACCATCCCCCCATCCCCCCCCCCCCCCCCCCCCCCCAAAAAGCCACGTAGCCATTAATGTGAATGTGATTCTGCCTCTCTGATACAAACATCGCTACGTAAATATGCATAAATAGCACCGACAGTTTTTTAATATGTACTACAATTATAGAAAAAATTAATTACATTTTAGCCAGAAAATCGTTTATATTGTTATACACCTGAAATGAATGGTGCGGGAAGTAATGAATGGATTCCTTTGCAACAGTTCATTTTTAACTGCATCAGATTTATTGGTTCTTTAAATGATAAACAGTTATAATGGATAAATGTGGCAACTTCAGTAACATTTATCTGAGAAAGTATATACAACATACATTTCACTCTAGAGCAGGATACATTGATTATGAAGGATGAGGTTATTATAGCTTCAAGAAGCTTCATTACAAAAGCAAATATTTACACTGAACATGACAATATTAGATGATACTGCTCTTAAATGTGTTAATCAGTGTAATAATTACAGTGACCCTGCTAGTTCCCATGTGTCATCAATTATGTGTCAAGGCCAGTATCTTGTAAAAGGAGGTTTACTTTACCATTCATACACAGTGTACTCTGGAATTTCATATTTAGCTTGCCCATAATTAAATTTTCTTGATCCAGCTGGGACAGTCCAGAATTATTTATATACCAGCATATTTTTACAGGGCTTATGGAGACTACAAAACAGCAGGCAGCATGTAGTTTTTTCTTTTAAAATGAGGGATTCTGCAGGAAGAGCAGCAATGATTATCTACTCGCTGAAATATAAGGAATGGGTAAAACTTTATAATAACTTTCATTTATAAACTATTAACAAACATTATATAATGCTTAACAGATAATTTATGAATATATATTCACATAGCTAGAAATGTTAGATAATGTTCTTGTTAATATTTACTAATGAACTTACTAAACATTAAATAATCATGTTATGTGTTAGGTCATGTAAATTGAAATGCTTACAAATGTTAGTAAACTTTTAGTTCATATGGTCTTCATTTGTTGGACTTTGTTTGCTGTGTAGACCTCTATTTACACATCTTTACAAATAATCTATTAATTATTTGTTCATATTTTTGCAGTACCAAATCTAAAGTGGAAACTATTCAGCATTTGCAAATGTTTATAAATGTTTACTAATCATTAACACCTTTATGAGCAGTCATCTCAATTGCAAAAATTGTCCCAAAAGACCTGAATTTACCTTATTCACACATATTTACTAATCATTTATTAATCATTTGTTCATGCTTATGCAGTACTCAATCTAAAGTTGAAACTATTCATCATTTGTAATGTTTATAAATGATTACTAATCATTTAGTATCTTTATTTTTTATCTTTATGGGCATTGGACTGTTAGCTAATGTAACAAGGTTTGTGTAAAGGGTGGCTGGTTAAATTTAGCTAAGTGCTTGCTAAAGACATAACAGGTTGTATATTTGGTGCAAAAAAAAAAAGTTTTTAATGCCTCAACACTCAGATTAGCATACTACTCTTCAGTATATTATTAAACAGGATATTCCTTGAGTTATAAATAAAAAGGAGTGAAATTAAGTCACCTTTATTTATGTAGCGCTTTTAACAATACAGATTGTGTCTAAGCAACTGTATAGCATTAATTAGGAAAATAGTGTGTCAGTGATGTAAAATGACAATAGTAAACACTAATTTTTCAGTTAAAGACAGTTCATCATTGAATCCAGTGATGTCATTATCCAGCTCAGTTCAGTTTAAATAGTATCTGTGCAATCAAGTCAATGATATCGCTGGAAATGAAGTGTCCCCAACTAAGTAAGCCAGAGGCGACAGCGGCAAGCAACCAAAACTCCATCGGTGACAGAATGGAGAAAAAACCTTGGGAGAAACCTCTGGCCAGACGAAACCAGCAGTTAAATTCCAGGCTGCAGCAAAGTCAGATTGTGCAGAGGACTCAACTGGTTCCTGTGGTCTTGTCCCGGTGGCCGTCTGTGAAAAGGTCTTTACTGTGGATATGTCTCTGGGGCTCATCTAGTTGTCCTGGTCTCCGCTGTCTTTCAGGGCTGTAGAGATCCTCTCTAGGAGCTGATCCACCATCTGGTCTGGATACGTACTGGATCCGGGTGACTGCAGTGACCCTCTGACTTGGATACAGACTGGATCTAGTGGCTACGGTGACCTCGGAATAAGAGAGAAACAGACTAATATTAGCATAGATGCCATTCTTCTAATGATGTAGCAAGTACATCGGGTGTTATGGGACAAAACAAATCATTTTTCATTTTAAAGAAAATACCTGTTCATTTATAAAGCAATATAATATAAACAAATTGAATTACTGTTCCCTTATAGTAATTAAATTGACCTGTACACTGTTGACACTTTAACCAACCCTTAAACTTACCCAAACCACCAAACCTGTCCGTAACCTTACCCATATCACACCTCAGTATCAGCAGAAGTGCTGTGCAATAACAAAAGCTTTTAATCTTTTTATAACATCTGTTAAAATCATTTGTAGATTTTCAATATGATCAAGCACAAGGGGGAGGGAGCTCTTGACATGCCCCATGGCGTGGCATGGTATGCTTCATATTTTAAGCATAACTTGTTAATTCTTGTATAATTACAATGCATGTAGTTTTTGTGAACTCATATTTACTGAGAGGCTACATATTTGTATTTTAAAAATCATTTTAAGGACCATTAGGAATAAATTAGTATAGGCAAAAATGGTGCAAAACTTGAAATTGTGGCCACTTAGAGGAACTCTCTTCTGTTTTTTTTGTTTTTTTTTACCTAAAATCTTGATAATACTATGGACACTTTGTACTTCTGTGCACATGTTAATAATTTGTTGAATGTAGTGCCAAAATTCACAAGACAAGTGTTATGAACCATCACATGAAATTATGTTTCTACATGTGTTGCATTGTGTATGACCATAAAAGTGTCATACTTTAATGACTTTAACGTCAACAAAACCATGACAGGTTCTCTGCCTGATTTAAAAAGTGTATGTTGCACTGCATCACAATCCAATTCTAAACAAAGACTTCTGTCTGCAAATAGATTAAGAACTTCTTTAAGTGAAATCTCTGTCAATGGAAATTGCTGAATACCTCAGAAGAATGTGAAGGATTTGTCTGCCTGGTATGTACATTCCTCCAAGATTAAGGAAACCACATTATGGAGCTACTGCATCGAGTAGGATCTGTTTTTGTTGACTGATAGTGAAGGCTTGCTCATGAACAGTTTGCCTCTTACATCTCTTAGAACCTCAATAGATTTGTTCACAGATTAAATCAATAAAAACATCCCAAAATATCTGTTACAAGTTTTGCACAATTTGGTGAAATATTGGGCACAGTTTCATATAAAATACTGACAGGACTGAACCACTGACAGCTGAGGCATCATGCCACCTCAGATTTTCCGAGCCAAGTGGATTTGGAATGTAGCTTCCAAAAGACAAAAATATCCAAATAATATGTGTATTATTATTATTATTATTATTATTATTATTATTATTATTATTATTATTATTATTATTTATGTGATACAATCACACAGGTGTGATTTGCGGCACATCACTAGCTGCTAAATTCAAATCTGCTTTCGCTGGCTGGCGCTGAACCAGAGACAGATGCGATTTTACAGCGCTGCGCATTATAACCAATCACATATGATTCTGTTGAGCTTATGAATGCAATGGCCAATCTGAAACGCAGGAGTTTTGTTCACTGTGCGGGTCGATGACTGAATTCTACTCTCTGGCTAATTAATTCTCTCATCAGAAACAACAAAGTTTAGTTGTGTATACGATGTAAGATATGCATTTCACAGTGTAAATAGCTTCAGTGATTATAATGGGAGTTTTGTGCCCCCTCAAAAATAATAAGTGCAGGAGCCCCTGCAGCGGATTCAGTTATTGAGTCTTTGATTTTCTCCATTAGTCAGTATATAGTCTTGATTTAAATTAAAAAGAAAGGAGGAGCAGCACTGTCAAAGCATCTATCATTGCTCTATCTTGCAGCTTTTTTCGTGAAACATAACCAGTACAACTTTACATAGTATCCTACTGACCGATCTCCAGAGGCTGCATTATAATTGACTTGGTAGCCAATGAAGATAACAAAGATACCACTGTAGCACTCTGCCCCTTTTTTGTGGATCAGCCAGATCAAGCTGCTGATGCACCATCACTACAGTCGGGAGTGCAGCGATGATAGTAGAGTATATGGCGCATGATGTCAGATTTTGGACATATTGTAATTTCTACAGTCAATTAAGTATGTAAACAACTGAATTTGTTTACAATTAACAAACAGGTCTAGCATAATTGCGATTATGGGTCTCACACACGACCGCGCTCTCATAGGGGAATATTATTTCAAAATCCTTATCATACTAATACTATAAATAAGTAGGACATGTGAGATTGCATGCCACAGTGTTATTTTCATCAACTGCATAAGCAAACCGTCAAGGTAAAATACGTTTTGTAAAATGTACGTTAGTAAAAATGCCGCATTAATGACTCAAAAATGCACACTGAAGCATAGCGACCAAATAACTAATTATCTCACAGCCTTTCGTTTAACATTGATATTTGTTTTCTATTTGCCTATAGTTAGTGTGTATTATAAAAAGGCAAGGTGCAAATCAAACCCACAACCATTATTCGACCCAATTTAATCCTGCGCAGAACAGATGCCTCCTTTTGAGAACACACGGTAGTAGCCTATTTAGCCAATTGATGAAGGGGGATAGATGTTACAAACTGGTTCTCTGTTCTGCTGACTAGATAAGTGAGTCAGTATTTAGGCACTGTTGAACTCAGCTGTCTGTCCACAACCCTCTGTTGTTTACGTGTGAATTAATCCAGTGTTTTGTGACGGGCGCCAGTGTTCGGCTTCTGCACAGACACTGACAAACAGGACAGATCAGTGAGCTGCGTCCACTTATCGCCACAACAATGTAACATGCGACCTGTCTGCGGCATTTCGAAACATATTGAGCAATACACTGATAATTGAGTGAAAACAACAGCCTGTTTTCATAATACACAGATTTAAAAAAAAAAAAAAAATCGAAATACATTTTCCTTTACAAAGATACATTTATAGTTTTTATAGTTTTGTCGAAAGTATTTGACGACACCCCTCATCCATGCTTTAGTTTTTTGATATGTTCTTGGTGTCTATATATATGGAGGGGCACTGAATGAAAAAAGATTCGCGAATATAAAGTCATAACCTAATAGATATTATTTAAAAGAAAAAAATGCAGCGCAGTTTGATTAAATGTTAAATCTCGCTGACTGCCAACAGGATGCAGCACTTATATGTCTACGCTATTTTCCTGGTCACAATCTGACAGTTTGGTAACCACAAAAAAAGCTGCAGAATTGTAAAGATGGAATACGATTACAGCACTTTACTAGAACAAAGATTATTTGCTACATAACATTAAACTTGATCAATTGCAAGATTTCCAATTAATAATTTGCATCTCTTAACTAACACCAAAAATTATTTTGACGCTCCTGTCTGTTTTTCGTTGCATTTCTCAGGTAAAACACGCGTCTGCATTTATATGATCTTCTGTGCGCGAAAAGAGGCCAACAGTGACGCTGTGCGCACGAGACTTGGAAGTTCAGCTTCTCTGGGTCCCACAGACCGACAGATGCGTGTCCTAATGATGTTGACATATTCACACAACAGAGAGCGAAGCAGCGCTGTTTCGCGGCAGCAATAGAGTTCTCAAACACCTTTTTATAAGTCTGAAGTCTTTCCCCTCCACCCGACCTGTCAAAACCACGCCTACAAAGCAACACAATTGGTCCGAAAGCGTCAAAGAGCCAATCAACAGAGGGCTACTGCTCGAAACACGCAACACATCCACACCGCTGAAGCCTATGGAGTTCAGAAGCACTGGGAATATCTCTGTGCTGGACCCTGTTCTCTGCATAACTGCTGAAATGTGTGTGCGCGTGAAAAGACGAGAGAGAA
The DNA here is from genome assembly GCF_018340385.1 of Cyprinus carpio. Taxonomy (NCBI): domain Eukaryota; kingdom Metazoa; phylum Chordata; class Actinopteri; order Cypriniformes; family Cyprinidae; genus Cyprinus; species Cyprinus carpio. Next base: position 542,628 of record NC_056574.1, on the reverse strand, counting down.
AGTGTGCGTGTGAGCGTGTGAAGGTGTATACCTCCAACAAGTAAAGACAGAGGAATTATTCCGAGGCAACGAAATATTTCAACACATCTCTTTGGCAGGACTCGGGACGATCTCATTATTACAGGAATGTCTATTTTAACGAAATCCAAAGGAAACCGACATACGCCATAAGCAGACATACAGTGATTCGGTCGACTTTAATTTCATTGTTTTATTTTTATTTTCTCGATTTTATATCGCACTGACAAAAGACAAGCGGCACCCGCGAAGATTAATGGATAGCCGTTTCTCACTTTGTCTTTTAAATACTTTGTTGGAATCCAGCTAGAGAAACAATTAAGAGACTCACACACCGAGTCGTCGCAGAGACGCTGGACTTGGTGAAGGACTTCTCCGGTGCAGACATTTAGCTGATTGTAGCCTACCTCCAGACGCTCGATTTAAGGAACACCGCATCTGCTATCTGGACTTGAATGAGCTTCCCGATGAGAGATCCAGTTATTCAAGGATCCAGTATGGCATATCACCCGTTTTTACCTCACCGGGGTCCGGAATTTGCCATGAGCGCAATGCTGGGTCACCAGCCGCCCTTCTTCCCGGCCCTGGCACTGCCACCTAACGGCTCCCTGTCCCTGCCCGGGGCGCTGGGCAAACCAATAATGGAGCAGCTGATGGGCGCAGCAGAGACCGGCCTTCACTTCTCCTCTCTGGGACACCAAGCCGCCACCGCGCATCTCCGGCCTCTCAAGACACTAGAGCCCGAGGAGGAGGTTGAAGACGACCCCAAAGTTCACCTCGAAGCCAAGGAACTCTGGGAGCTTTTTCACAAGCGCGGCACAGAAATGGTTATCACCAAATCTGGAAGGTAAACTGGAATAATTGAATAAATCAGCTGTGCTTCGAAATTAATTAAGTGAAACTGAATCTGAGATTATAATTGTTATCGAACAGGAATTCTGATTGATTTATTGATCTGGGTGACTCACGGATTTCTTTAGAGGAGCACATACACGCAAAATAGCTGTACATGCGTATTACTTTTTATTGTTTATTGTTTTTGTTTGAGCAAATGTTTTTTGAACGTATAAAATACAGCCCAACTTGAACTAGGCCTATAAATGTCTGAATCTAAATCAGTCGTTGTTAAAATATAATAATACTAATAATACTAATAATAATAATAATAGCCTAATAATAATAATAATAATAATAATAATAATAATAATATTAATAATCGTTTTATTTTAGTGCAAATGCAAACATCTGTAATACCAAGTATTATACTTAATATCACAAATAAATGTAGACACTTGCACAATTCATTTTGCCCCGAAGCTGTAAAATTAGCAAGGTTTGATTTGTAACTTAGTTTTGCCGTAAAGTTAAGTTAAACAGTTCAGTATTGTTTATTGTTGCGCTGCGTTTAGATTTGGGGATATTTCACAAGTTAGGGCTGATGGCTGGGCCTAGCCCTTCATCTCCACACAACAGGTTCGAATGACTGGATGTCTGCTTTTAATGTTTCTCTAGAAAGTAAAATTCAGCTGTCCAGTAAAAGATTTGTGCAGGATTTAGATCCGTGTTGTTTGTACTACGATAAAACACTGCTAATTCATCTCTGATCTTTTCTGCAGGAGAATGTTCCCTCCGTTTAAAGTCAGATGCACGGGCTTGGACAAAAAGGCCAAATATATTCTGTTGATGGATATTGTTGCGGCTGATGACTGCAGGTATAAATTTCACAACTCTCGCTGGATGGTGGCAGGAAAGGCTGACCCCGAAATGCCAAAACGGATGTACATTCACCCCGACAGTCCGGCCACTGGCGAGCAATGGATGTCTAAAGTCGTCAATTTTCACAAACTTAAACTGACAAACAACATCTCCGACAAGCATGGATTTGTAAGTGCAGTTACGTCTTTTAAATTTATTATTATTATGGTTGCTTAAATTCGTGTGTTCAGTGCTTGCATGCATCTATAGGCTATGTATTTATCGTTACCAAATTTCTATAGAATTAATATATATATATATATATATATTATTTTATTTATTTAGTTATTTATTGGTACTGACATGATTGAATTTGAATTTAATTGCAACTGTTCATGCACACAAATACTGTCTGAGCAGGGGAAAAAATGCAGGATACGACTTGTTAGTGAACAAATTGTATGCAGAAAGTGTGCTCAATAAATACGATTTTTTTATTATTATTATTATTGTTTTATTTTGTTGTTGTTGTTGTTGTTTTTTTTTACTCATTTTAAAAATGGTACTGAAATCAACAATATCTTATAAAACTTCGGCCTTATTTATGTTTCAGACCATACTAAACTCCATGCACAAATACCAGCCAAGATTTCACATTGTGAGAGCCAACGACATACTGAAACTCCCATATAGCACGTTCAGGACCTACGTGTTCCCTGAGACAGATTTCATTGCTGTCACTGCCTACCAGAACGATAAGGTTGGTTATAACGTTGTGTGTTAAATCTGACTGAACTGTTAACCTGCCATACTGCTAAATACTTTGCACTAAATATTAAATAATATAAATTGCAGCCTTAAATGACAGGTCATATTTAGTGCTTTCAGTACTTTTGTCTCGAACAAAATTATTATGCAGTGCATTTCCATAATATACTTATTCTTAGATGTATCACTATGAGGCCTACATCATATTGCAAAGCATTCACCCATAGACAGTAATACAGAAAAACATGCACTGCCTCATTCTGCCACTTTCTCCAATTTGACACACGCACACACAGGCGCGCGCACACACACACAGGTTTCCATGAACAAACTGTTGAAGATCTTCTGAAATTTTAACACTGTGTGTGTGTGTGTGTGTGTGTGTGTGTGTGTGTGTGTGTGTGTGTGTGTGTGTGTGTGTGTGTGTGTGTGTGTGTGTGTGTGTGTGTGAAAGAATGAGAAGAGGGAGGGAGGAAGTTAGGGAGGACTGTCCATAGAGGGAGGGACTGAAGAAAAAAGAGAGACTCAAAAACTGTATGTGTGTGTTAATTTATTGGAAAACAGCTAAAATGTAACGTAACCTTTAACACTACAGGAACATACTGTTACAGCACTAAATGCTTATGGGATGACAGGGTGGGGTGACTGAATTCATGTTGAGAGGTTGTAGATATAAAAAGGTTCTCAATATTTATGAGCTGGAAATGCCTCCGTGTTTCCTACAAATACCAAAGTTTGAGACAAGTCACTGCAAGCGTAATATGGGTATTTTAATACAGAACAAACATATAGACCAGCCCATTAAACTATAAAATGCCTAACATAATCGTATGAGTCATACTGCTTTAGTGCGTTTTGAATGTTTCAATTGACTGCAAATAATTGTCACCTGCAAAAAAAAAAAAAAAAAAAAAAAAGCATTCAGATATTCAAAGAATTGGTTAATGTAACTGAAAAATATTACAGTTATCTTTATTCGTGTTATATTGTTTGCATGATATTACATTTCAGATTACACAGCTGAAAATTGATCACAATCCTTTTGCAAAAGGATTTCGTGACACTGGAAATGGGAGACGCGAAAAAAGGTACGAATGAACAAACAGCTTATTTTACCCTGTAGCTACCACGGTATTCTCAAATTCAGGACACTGATGGTTATTATATCAGCAAGTTTCCATTCATTTTACACGAATTCATTTTTTTTTTTTTTTTAAAGAAAAAAACACTTATGATCAAGTTCTGTTTTTACAACTATCTAATACAGAAAACAGCTAGCTCTGCAATCGATGCGTTCGTATGAGGAGCAGCAAAAAAAAGAAAACGGGACGTCAGACGATTCCTCAGGCGAACAAGCGTCCTTCAAATGTTTTCGCCAGGCTTCGTCTCCTGCTGTCTCAACTGTAGGACAGAATAACTTAAAAGGTATGAGAGTCAGATAAGCCATGTGTCCAAATGATAAATATGGTATTTGCTTTCGGATAAAAAGCACCCCTTTTCTTACGATTGTCCAAAGAAATTACTGCATTGACAATTGAATCGCCCACATATAGGACTGCTAATTTGAGAGCAGCATTAGCTAATTTGTTTTCGTCATAAAAAACGACAAAGAATTTCAAGACTAATCAGGATACTATAAATTAAAATCTGTTGCAGCAAACCCCAAGAAATTCCCATGTATATTACTGTTTGTATGGCACGAAATTAGTATTTACTTAATGTGCATTTTGCATGGCTTCTGTGCTTTACTGTTTTTAAACTATATGCATGTAGTACCCTGCTGTCTGTATTTATAAAAACTGACACGTGTCTAATAGCCTATAAACTTTCAATTGGATCCCCTTGATTAAACATTAAATGGTCTCAGAACGTCCCTAAACTTTTTCGCTTCACAACATTTTTTCTTATAGATTTTTGTGACAGTGATGAAGATAGCGATGACGAAGACAAAGATGGAAACGTGAAAGAGGGGCCAGACTCGAGCAAAATTTCCACTACGACTGAGGACTCCAAGGATCACGATGCGAGTTTAAGCAAAAGTCTGTTTGGAGAAAGTGACTCGACTGTCGGTCGGAGAACTGAAAAAGTACGAGCGGACTCACGGCAGAGTCCCATCACACTCATCTCTAGCACCACTAGGTCCGGTGAGGAACTCAGGAGTCCGGGCCGGGAACAGGCCAAAACAGACGACTGCCGGACAGTGAGCAAAGAAAATTACATGCCGTTGACTGTCCAAACAGATGGCGCTGCGCACTTAAATCAAAACCACTTGCACAATTTCGGATTTCCGCCGGGTTTGGCCGGGCAGCAGTTTTTCAATCACTTGGGTGGTGCCCATCCGTTTCTCTTACACCCCAGTCAGTTCAATATGGGAGGCGCTTTCTCAAACATGGCCGCAGGGATGGGCCCCATACTGGCAGCAGTTTCCTCCGGAGGGGTCAGCTCAATGGACACGAGCAGCATGCCATCACCCTCGCAAAGCCTGACGGGGGCACCGCTGCCCTTCCACCTACAGCAGCATGTCCTGGCGTCGCAGGTAAGCCTGTTAATTAAGATTAGCAGTGAAGGGCATGCCATAATTGCTTTAGCCCTAACCCTTCATGAATGCTGCTTATGAAAGCTTTTAAGTATTTTAGTGACTTTGTGGCTACATTTAGTGTGTGTGTGTGGGGGGGGGGGGGGGGGCATATCTTGCAGTGTTTAATGGTCTTTGTTCCAGAGTCCATAAATTGTCAGCAAATATAGAACAACTGACAACTGTTGCTCGAGATTAGCAATAAAGCTGTTCTTGACGGATGTGTGCAAACAGAAATGTCGCAATTAATTTGTAAAAACAAGAAAGCTGTTAATGATTTTTGCCAGTGTCATTATATATATATACAGCTATAATTATATATGTATTAAAAAAAAGTAGCATTCAAATGATCGAATAATTTGTTTTATTCGAGTCATGTTTGCAGTGAATGAATCAATATAAATACACAATGTATACAAACAAAGCTAAAGCTTTTGTGGGTTAAATCAGGTAGAAATAGATCTTTAAGCTAACAATTGCACGTTATCATATTTTACAGTATACATAGCCTACTACAGGTCACAACATCTTTCTAAGAGAAAAAAAAAAACATGCCTGTGTATGTGTCAAGGAAAAATGAGTGAATATAAATTAGGTAAAAGAAAACGGAAAAGCGGGATAAAATAAAGAGGACATATTTTGATTTTCTTTTCATCACAAATTATTAATTGCACAATTTTGAACTCGGGTGTTGATTAAAAAAAAATTACAGCATTTTATATATCCCCTTATTGGTCGCCATTGACGTATGAATCCATGTGTTGATCTTAAAGTCAGTTTACGTCACACATATTGCACAATGAGGACAATGTGAATGATCAACACAAAATATTTCAGTTGTTAATTTTGTTAAATATCTGTCTGTCTGTCTGTCTGTCTTTCTGTAGGGTCTGGCTATGTCTCCTTTTGGAGGTCTCTTCCCGTATCCTTACACATATATGGCCGCCGCTGCAGCTGCTTCATCCGCCGCCTCTTCATCGGTCCATCGTCATCCGTTTCTAAACGCGGTGCGGCCCCGGTTAAGGTACAGCCCTTACTCTTTACCGAACGTCCCCGACAGCACCTTGCTTACAACGGCTGTCCCACCCATGGCGAGCAGTATCATCGATCTGAAGGGAGACGGGATGACCACGAGTCCCACTTCAGCTGCTCTGGACTCTGAGGTCACCAGCCGCTCGTCTGGTTCAGTATCACTCTCACCAAAAACCTGCGTCGAGAAAGATTCCAGCACCGAGTTACAGAGCATCCAGCGCCTGGTCAGTGGACTTGAATCCAAACCGGAAAGAGCGCGCAGTGTGTCTCCATAGAGTGCTGCGCGTGAGTGACGGTGACCGGACCGGGAACGATGAAGACATTGACAGACCTACAGGTTGCGTACGACGATGAACCCGTTTACAATACGGACCTGTATCGGACAAAAAGTTTAGACTCAAAATGCACTTTGGTAAAACAAAAATAAACACGTAAAATGTATGTTGTTCTTTTGTTAAATTAAAACTAACTTTGATTGTTTTCCCCCCAACTATTTGAATACCATAGAAGTATTGAACAGTGAATAGTTTGGCAAGGATGTCAGAGACTGAATCAAGCTGCTTCTCGTCTTTATGTTATACATCAGGGTGACGGATTTGATTTAATTTAATATGCACTCTGAATATGTTCTTACTTTATTTGATGTGTCTTTATCTGATGTGTTTGAAAAGATATTAATGAATTAAATAAGTTACCAGAGGCATATTGCATGTCAAAGACCAGACTTAATCAAGACTGCTGTTTTTGAGTTAAATGTTTTAGTCTGTATTGTTCGAAGCGCAAATTCACCAAGAACGAAATACACTAGGTTTTAAGAATATTTTGCAATGTGACGGAGTTACCGCAGTAAAACCTTAAATACTTGTTATAGTGTGAGTGTGTGTGTGTGTGTGTGTGTGTGTGTGTGTGTGTGTATAATGCATAATGTTTGTATGTATATGTGTGTGTGTGTGTGTGTGTATAGGCTATATATATACATTTTTTTTTTTTTTTTTTTTGTAAAATGAGGAAGGCAGTCTAGTCAAACATTTATTTTGTTTTATTCTTTTTTCTAAAGTTATCAATGAGTCCACAGACCACTGATTAATCATTTGATTTTCTAGGTTAACAGACGCGGTACTAAAATGGCTTATAAAAGACAGCTTCGAAATGAACTGGGAAAAGGGATCATTTGGATCAAAATGGATCATATGGTTATAATAAATACAAATGTAAATAACGATATATATATATATATATATATATATATATATATATATATATATATATATATATATATATATATATATAAAACATATTTATGTAATTATTTCATAGGAATATTGCTTGTAAATACAACTGAGATTCTTTGTTTCTTTGTTTGTTTGAGGGAGCTTAACTTAATTTATTGTTGACATATGTGTAAAATAGTTTGTGAGCATTTTCCTTGTTGATTACGTTCTCATTTGCGTCCTCCAGACTCTGGATTCCACCCGTAATACCACAGTGCTAGTTTCTCTAGCAGAAAAAAAATAAATAATGTGCCATCGTTTTGATTAACTGTTGTGTAAGTGCTTTGGTTCAAACAAATTAAAGGCGATAACACAATGCATAAATGGCTTGAAAGTAATTACAGTTTTCTTTCACAGCAAAATGCTTTAGTCCAAGTGTGTTTAAATTAACTTTTTGTGACATATGAGCCTAAACTGCGAAAAAAGTGCAGAAAAGCTAAGGAAATAAAGATTTTCCATTGTGTTTCCAATGTGTTCAGACTTACTTAATTTGTATCATTTACGATCTGAAGACGAAAATTCTTAAAACGTGACCACCTGAAATAGACAATTAAAATCTGTTTTCTATTTATCTGACATTTCGAACTACATAATTACAATGCTCAAAAAGACCAATTGCATATAACCAAATAAAATAATAATCTAAATAAAGTGATTCATAAAAACATCCATTCAAATGTTGATCTAGACGTGCTACATTTCGAATAGAGAAGCAAATAGAGAAAGATAAAGTATTAGACAGGGGTCTCCAAACTCGGTCCTGCAGAATTTAGCTCCGACTTGCCTCAACACACCTGCCTGGAAGTTTCTAGTATGCCTAGACCTTAATTTGCTGGTTCAGGTGTGTTTAATTAGGGTTGGAGCTAAACTCTGTAGGACACTGCCCCTCCAAGACCGAGTTTCGAGACCGCTGGTAGACTAATTGCACATCTCGAGCTGTCATTGAATTAATTCATCCCTGTACATTAGGCTATGACAAAGCTTTATAAGGCCCGTCGTGCATGTTTATGTGGACCGACCTGAACCTGAAAGAATGTAAAATAACTTGACTACCTACTCTGTGGTGCCTCGAGTCAGAGTTTATCAAGAGTATATCTTTATTTGTATAAAGTACGGTTAATGAGTAACTGCATTGGCGCAGAAGAACAGTGGTAAACACCACGTAAACTATCGCAATTGCTCTTTCTATTGCTCATCTGGCGCCTTCGTTATCAGGGCAGTGTTTATTACACGGCGGCGACGGAGCGTCTGAGTTCTGTTGTCGATAAAGTCAAACGTGTCGCCACCCAGCGGTCACAGGGCAAAGTAACAAGTCAAAGAGCAAAGTGTCATCTTCATTAATGCGTACAAACATGCAAACAAAAATGTTCTCGCCAGTGTTTAAAAAAAACGTATTATAACGTATTATTATTTATAAGTGTATGTGAAGGAGATTAGGATGTCGGTTTGCAAATAGGCTAACACTAATGTAACTACTAATAGGCCTACTAATGTACTTAGCGACACGAAAGACTGAGATAATTATAATATAACAATTAAGAATCATAGTTGATTCTAACCTAGCCTAAATATATATCAGTGTACGGCTGAAAATCTTTTTAGATAAACAGGGCGGACATGTTGCTGTTTGACTATCAAAACTATCAAGGTGAAGACAACAGTCCCGTGTTTCATGTCGAAAAAATAAAATTAAATGAAGATTAAAAAACAGAAAAGGATATTTAAAATATATGAATATTAGATAACAGACATGGCCAGTGTTTTGAAGGGATAGTTCACCAAAAAAAAGTGCTAATTAGAATGCATTTCCCCCCTTGGGAACACAATATATTTTTCGGTTTTTGTCTTAAAAAAAAAAGTGCTAATTAGAATGCCTTTTTCCCCCCTTGGGAACACAATATATTTTTCGGTTTTTGTCTTTCTTTACAATGAAAGTCAAACGTGTCTAATGATGTTTTTAGACCAGCGTTCTTCAAAATAGCTTCTTTTGTGTTTCGCAGAAGAAATAAAGTCATGTTTAAGTGAGTATTTGACAGAATATACAACTATAGGCCTATACCACTATAGTCAAAATATCCTATGGGGTATTTTGTTGTTTTGTTTATTAATAATGTAATGCATAATAATATAAATAATTCAACCACAATTTGGAAAAAGACAATAACATAAAATAAAAATAAGTAAATAGCCTAAATATCAAGTAAGAATACAATAAATGGATAACATAAAATGGTAGGCTAATCCTGTATTTTCAGCAGAATATGGACTGACTATTAAATAATTCTCAAATGATTCTTATTTGATTGGTTCCAAATCATAATAGCTTCCATCAAAATATTCAACAAAGAATGAACATCGCCAAACCTGTAACACATTACTGAACCCGAGACTCGGCTGATTACGGTTTGATTGCAACATCATTCGTTCTGTGGTAATGTAAGGCTTAAAATGCAAATATTCCACGTCGCATTACCAGCATTATTTTTTATAATTATCATTTGTTATAAAGATTGATATAGCTTGAAAATAGGTATCATGAACATTTTGAAATGAGGATCTATCTTTGTGGTCGACCTGGTGCTGATCGGCGTTATTAAAGCGCCATCCACTGGTGATCTGAAGGTTATGAGAATCACCACTTCCACTTTAATTCTCAGAGACTGGTATATACTGTACTGAATCTGATATAATAATATAGCATTTTTGATGGAAAATATAGCCCTGTTATTTTTAATTCACAAGAAAATAGCTGAGTTTTTCTGTTTTCTGGAATGACAGCTCTCCTGTCCCCAGGTTAACAGAAATTGGTGCAGTGCAGAGGCGTTGTGTGAACATTATGTTACTGTAGTTCTAGACTAAATGTGAACATGCATTTACTCATCTCACTTGCACAAAAACAGACTCAGTATTCCTTAAAATGAACAAAAATAGTGAAATGCAAAATCCTTTATGTATTTAATCCCTTAATGTATTTTATCCCTTCAGCCTGAGGCTTATTCATATCATTTTTAGTGTGAAAGGGCTTTTATATTTGCCAAAACAGTACTTTTATATTAAAAACAAACAAGGAAGCCCAGGCCAAATGAAAAAAGTAATGCAAAAGATTAAAAAAAAAAATAGATAAATAAATAAATAAATAAATAAATAAATAAATAAATAAAAAATGAAGTTAGTTACTTTTAGTTAAGTTTTTAGAGAGTAATGCAGTATTGTAATGCATTACTTTTAAAACCAACTTTCCCCAACACTGCTTTTAAAACCAACTTTTTTTTAACTTGAAGTATACAAAATAACACACACACACACGGACACACACACACACAAACGATTCTTCTCTGTCATGCAATCTAGCAATTCATTAGAGAAGGCTATTCCCGGTGTTCAGCTTACAAGCAAATGATAATACTTTCAATAACCGAACAGCTTCAAAGTGTCTTTTAAACTGCAGAATAATGCATCAACTTGCGTATAAGGTTATCTTATGTGCAAGTGTTCATAGCTGGTAAATGGCTAGTGCAACCAAAATAGACAATTCTGTCATCATTTGGAGCCAACTGACTTCCACTGTATGGACAAAAACATAGAGACATTTCTCAAAATATCTTATTTTATTGGGTAGAATTCTCTCTAATGATCCCTTTAAAATTGCCATTTTCACCACACCCAGATGTGGAATAGGTTCATGGCTGCAACACAAACATACACTTTGCACTCAATAGCCAACAAGTTGCCACAGATGACACACAAGTTCCCAGGCACAGAGAGACTCGCTCCAGTGACTCATCTCTATATCGCTCATCACAGGGAATATGCTCATATCTATAAAAGCATGTGATATTTACACCTCCACCCCTGCTCACGGCTAAACATGCTACAGTTCCACTTCATACTTCTCCAGCCAGCAGTAGCTGATAGATTGCAAGTCTGGTCTTTCATGTGGCTTTCAGACTTACAGTCACACACTCATAGAGCTGATTTGGCAAAAGACACCGAAATCTGCTGTAACAGAAGACTGCAGTTAACTCCTTCATATGAGAGCTAGCCTATGGCTGCTCACAAACAGTGATTTGTATTACAAAATGTTTAGCAAGAGTTTTTTTTTTTTCAATTCTAGACTAGAGTTTTCTGAAGTCTCCAATAGTTCAGCTGACCCCAAACAGTTGCTGAACATTGTATTATTTCTAAAATATTTAAGATACATTTTCTGATTAAGTTATTAATGCATATCTGTACATTTTTAGTAAGTGCATTGTAGCAAAGTTTGTAGATCGGAGTCGGGAACAGGCGAACAAAAACAAAACTTGAATAATAAAAAACAAGGTATAGGCTACCTCACGGACAACTGCCGCATAAAATATAAAACAACATAAATAGTCCAGGGGCCCATTTCACAAAGGGATGTTAACACTGGAATTAGGGAAACTCTGGGTTTTCTTTTTCAGAATGGGAGGTTTGTCAAACCTGAGAAAGCAGGGTAGTCCTAAGTCAAGACCTTTTTCTGAAAGAGAGGTAACTTATACTCCTCCTTTGAACCACATAAGTTCAACAATTTAGGGCCGTTGTTAATGATGTCACACGCATGTGGTGGAGTAATAACTTCTGCTAATTAATTGATTCTCAGGTGCATCCCAAATCGCGTACTTATGCACTATTCTATGACATTTTGTAGTATAAATAGTGCGAGTAGTGTTCACACTGAAAATTCCGAAAAGAAAAAGTGTACTTCAAATACCCGTACAATAAACTCAAAAGAAAAAAACAAGTTAGCAATATTAAACACTTCATGCACTCAACTGCTGCAGCTTTAATTACATAGTGAAGGGGGAGGGGCTATAAGACTCCGTTTATGAATGACTGTCCCTGCGTTTCATTCGGAAGGGCTCATCCCTATGCCCTAATCCCTTCAAAAGGGTTTACCCTCCGGAGTGAGAGCCATGATTGTTTTCACTCCGAAGTGCCCTTCCGACCACAATATTACAAATTCATAATATATAATCCAAAAACCAGCCCGATCTCACGGCAATTCGTACATATTTTACGAGGTGGCTAATTCGTACGAATTCGTACGACCACACTCGTACAAATTCATACGATTTTTGCCAAATCGTACGTATTCTTACGAGTTGCACATTCGTATGAATTTGTACGAATTACCTACACCAAACCCCGCCCCTAAACCTACCCGTCACTGGGGTCTAGGCAAATCGTATGAAATCGTACGAGTGAGGTCGTACAAATTTGTACGAATAGCCACCTCGTAAAATACGTACGAGTACGTAGTGCATAATACTGAAAATAACCATATATAATTCATACACTACATGGTTGAGTACGTAGTGCATAATACTGTATAAGTGTTAAGAAGCATGTTTTGTCGCTGACCATGTTAATGAATCATTCATTCTGCTGCTGATCCAGAAAGAGCAACACAAACAGTCTTTTTAATCACACATCATTATGTCTGTCTGTGTTAAAGACATTTAAATAACAGAAGTACTGGGATAAGAGTTTATAGTTTGTCAGTGATGCTGTCTACACTGGATGCGGCGCAGCGTGTCGTGACAAATATCTATTGTTCACTATGGCTATAAAGATCATATAATATTCAAACTCACATAAGACACTTTTAACATTGAATGAAGCACATAATCATCACCTGAGATTATCACTGTCATATTTTGCATGTTGTTCCTGCTGCGAGGTTGCAGACAATAAAAACCATTTCTAAAATAGAATCCCGTGTCGCTTATTGTCACGTGTCGCTGTCGTGGAAAAGATACTTTTTATCGCGTCATGTCACGTCTAGTTGGGACACAGTTTGATTCCCCCAAAAAACAGTAATGCTGACAGATCTAATAATTGAATCTGCAATGAGGGAAAGTGAAGAGAAGAGATCCAGTGTGGAGATGAGCAAGAACAGTTGATTTGCATGACAGACATGGAGGTCCAGAGTTTTTAATATTCAACAGGCAAAGTTCCTCTGTATCTAAATGCAAAAATGTGCATAATTGTTTGAATAAAACAGACTACTGGGGGGGGGGAATCTGAATATTTTTCTTGTGGCCATCTCTTAAATTTTTTAACAAAAGCAACAATAATATAATAATTGTAATATATATATATATATATATATATATATATATATATATATATATATATATATATATATATATATATATAGCTTAGTGGCCCTTGGCTTGGTATTGTTGGTAGAATTCGGCCCTCTGCAAAAACTAATTGAGGAACCCTGGCTTATACTCTTCGGCCAGGAGGTGGCGACAACTGCCCGTTTAAAAAAGGTATCTGTCATTAAATCATTAATTCATGATATACCAATTGTGAAACAAGTCTTTATGAATTGAGACACTGACTTCATTGATTTTTTTTTTAACAAATATATTTTTAAAGACTTAAGCAATGAACATTTTGCCAGAACCACTAGTAAATTGTTATTTTGTTTAATATTCAAATCTTTTTTTCTTCAGAATCATCTCCAATTTATATATTTAAAGTAAAAACATGATTCTCAATTTATCCAGAATCATGCAGCTCAAGTTTACATGCTTTTTTATTACTGTTTATAATTCATTAAAATATAAGTTTATTTTCAAGAAGTACAACTTGATTTCAAAATGCACCTACATTTTTTGCATTTTGTGTTTTTCAGTTGAATAAAAGACAGTTTTTCCCTATATATTTCATCATTGAGGATTTTTAAAAAAAAAAAAAAGTCTAAAAATCTCGTCTCGTTCTCGTGAACCCAGTCTTGTGTCGTGTCTCGTCTCGTCTCTTGAGATGTGTCTCATCACACCCTTAATATATATATATATATATATATATTATGTTGTGAGAGGTAAATTGTGTGTGGCACAATATTATATATATATATATATATATATATATGTTGCCAGTCTCAGCTCTAAAGACCCGACAACAAGATTACTGTGAATACAGGAAACAAACAAGAGAGTTGGGAACAGCGTCTCTTCTCTCCCAGCTCCTCTGTATGTATGAGGGGCAGCTGCGGATACAGTCCATACACGCAATCTTCCGGTATCAAAATAAGAGGATCTGCTCAGGCAGTGTAAATAGAAAAAAGGTAAGAGTCATTTTCCAATGTTAATTATGCATAATAATATTTTATCTTTGTGTATAAATTTTCTGTGGGCACCACATTTTCCCTGACAAAAAGATAAAAAAGCATCCCATAACCAAACACTTTAATCCCTCTTAATAGACAGCAGTTGTAACCCCATAAAGTGTGTGGACTAAAGGTAAGTACAGGTGAGGGTAAGTAATGGGTGTGGTGTAGTTGTGTAAACCCCAAACAGGCATGTGTGGGGTGGAGTAAGCAGTAACTGCGTTCAGTGTGGGGGTGTAGGGGTGGATCGCAGGTTGGCCCAACATATCATATGTATAAATCTGCCTTGGTCTCCGCTCCCTAGCTGACCTTCTCACACTGGTCTCTTCTTCCATCCACAGATCCTCAGCTCTGCTGACAAAATCAGGCTCACTTTCTGTATTTGCTCCATCTCCTTCATTAGCATCAACTGGATGTACTGCCTCAAGGTAAGTAGCTTCCCTTCTCTCTGCTGGACTCTCACTTGTTCTTTGCACTTCTCTGTCCTGAATCTGCCCCAAGCTTTCCCTTCCAGGCATAACCCGAATGTTTTAAAATTCACGGTCCTGATCATGGTGTAACTTAGCCAGGTATCCAAAGCGTGGGCTATAGTCCTGAAACAATCACTCTGCTGCAGTCTGCAATGACTTGTTTTTGGTTGGGTAGGCCTGAGCAAACCTGGTAAAATGATCCATCACCACCAGGATATACTCATATCCCCCACGGCTTGGCTCCAAGTGGAGGTAATCTATACACACCATCTCCATAGGTGAGTGTGTTGTAATACAACCCATAGGTGCTCGGACATGTGGGGTGGGTTTCTTCTGTTTTATACAGGTACACTTCCTGGTCAAGTACTCTTCTATCTCAGCCTTCATGTACAGCCAGTAGAGTCAATCCCTCGCCAAAGGGCCAGCTTCTTGTATCTGCTTGGCAGAACTAGTTGATTTCTTTCCATTGTCTTTCGATAGAGAAGTCCCCCTTCCACATGCAGTTTGCTCCACACGTACATGAGCTTCCTGCTGGTCCCAGTTAAGTTTCCTCTCATTTCCTCTGTTGGATTGACCCCATCACTTTCCACTGCCTTACTTGCGAAATCACGGAGTCCTCCTTTTGGGGTGTGACCAGTTCTCCCAGTCCAATTGTTGGCAGCCAAGTGTGGAATGGCTGTACTTCATCTTCCACAGTGGACAGCTACAAGGCAGCGACCCAGGCCACATCCTTTTCCTTGGATACACAACTACCCTCCCAGGCCATTTGTACAATGCTGGTAGGTAACTCTTTTGTGCACTCTAGCTCAAAAGCTCAAATGTTCAGGATAAGACAGGACAGTGTGTCGGCATCGATGTTAACTCGTCCTGGCTGGTATTTGATGTCAAACCAGAAGTCAGATAGCTCCCCGACCCAGCGACATTTTTCAGGTTTCAGTTTTACGCTGTGACATCGGAGGGCCCTTAACACACTCCTAAGGCTCTCAATATGCTCTTCAAATGATTTGGCATAACACAGGATGTCATCGAGGTAGGGTATACAGCACTCTTCCCTTAACGAGTCAAGACTCCCTTCCATGCTGCGTTGGAAGGCAGTGGGTGCATTTGACAGGCTAAAAGGGATCCAGACCCACTCATACAGCCCCCAAGGTTTAATGAACACCATCATGTGTCTGGAACCCTCGTCAATAAAGCCCTGGTGGTAGGCCTTACCTTGGTCCAGAATGCTAAACCAGGAATATCCCCCAAGCCTGTCAATTAACTCCTGTATTCTAGGCAATGGATGTCAATCAGGGATTGTCTTTTTATTTAGGAGGCAGTAGTCCACACAGAGCCAGAGCTTGCCATCCTTTGTCCTAACGCAAACCACCGGAGCCTCATATGGTGACTTGAACTTGACAATCCATCTTTTGGCCAGGAGTTCTTGAATGTAGCCTTTTACTTCTCTGAACAGTGGTTTCAGCATGATGGAGTATGCTCTCTGAACTGGAACAGCATCTTGAAGAGTGATCGACATCTGCAGACTGGGGATGCATCAGATGTTATTGTCACCTTTACTGAAGACACTAGACTCCTCATATAGGATCTTCTTTATGATTTCACATTGACTGTCACTCAAATGCCCTAAGTCAACAGGAGCATGCCACAAGCACGTGTTTGTCTCTGCCTCTTGTGTCCCTACAGTCTGGACCCTCACCATATGCCTTGCTCCACTTTATTGTCCAGGATCCAATATTCTTTCTATCCTCTGCAGTGTCCCGAGGACTGTGTCCACAGTAGCACTACATCACATCCTGTGTAACTCCCTATGGGTACAGATATGCTTGAGTCATGTTGGTTAGGTATTTCCAGGAGCCCCTCTCCAATATCCAAACATTTCAGATGGGTGTTATCCTTGTGTGGCTCAAACAAGACTACAGAACCCTACTGGCCTAACTTTGGTGTGATCCGGCATTGCACCCAGGCAACCTGTCCTGCCAGAATGATGACTCCTCTCTGACCAACCTTCAGACGACCACATTCATCTTCTTCTGCAGTCCGTATAACTTCAATTAGGGTTTGTGCCTTCTCATTTGGGACATCAATAGCTCCAGCTAATAGAGCAGTAAGTGTTTGCATGAGCTGTTCGTGTTGGCCCTGAATCAGATTCTCAATCACATTGAAGCCCAGGAGTGGTCTCTCATTTGGCATTTACTTACTATGAAGAGTACATTGATAAACAGGCAGGGGTCCTCGTTTCCTAACAATCTGATTGTAATGACTGTCCATCCCTCAAATGGAATTAGGATCTCAATTAACCACAAATACCTCCAGATCGTTCCCACATCCCAGTAGGTCTTGCAATGGTCTCACCTCAATATCATGTAGGTATTTCTCTTTCCACACACATATCATCTATTCTGACCTGTGCTCCTGTGTCCACCAGTGCCCTCACTGTGAGTCCATTCAAGTTGCACTGGGTTCCTATCAGTTTAATTATGGTGTCAGTTTCAGGTCTGTTGATTCGTCCTTTTGTCTCTGGTTGGTGGGTCTTTGATCTATGGCTTTTCTTCGTGCAGGTCGGTCCAATGTGAAGTAGGTTGAATCAGTTTGGGACATTCGCTCTGCGGTCACTGGTTGTCCCTCTGCAGTGGCCAACTCCTGTTTCCCTGTTGCTGAGGTCGTATCAAGCACCCAGCTGTCTGGTGTCCCTCCTCACCACAAATGAAGCAATGTGGACAATCCTGTCTCCTTTCTCCTGTACACTGTGGACAGCACCGCTAGCAGCTCACTCTGCGGGAAACTGGTTGACTGGCTGAGCATTGGCAAACCCTCTCTACCCGTGCTGCCATGGAGTGTTGTAATGCATCAACCATGTTGGTTAGTGCATCGATTCTTGTGTCAGTTGTTTGATCGGGTCATTTTGGCTTTTTTTTTCGCAACTTCCTCTGTCCTTCCCCCCTCATAGCTGGCACATTCACTGTGGACTCGAGCACTACTTGCTGTGGACTGTTTTGTTCTGGTTGGCAGGCCCAGCTATTGCAGTCTCTCTTTTTCATCACTTGTGAGCTTCAAGACCTGTCTCACGATGTCATCGTCAGTCACATTACTGTCAGCAAGCAGCGGTTTCAATTCGCTGTGAATATCTTTGCATAGTTTAACTCAGGCCCTGGTACACTGTGTGTAAAACCATGTCTTGCACAGTGGCTGCACTATACTTGCAGCCTGAATCAGCTTGCCTCGCTGCAAAAAGTATTTTCTGCTTCAACCCCATTACACAGTATAAGAACTGTTGATGGTTCTCGTGGTCGAAAACCAGGAGGCCTGTGACTGTCCCATAGACTGCCAAGTAAATAACAGTGTCAAGGTCCATAAAAGGTATGAAAGTCATGTCAGAATACTTCATCTGCCATCAGATGTGCAATCTGGGTTGTATGAAGCGACGGGAACACTTTTTGTAAGGGAAGAAAACAAAAATAACGACTTTATTCAAAAATTCCTTTGTCTCTCTATATCACCGTATGCTGTGTATGCTCTTCTGTATCATCCATGCCACAGCGCATCCTTGTGACGCGGGTGATACAGAAGAGTATATGCAGCATACGGCGATATGGAGAGATATTTTTATTATAATTCAACATGAACACACATCTAGACAGGAATTGAACACTAATTATCATTTACAATTAATATTCAGCTGAAATGTTGTAAGAACATGTAACAGAACGATGTGTTTATATAAAAATTAGATTGGTCCTGCCTGTTGTTTATTAATTCCAGTGATGACGATGATACTATGTTGTCCATTGACGTTGTACCTAATCATGTACACTGGAATTCGAGTGTTCACTGTCCCAACGTGCAGTAAGTCAGGGAACTTACCATTGACCGAATTCATGTACACAATCTACTTATTTGGGAGCTACAGGGAGCTGATTGAGACACACCCAGAGTCAACTTACTCAGAGCTGACTGAACTAACACAATTCAGCTGGGGGGTATTCCAGAAAGTGGGTTTTGTTGGAAACTCAGAATTTGTTAATCCCAGAAAAGGGTAACTCTGTGTTTTCAATTCCAATAAAAGACTAAACTAAACCTCTTGGTGAACTTAACCTGTAGGCTATAATAGACTATCTACAAATTCTTAAATCAAGATGCATTTTCTATATAAAAAAATAATAAAAAACAATATTATGTGTTGTTTCCTGGGGGGAACAAGTAAAATTAAAGCTGCAAGCAGCAATGAAAGGGCCCTCGCATCCGGGCTCACCATCACCTGGTAGCTTTAGTAAAACAGCAAACAGTGGGCAATATGCATTTAAAGTGGTAAATATATTAAGAATCAAGCTTAATATAAGTCATTTACATGTGCCAAACTTCCTCCTGCCAGCTGGTGGCGCTATGATTATAACTGAATGTTGGCATGTAGATGTCTTCAGGCCAGGACTCTTATCAAACATGTGAAGTCTGGTGCAGATTTAACATGATATGTTTCAGTTAGTGTAAAGCATGACATATCCTTTTGCCAATAGGTGGTGCAATGATTATAACTGAACATTGACGAGTAATTGTCTTCAGGACAGTATTCTTAACAAACATGTGATGGTTGGTGCAGATTGGACATTGCATGTTTACGTTAGTGTAAACAAAGTCATTTTCTGTTGCCAGCAGGAGGCACTATAATTATAACTGAATATAGGCCTTTAGATGTGTTCAGGCCAGGACTCTTATAAAACGTGTGAAGTTTGGGGTAGATTGGGCATTGTATGCATGAGTTACAACAACTTCCTGTTTCATAGTATTAATAGCATGCTTTAGCACTTAGAAAGTGTTGCTAGCATGTTTGAGCATATTTATAGCATGTTTTAGCACACAATGGCATATTTTACTGTGTTGCTTATAGTGCATAACAGTGTAAAACATGTCACTTCCTGGTGCCAGCAGGTGGCGCTATGACTATAATCAAATACGGGCATGTAGATGTGTTCAGGACAGGACTCTTATCAAACTTGTTAAATTTGGGGCAGATTGGACACTGCATGCCTGAGTAACAGTAACTTCCTGTTACACTCTATAATAGCATGCTTTAGCACTTAGCTAAGTGTCACTAGCATGTTTTAGTATATTTCTAGCATGTTGCCAGCCTATTTAACACTTGTTGACGCTTTTTAATATGTTCCATGTCCATGTCACCATGTCACTTCCTGTTGCCAGCAGGTGGTGCTATGACTATTACTGAATTTGGACATGGGTGTTTGTTCAGGACAGAATACCTATCAAACATGTGAGGTTTGGGGCAGATTGGACTTTGCTTGCCTGAGTTACAGTAACTTCCTGTTTCAGGACTAAACCTCGTCAGGCCGCCAGGGACACACCCCTTGATGAAAACTCAAGATCTTTGCAATTTTACGTCACAAAGGTCTTCTGACCCTCACCAAATTTGAAGATGATCTAATTAAAATTAATCGGATCATCTTCAAAAAGTAACTTAATAATTAGAATTTCCTTTAGGTTTTCCAGTGTGGTTGGATGCACCGATGACACGCATATTCCTATCATCGCGCCTTCCAAAATTTAAACTGATTACTGTGTAAAAAACATTTTTTAACTCAGAGTTGATTGAACCTCCTTATTGAAACGGGCCCCAGATTCATTGGGCTCACAAAGCTCAATATAAACATTCTCTTCTAACTCAGAGTTTGAACCAGAATTTGATTAAGCTTGTTTGAGATGAGCAGGGGCGTAGATTACGGGGGGACGTTGGGCACTTTTAATATCATGTAAATGCATCCCCCGCACTTTTTCAGGCAAGTGTGTTCACATAGAGGTTTTCAAGAGCCGGTGTGAATAAATATAGATTTAAATTCATAGAGACAGGATAGTCTGTGCATGATCTGATGTTTTATTCAGACCCAGAATAAGGCGAGATGAACATTGCAGAGCACTTAACACTCATGCAGTGTATGTTTTATTCATACTCGAAGCCAGAGGGCGCTTTTGCGCAGAAAGCCGTACCAGGAAATTCCTAATATGGACAAATGCGTCCAGCTAGTGCTGTATGAAAACAGTTGTTTTCACAGAAAAACAGAAACGTTTGGAAACATGAAGACATTAAACATACGATTTTGACAATATATGGTTTATTTGTGTTTTTCAAGTCTCAAAAGTCATCTCCATGTAATAAATAAAGTTTATTTACAATGCAGTGCTAACTGACATAGCATTTATGACAGTATAGAAAGCATTCTGCCTTATGTGATAAAAAATGTTTGTAGTATATAAACAAATCATTATTACTGATTATTGTCCAGCAGTTATCTGATTTCTAAGCCAATTAAAAGAAATTAGAGAAAAATTTAATTTGCCTATACGTTAAGTAAGATTGTTAATGTTTTTTAAAGAAGTCTCTTTTGTTCACCAAGCCCGCATTTATTTGATCCAAAGTACAGCAAAACAATACAATTTTGAAATATTTTTGCAAGGCTTTTTAAAATAACTGTTTTCTATTTGAATATATTTTTAAAATGTAATTAATAATTTATTGTGATTTCAAAGCTAAATTTTTTAGCATAATTAGGCCTTTTCCAGTCATATGATCCTTCAGAAATCATTCTGATATTCTGATTTCCTGCTCAAAAAACATTTATTATTATTATGATGTTGAAAACAGCCAAGTATATTTTTTATTTCAGTTCAGTTTTTTTTTTAATAGAAAGTTCAGAAGGACAGAATTTATCTGCAACAGAAATCTTTTTGTAACATTATAAATATCTTTATCATCACTTTTGATAAATTTGAGGCATCCTTGCTAAATAAAAGTATTAATTTCTAGAATTTATTTTCCAAAAAATAAAAATTATACTGACTCTATAAGCTTTTGAATGGTATAGTGTATAATGTTACAAAAGCTTATTTTATTTCACATAAATGCTGATCTTTGGATCCTTCTATTAATCAAAGAATCCTTTTTTTTACTGTTTAAATATTGATAATAATAATAATAATTAAAAAAGGTTTGTTGAGCAGCAAATCAGCATATTACAATGATTTCTGAAGGATCATGTGACACTGAAGACTAGAGTAGTGATGCTGGAAATTCAGCTTTGATCACAGCAATCAATTACATTTTAAGAGATATTCACATAGAAAGCAGTTATTTTAAATAGTAAAATATTTCACAACATTACAGCTTTTGCTGTAATTTGGATCAAGTAAATGCATGCTTGGTGAGCAGAAGAAACTTTTTATAGAACATTAAAAATCTTACTGTTCAAAAACTGTTGACTGGTATATACAAACCCGATTCCAAAAAAGTTGGGACACTTTACAAATTGTGAGTAAAAAAGGAATGGAATAATTTACAAATCTCATAAACTTATATTTTCTTCACAATAGAATATAGATAACATATCAAATGTTGAAAGTGACACATTTTGAAATGTCATGCCAAATATTGGCTCATTTTGGATTTCATGAGAGCTACATATTCCAAAAAAGGTAGCAATAAGAGGCCAGAAAAGTTAAATGTACATGTAAGGAACAACTGGAGGACCAATTTGCAACTTATTAGGTCAATTGGCAACATGATTGGGTATAAAAAGAGCCTCTCAGAGTGGCAGTGTCTCCCAGAAGTCAAGATGGGCAGAGGATCACCAATTCCCACAATACTGCGGCAGAAAATAGTGGAGCAATATCAGAAAAGAGTTTCTCAGAGAAAAATTGCAAAGAGTTTGACGTTATCATCATCTACAGTGCATAATATCATCCAAACATTCAGAGAATCTGGAACAATCTCTGTGTGTAAGGGTCAAGGCCAGAAAACCATACTGGATGCCCGTGATCTTCGGGCCCTTAGACGGCACTGCATCACATACAGGAATACTGTAATGGAAATCACAACATGGGCTCAGGAATACTTCCAGAAAACATTGTCGGTGAACACAATCCACCGTGCCGTTCGCTGTTGCCAGGTAAAACTCTATAGGTCAAAAAAGAAACCATATCTAAACATGATCCAGAAGCGCAGGCATTTTCTCTGGGCCAAGACTCATTTAAAATGGACTGTGGCAAAGTGGAAACTGTTCTGTGGTCAGACAAATCAAAATTTGAAGTTCTTTTTGGAAAACTGGGATGCCATGTCATCCAGACTAAATCATCGCTCAGTTCAGAAGCCTGCATCTCTGATGGTATGGGGTTGCATGAGTGCATGTGGCATGGGCAGCTTACACATCTGGAAAGGCACCATCAATGCTGAAAGGTATATCCAAGTTCTAGAACAACATATGCTCTCATCCAGACGTCGTCTCTTTAAGGGAAGACCTTGCATTTTCCAACATGACAATGCCAGACCACATAATGCATCAATTACAACATCATGGCTGCGTAGAAGAAGGATCTGGGTACTGAAATGGCCAGCCTGCAGTCCAGATCTTTCACCCATAGAAAACATTTGGCGCATCATAAAGAGGAAGATGCGACAAAGAAGACCTAAGACAGTTGAGCAACTAGAAGCCTGTATTAGACAAGAATGGGACAACATTCCTATTCCTAAACTTGAGCAACTTGTCTCCTCAGTCCCCAGATATTTGCAGACTGTTATAAAAAGAAGAGAGGATGCCACACAGATGGCCTTGTCCCAACTTTTTTGAGATGTGTTGATGCCATGAAATTTAAAATCAACTTATCTGTCCCTTATCTGTCCCTCTCAGTTTAAACATTTGATATGTCATCTATGTTGTATTCTGAGTAAAATATTGAAATTTGAAACTTCCACATCATTGCATTCTGTTTTTATTCACAATTTGTACAGTGTCCCAACTTTTTTGGAATCGGGTTTGTAGATTACTGAAACGTTATATTATAATGTTTATATATATATATATATATGCATAACATTTCTGTCCCCCTCACTTCTGAAATTGATTTATGACGCGCTGACACAAAGTTCAAATGATTTGCAATGCTTTGTCGCGTCCAGTATAGATGTGACCGCAAAAACATGGCAAGTGTGAAGAAAAGAAAAGTGGACACTGAAAACAGATGATTCAAATGTGAATGGACTAAACAGTTTTGAGTGAGTGAGTGATACGATCTTTGTTATGGATGTTGGTTCACAGTGAGGTCACAGTTTTAACGTAAATTTGCTTTAGCCTAATTTATTTTCAAGATCTGAGGTAAATATTGTTGCTTTCACTATGGCTATAAAGATCACGTAAAACAATATTCAAACTCACATTAGACACTTTTAACATTGAATGAAGCACATAATCATCACCTGAGATTATCACTGTCATATTTTGCATGTTGTTCCTGTCGCGAGGTCGCAGAAAATAAAAACCATCTCTAAAATAGAATCCCGTGTCGCTGTCGCGGGTGGTTAGGACAAAAACTACATGTAAAAGATACTTTTTATCACGTCGCGTCACGTCTAGTTGGGACACATGGTGAAACACTTTGATTCCCCAAAAAAATAGTAATGCTGACAGATCTAATAATTGAATCTGCAATGAGGGAAAGTGAAGAGAAGAGATCCAGTCTGGAGATGAGCAGGAACAGTTGATTTGCACGACAGACATGAAGATCCAGATTTTTTGTTTGTTCATTTGTTTTTAATATTCAACTGGCAAAGTTCTTCTGTATCTAAATGCAAAAATGTTCATAATTATTTGAATAAAACAGGTCTGAATATTGATCTTGTGAACTTTTGATTATTTTAACAAAAGCAACAATATAATTGTAATAATAGATCAGTGGCCCTTGGCTTGGTATTGTTGGCAGAATTCGTCCCTCAGCAAAAACTAATTAAGGAACCCTGCTCTAAAAAAAGGATGGTTCTTTAAAAGTTCTTTACATGCAGTAATTGTGTTATTCAGAACCATAGCATTCTGAAGAACCCTTTTATGCTGAAATGGTTGTCTCTCTTTTTTTAGTTTAGGGTTCTTTATTCCTGCTCTTTTGTTTTTAAAATCTGTGACTGTCAAAGCACCTCATTCTGATTTTCTGGAGTTCAGTGATCCAACTACACAGACTGTCAACACATTTCCAGCAGGTAAATGATTTCATTCTTAAATTTAAATACAAATGTAACTTTCAAATTGTAACTGTTTTTTTTGTTGTTGTTGTTGTTGTTTTGGTCACATATAAGTGTGTGCAGCTCTTCTAAGCTGTGGAAACTTCTCTCCTCTTCTCCACTAAGTAAGTAAAAGAGACCATGAATTTATAATTCACACCCAGTCACAAAAAAATATTAAAACTATCCTGTTACTTTATATAACTGTTTTCTTTTAAGATTGTGAAGGGCTCACATACTGTCAATTTTTGCTTTCATAAACATAATGGTTTTTACATGAACACATGGACACACTGTAACTCTAAACTCAGTTGTATATTTCAGATGTATCACATCCCACAACCTCATCTGCTGCAGAGAAAAATCGCTACTTAAAATCGCTACACACCAAAATGATGGACTCAAAGGCATCATATTTTATTTTTATTTTTTAAATACTTTATTTTAAAGGATTTTTCAAATAAAAACACAGAACAAACAACACTGGCTCGGATTACACACACAAACAAAAAAAAACCACAAAAAAAAAAAAAAAAAAACGTATGTAAAAGTACATTAGTAGAATGCTGCACAACAGACTAGGTGCCCAGAAGGGATATGCAGCCTAGATCTTAGAGAAGCCTTTGGGGGCCGATTGAGTTGTTAATTTGTCCAAATACTCGAGAAATGATCCCCAAACAGCGGAAAACTTTTCAATAGATTCAGTCCTCAAAAGTCGAAGTCTTTCCATCTGTATGACGGAGATCATCTCCTTAATCCACATCTGGAAGGAAGGGGGTGAGGGTGACTTTCAGTTCTTAAGCACAAGTCTCTTAGCCACGACCATACCCAGCATTAAGGACTGTTTCAATGCACTTGAAAGGCTAGAGGTGCGCTGTGAGAGGCCGAAGATGGCAAGTTCAGCATCCGGTGGAAGAGGCTTATTGTAAGCCTTGGAGTACCAGTCAAAAATGCTTGACCAAAATCCAGACAATAAAGGGCAAAACCAGAAAGCATGAGAAGCTGTATCTTCTGCCACTTTACACCTGTCACACATTGGTGAAACGGAGGGGAAGATTTTGTGCAATTTAGCTTTGGTGTAATGTAAGCGGTGAATAACTTTGAACTGGATCAGTTGGTGTCTGCTATTGACTGAACAAGCATGTATCGTAGCCAAGCACCTGTCCCACGTGTCATCAGAGAGCTCAACCCAGGCCTCTTTAAATCTTACAGTAGGGGCTGAGAGGCAACTTCCAAATAAAGAAACAAATTTAGAAATAAGACATACAGAGCCAGGAGGATTAAAAAAAACATCGAAAAAGACATGTTTCTCCGGGAGGAGTTCAAAATTACAAATTTTGGACTTCACATAATGTCTGATTTGTAAATAACGAAAAAATTCACATGAGGCAAATCAAATTTCTCTCTTAACTGATTAAAAGATGCAAACCGTACCTCAATATAAAGGTCTTTAATGGAACCCAAACCCTTTTCCCTCCAGACATGATAAGTTCTATCAGACCATGGGGGTAAAAAGGACTGATTGTAACAAATTGGCATATGAACAGAGGTCTCCGGCAGGGACAGAACTTTTCTCACTTGATTTAAAATTTTGACAGAATTTTTCAAAACAAAGCTTAATTTATTCAACTCTTTGGGCTTATCCAATTTGGAGAACAGCAGTGCCTTTAAGGAGGTGCCAACAGCCAAGTTGGTCTCCATTTGTACCCACATGGGGGTCTCATTACCCGGTGCCCCCTTCAGCCAGAACATTAAAGCTCTAATATTGGCAGCCCAATAATAATGTTTAAATACTGGCATACCCAGTCCACCCAAAAACTTGGATTTTTGTAGATGACTCTTAGAAATCCGGTGGGTCTTATAATTCCAAAAAGCTACCCATGACCTCTCCTCAGGTCCATAGCCCTCCCAGTCCACCAAATATTAGAGCTGACCCCCTCTCCTTCTAGAGTCCAGTAATTCATAGCCTGGCGCTCCATCAGCGTCCAGCGCCGGTGGCCAGGGGCGTAGCCATCATTTCAGAAGTGAGGGGGACAGAAATATATATATATATATATATATATATATATATATATATATATATATATTATATATATATATATATATATATATATATATATATATATATATATATATATAAACACTACAATATAACATTTCTGTAATCTATATAACCTTACCAGTCAACAGTTTTTGAACAGTAAGATTTTTTACGTTTTATAAAGTCTCTTCTGCTCACCAGACCAGCATTTATTTGATCCAAAGTACAGCACAAGCAGTAATATTGTGAAATTTTTTAACTATTTAAAATAACTGCTTTCTATTTGAATGTCTTGTAAAATGTAATTTATTTCTGTGATCAAAGCTGAATCAGCATCATTACTCCAATCTTCAGTGTCACATCCTTCAGAAATCTTTCTAATATGCTGATTTGCTGCTCAAGAAACCTTTTTAAATTATTATTATCAATACTTAAAAAAGTTGAGTACATTTTTCAGGATTCTTCGATGAATAGAAAGATCCAAAGATCAACATTTATCTGAAATTGAAAGCTTTTGTAACATTATACACTATACCATTCAAAAGCTTAGAGTCAGTATAATTTTTATTTTTTGAAAAAGAGATTATAGAAATTAATACTTTTATTTAGAAAGGATGCTTTAAATTAATCAAAAGTGATGATAAAGACATTTATAATGTTACAAAGATTTCTATTTCAGATAAATGCTGTTCTTCTGAACATTCTATTTATCAAAGAAACCTGAAAAAATTCTACTCAGCTGTTAAGTGAAAGTCGTGACATTTGCCAAGTATGGTAACCCATACTCAGAATTAGTGCTCTGCATTTAACCCATCTAAGTGCACACACACAGCAGTGAGAAGTGAACACACCGTGAACACACACCCGGAGCAGTGGGCAGCTATATATCCAGTGCCTGAAGAGCAACTGGGGGTTCAGTGCCTTCCTCAAGGGCACTTCAGCCATGGGTACTGAGGGTGAAAGAGAGCGCTGTTCATTCACTCCCTCCCACCTACAACTCCTGCCAGCAACCTGCGACCTTCGGGATACAAGTCCAATTCTCTAACCATTAGGCCACAGCTGCCCCCTGTTTTCAACATCATCATAATAATAAATGTTTTTTGAGCAGCAAATCAGAATATCAGAATGATTTCTGAAGCATCTTGTGACTGGAGTAATGATGCTAAAAATGTAGCTTTGAAATCACAATAAATTAGATTTTAAAATATATTCAAATAGAAAACCGTTAATTTAAATAGCCTAGTAAAAATATTTCAAAATTTTACTGTTTTGCTGTACTTTGGATCAAATAAATGCAGGCTTGGCGAACAGAAGAGACTTCTTTAAAAAACTAACAATCTTACTGTTCAAAAACTTTTGACTGGTATTATATAGGCAACTTTAATTTTTCTCTCATTTCTAGCTTTTAATTGGCTTAGATATCTGTAACTGCTGGACAATAACCAATAATAATGATTTGTTTACATACTACAAACACTTTTTTTAATCACATAATAAGGCAGAATAGTTTCTATACTGTAATAAATGCTATATGTCAATCAGCACTGCATTGTTCATATAGGCTACTTTATTTATTAGGCTACCTGGAGATGACTTGAAAAACAAATAAACCATATCTTGTCACAATCGCATGTTTAATGTCCTCATGTTTACAAATGTTTCTGGTTTTCTGGGAAATACAGCGATGGCTGGACGCTTTTGTCCATATTAGGAGTTTCCTGGTTACAACTTTCTGCGCAAGAGTGCCCTCCAGCTTCGAGTTTGAATGAAACACATACTGCATGAGTGTTTAGCGCTCTGTGATTTTAACCCTGCCTTATTCTGGGTCCGAATAAAACATCAGGTCTCTTTAAATTTAAATCTATATTTATTCACACCAGCTCTTGAAAACCTCAATGTGAACACACTTGCCTGAAAAAGTGCAGGGGATGAACTTAAGCGATATCAAAAGCATAATCTACGCCCCTGGCGGTGGCGGTTCTTGATTCTCATGATTGGGGTTAGCATTCGGGTGGACCAGTTTAAGCAGCGAAACATGGAAGGAGGGAGAGATATGGTAGTTAGCAGGAAACTCTAATTGGTAAATGACCTAATTTATTCTTCGTAGAATCTTGAAGGGACCAACATACCTTGGGCTGAGCTTCCTTCTTGGTAGCCGCAATTTGAGGTCCCGTGTAGACAGCCAGACCCACTGTCCTGGTTGGTAGGGAGGGTGTGGCCGATGTCGCTTGATGGCCTGGAGTTCCTGTACTCTTACAGCTCGTTGAAGGCGGACATGTGCACTGTCCCACACCCTCTCACTATGTCAAATCCAGTCATCCACAGCGGGGACTGATGATGGTTCGCCAGACCATGGGAACATAGGGGGTTGATATCCAAGGAGGCAATGGAAAGGAGTCAGACCTGTTGACGTGGGAGTCAGTAAATTCTGTGCGTATTTTACCCATGGGAGGAATTCCGGCCATTGATGTTGTTCTCTGCTGCAATAGGATCGTAAGTATCTGCCTAGTTCTTGATTTGATCGTTCCACCTGACCGTTAGCTTGTGGGTAACCTGAGGTGAGACTGACATTGATATCGATTTGCTTGCAGAATGCTCTCCAGACTTGGGGCGTGAGGTAAGTCAGCAACATAGTCTATGGAGAGATAAGACCAGGGGCATTGTGGAATGGGCAGAGGTTGAAGGAATCCGGATGGTAACTCCTTGGGGGTCTTGAATTGGGCACAGACCTGACAGGCTTTTACGTAAGTAGTGACATCTTTGGACATTGAAGGCCACCAGAACGAGTTGCGTAGCAGGTGCAGAGTGCAGGAGATTCCAGGGTGGCCAGAGCTGACAGAGGTGTGGACCCATTGAATTACTCTGTGACGTAGACATTGTGGAACGTAATGTGTGTTAGGTGGGCAGTTGGCAGGAGCTGGTTCTTGGAGCTGTTCTCGCTGTATCTCCTCCATGATGTCCATGATGGAAATTTGATCATGCTACCCCCCTCCTAAGATCCCTTCACTGGCTTCCGATTGTAGCGTATGAGCAGTTCATTCATTTATTGGTTCTGAATTAATGAATCATGGCTCGTTGAATCTAAAACAATGCAGATTCCTTGGCTAAAACCCAAAGCTTTTAGCCCCTGAACTCATGTAGGTAAATCAAACTCTCTGCGAGCTGAATGACCAGCCTGGTGCCAGCATGGCTGGGTTTAAATTCCTGACCAGGTCGTAAAACTTTATTACCCAACTGGGTGAAACAGAAAAAGCCCAGCTCGCTAGTAATTCTTGTAAGGAACATGGAAAGTAAATGCATTCTAAATGTATTGACTGTATTTCCTTTCTGTGCTTAGATGTCTTCCATATCAAATTGGAGTATCTGCAATTTTATCGTGTGTTAATCAAACCTTAAATGTGTGTAATTCTGCATATGATTGTAACTTCATGTTTCTCCTACCTTTACCTGTCATTCTTGGTATCTGTTTAACCATCTTACTTTGACCGAACCACTCATACATAGGAAATTACAGTAAAATGTATTATTCTGGAATTACCATCTTGCTGGAATATAACTGCTGAATTGTGACAACACCATATCTCACTCGAGTGGGTGTCTCCCCAGAGACAAAGGAACTTTTTTCCGCTTCAGATCGTGGACGTTCATTGTTTGTTCGTGCGAACAGAGGCGTGAACCCAGTCGCTCCATAAGAGACTGACACAGAGAGTTCTCGTCGCACTTCGTCCGCACTTTATTTCGTCGCACTTCGTCCAAGAGAACGTCTGTCGCAATGGCTCCTTAGGGAGCTCTCATCTCCGTTTTTCTTTACTAAGTTTTATTCTCATATTCGCCTCTCCCTACATGAGGGAAACGAACTCTGAATCATTTCTTTGGTAACTCCACGTTCGTTGAACCTTTGAAACTTCGCACGAGTCTGCTCGCCCCGGAAGACACGAGAGAACACGCCCAGCTCCAAAAGATGACACACGCACACTCGCTTTAGCAGGCACAAAGATACCCACATGCAAGTATTATTTCCTATAGAGATTTAAATGCTGCTTAAGGTTGTCTATTCCCTTTTTCAAGGTGATCTGATTCCTTGTTGTCTTTCAAAAGGTTACTATACGTGATTTTGCCATACTGGGCGATCTTTCTATGATCTAGCCTATTTCTCTCTCACCTTCTCTCGCTCACACTTTCACTTTCTCACTCTCTCTCTCTCTCATTTGTTATCCGTTTTGTATTGTATATGTTTTTACTGTTTGTATTGTTATACACATATTTACTCTGTGTGAATCGTAGTTTGATGTATTATTAGTTCAATTATTAAAATCCAATATATATTTATGATTGCTTCTGTCTAAAATGCTCACATCACGGAGTCAATGAAATGTTTGATCTTAGCTACAAAGCTTATTTGTTACTTTTCAGTAACCTAAATTTTATAAGGACGGGAGAATGGTTTCATGGCCAGAAACAATTTTTCCTGGAATTATAAGAAGTGATAACTTTATTGAAAGTTGATAAGTTAATCTTACGGCCGTTTGCTGGACAAACCACTGTTTGATTTGCATTAATTCCCAGTAAAAGATATGACATTATTTGATATGAAGAATGGAATATTGACATATTAATGAGTAAATTACAGTGCCTTGTAATTGAGTTATTGATATATACTATTGACCCTTTTTTTTCATCTTCAATAATTTTAATGTAACTGTCACATGAGATATATATATTAATCATATTCCTGATTAATTATTAAAATTCCCTATATATCATTTGAGCCAACGTAAATGTACTACCCAGTGCAGTTGCACGATTAATTTTAAAATTGATTTTAAAATTGTATCACTGGTTTTTAAATCATTAAATGATTTAGCACCTTCTTATTTGTCCGATCTACTTCATCCCTACCTTCCTACTAGAGGCCTTAGATCCAAAGATAAGCTCCTCCTTCAGATTCCCACAACCCGGCTAAAATCGAGGGGTAACCGAGCCTTTGAAGTGGCCGGCCCAACACTGTGGAACAAGCTCCCACTCCATATTAGATCTGCCTCCAGTTTGTCTGAGTTCAAATCATGTCTCAAAATTTATCTATTCTGTTGCTTTTAGCTTATAAGAGTGTTCTATCATAAATTGTTTTGCTACTATTTGTGTACTTTATAAGTGTTTTGTTTTTAACTGTTTTGCTGACTTTAGAGTACTTAGTCTTTTATTTTTTCTAACTTGTACAGCACTTTGGTCGGCCTGTGGCTGTTTTTATTTGTGCTTTATAAATAAACTGAACTTGAACTTGATGTCCCAGGTAACTGGGGTATGATTGTCGATGGGAAGATCATACTGCCTGGAGAGAGCATCTGCCTTACTGTTTTTACTCCCTGGATGATAGGTCACTGTGAATTGAAATCGGGTGAAGAAGAGGGACCAGCGAGCTTGGTGTGGGTTGAGTCGTTTTGCACCTTTAATGTATTCAAAGTTTTTATGGTCAGTAATCACCTGGAACGGGTGGACTGCTCCCTCGAGCCAGTGTCTCCATTGTTCTATGGCTGCTTTCATAGACAGGAGTTCCTTATTCCCAACATCATAGTTTCGTTCAGCTGCTGTTATCTTTCTTGAAAAGAATGCACAGGGATACAGTTTACCAGGTTGACCATGGGGTTGGGAGAGCATGGCTCCAATTCCTGAGTCAGAGGCATCTACTTCCACAATGAATGGCAGATTGGGGTCAGGGTGTTTGAGGATTGGAGCTGTGGTAAACTTAACCTTTAAAGTGTTGTATGCTTGAGTGGCCTCCACACTCCACTTGAGTTTTGATGGCTTGCACTTGAGGAGCGATGTCAAAGGTGATGCAATCATGCTGTAGTTTCTAATAAATCGCCTGTAGAAATTAGCAAACCCCAGAAAACTTTGAAATTCTTTAACGGAAGATGGTTGGGGCCATTCTGTCACTGCCTTGACCTTGGCTTCATCCATCTTGACACCCTGATGACTAATGTGATAACTGAGGAATGTTGTCTGCCTGATGTGAAACTCACATTTCTCTGCCTTGACGTACAGTTGATTCTTCAGGAGGCAAGTGAGGACAGTCTTGACGTGGTTATTATGTTCTGCTTCTGAATTGGAGTATATAAGAATGTCATCAATGTAGGCAATTACATACTGATTCAGCAAGTCTCAGAAGATCTCATTAATGAAGGACTGGAAGACTGCTAGTGCGTTGGCAAGTCCATACGGCATGACCTGATACTCATAGTGCCCCCTAGTGGTGAGGAAAGCAGTCTTCCATTCGTCGCAGTCCTTTATTCAAATCAAGTTATATGCACTCGGTAGATCGAGTTTGGTGTATATTCTTGCTTCACGGAGCTGTTCCAGGGCTAAAGGAACCAGTGGCAGGGGGTAGCGGAATTTTACTGTGACATTATTCAATCCTCTATAATCGATACAGGGCCTCAGTCCTCCGTCCTTTTTTTCAACAAAGAAGAACCCTGCTGCAGCTGGGGACGTAGAGGGTCGAATGAATCCAGAACTCAAGGCCTCTTCAATATAATCGTCCATGGCTTGGGTTTCAGTTCGAGATAACGGGTAAATACAACTCTTGGGAGGCATGGCATTGGGGAGTAAGTCAATACTACAGTCCCAAGTTCATTGGACGGTGAGGTGGTAGTTGTGTAGCCTTAGATTTTTCTAAAGACCTCTGCCAGGTCGTCATAACATGGGGGAATATTGACTGCCTTGGTACTGATGGGACTTTCAATACCAGTGGTATAACATGGTTGGGGAACTGAGGAGAAACAGTGACTCTCACAAAAGGCAGACCACTTGGTCAACTCACTCTGATGCCAAGAAATGACGGGGTCGTGAACGGACAGCCATGGAAATCCTAGGATTATTTCATGCTTAGGGGAGTTAATGACATAGAGGGATATGGACTCTTTAATGCAGCTCCAGAGTCGATCATTGCTGTTAAGGACATAAACAGTTCTTCAGTTTTTAAGGTAAGGAGAAGTTTGAAGGACTGATTACTGGGTAGAGAGAAGTGTTCCATATTTTCCATAATGGGGTTTTGGGCCTTGTGTGGGCATCCCTGACAGCGATGGCCTGGTTCACCGCAGTAGAAACAAGGATGAAGTTGGCGTCGCCTTGCTCTTTCACCCATGGAGAGTTTGGCAAAACCCACTTGCATTGGTTCCTCAATGAACTTGCCGGTTTATGTAGGTATCTCTCTAATAACACATCACTCAACAGGCAACATCTCTCTCATATGCCTTCTTCATGGAGTTTGTCTCATTAGATTATCGATCTTGATCGTGAGCATGACAAAGTCAGTAAACGATAAACTTTCTCCTTTACATACCAACTCTGTCTGTAGGTCAGCTTTGAGGCTTTTCTGGAACACAGCTTTGAGAGAAACATCATTCCATCCACTCTGAGCAGCAAGCGTACGAAACAAAATGGCGTAGTCAGCGGCTGTTCTGTTACCTTGGGACATTTGCAGAAGCTGGGTTGATATATTTTATATTTATATTTTACTTGTCGAATAAAGCCTCTACATCAACCAGCAGAACCATCAAACTTATCGGGTAGTGCGAAACTCACCACTCTAGGCATGGTTGATGGGAGAGATTGGATGTAGTTCATCAAGTGCTCGTTGACTGCTTGATGTTTACCCAATTGATCTTGGTACCCCTTTAATACTTCACTTTGATAAGCGAATGCTGCTTGCATGTTTGAAACCTCCGCTGGATTCAGTTGTGAAGAAGTATTCTGTAACGAGGAGGCTGAGGCAGTATTAAAATTAGTAATTTCGCATGTCAGTAGAAACATACTTAATTCACACAACATGCTGCTGTTGTGATTGTTGTTGTTGTTGTTTTAATGTAAAACCCTAACTGAGGCTACACTCTAAGATGCCTCATTAATGATTTTCTGGAGCTCAGCCATCCAACTACACAGACTATCAACACACTCTTAACAGGTAAATCATTTCTTTCTTAAAATGTCTATAAATTATAACTTTCTGACCTCAGAAGACTACAGAGGGTAGTCCAGACTGCTGAGCGAATCATTGGTACAACCCTCCCTTCTTTTCAAGAACTGTACTCATCCAGAGTGAAAAAAAGGGCTGGCAAAATCACTCTGGACCCCTCACATCCAGCACACTCTCTCTTTGAACTGTTGCCATCTGGTCGACGCTACAGAGCTCTGAGCACCAGAACGGCCAGACACAGGAACAGTTTCTTCCCCCAGGCAATCCATCTAATGAACACTTGATATAACTGTGAAACACATAACACTATTTATACACTTATACACTTATTTATTTAACACACATACTTAATCTACACTTCAATTTGCACATAATATACCTGTACATACAAAACTGTTTATTGTAATATACCTGCACATACAATTGTCACTTTGTATATTGTTATTCCTTACTTACTTGTTCTATTTTTTTATTCTTTTTTATCTGTGTTTTTGTTCTGTCACTGTCATTCTGTTGCACTGTGGAAGCTTCTGTCACGAAAACAAATTCCTTGTATGTGTAAACATACCTGGCAATAAAGCTCATTCTGATTCTGATTCTTTCAAATGCTTATTGGTTTCCTTTGTCTTTTCTCTGTTTAGTTTAAGAGAACATGTAAATGTGTTCAGCTCTGTTCAGTTTAGGATACTCTCCTCTTCTTCACAATGTAAGTAACAAAGATATTGAATTTATGGTCCATTTTGTTAGATATTTTTTATTACTAGGGTTTATGCATAAACATACCCAGCTATTCCATGACTTTTTATTACTTTTTCCTTTTAACATTGTGAAGTGCTCACATACTACTTTTGGCCTTCATAAACAATTGTTTACACATAAACAACTGAAAGGAGACATATTGTATGCAGTATCTAAACTCAATTGTGCATTTCAGATGCTGTTGCATCCTACAACCTCATCATCTGAAGGGAGAAACTGCCATTCAATAACAACAAAATACAGATATTTGCCGGTGGCGCTGCTCGGTGCCGAGTCGGACAATTGTGTTGCTGCATACTTGAGGTTTATTTATTTATTTATTATTGTTATTATTTTGTTGTTGTTGTAGTTTTTATCATGATTGTGCAATGTGTTTTTTTTTGGTGCTAACTTTATGCAAACACTGCGAAATGGCTATTGTTTGGAGATTTTTCTGTATGGGACTGTTTTTTCTGCTGCTTTTTGCAGTGGGCTGCCTCAGAGTAATTACAACAACATTTCCCGGGAATCATATGAAGATGTATGTCTATGATAGGGAAATGCTCCTGTCACTTCGAGAATCCAGTGGGGCAAGAATACAGCTTTTGGCCGATGTACCCATGGAATTACAAAGACCACGGAGGTATCAATGGCATTATAACCAACTTGGGAATGTGGAAAGGCTGCGGAGACAACGGCGGAGGGGCAAACGAGGGGGAGCACAACAGCGGCTTCGTAGAAGAGGGAATAGGCCACCTCTGCCATCGCTGATCCTGTGCAAACTTTACACCAGAATTGGCGTATCGTGAGAGTTTGTGTCATGGTTTTCACGGAAACATGGCTGCATCTGGATATTACTATTTCATTAATTGTGTTGGATGGCTTTTCTTTGCTATGTTCTGACAGGAGCATGGAGTCAGGTAAGACAAGGGGGTGGGACTATGTGTCTTTATTAATGACAAATGGAGTAGGCAATACACAACATGAGAGATTATCTGTGACCCAGATGTTGAGCTATTATGCGTGAGTCTTAGGCCATTTTCCAAGGGAGTTTGGGAACATTGTGATGTGTGTTGTTTACGTGCCTCTGAGTGGAAAGGGAGAGCTGCAGTCCAAGTAGTGGACTGTGTATATAGACAGCTGCAACTTACATCAGATGATCCTGTGCTCATTTTGGGGGACTTCAATCATTGTAAACTTGAGATGTGGTTACCTGGGTTCAAACAGTATATTAATTGTGACACTAGAAATGGTAAAACGCTCAATAAATGCTATGGAAACATTCAGAATGCATACACAGTTAGAGTTAAGCCACCGCTGTCCATTTCCATTCATAATGCTGTTCACATCATTCCCATCTATCGTTCGGCCCTGAAGATGAGCAAATCTCTTGTGAAAACTGTTAGAGTCTGGTCTACTGACAGTATTGAAACTTTAAAGGGATGTTATTTGAGCATGAATCAGATTTGAATGAATCCACGGAAGTCATTACAGCTTACATTAACTTCTGTGTGGATGTAGTGATACCCCAGAAGACAATAAAATTGTATCCTAATAACAAACCCTATATTACTAAGGATGTTAAGGACTGTATTAAGCGCAAGAGGGCTGCCTTCAGGAATAAGGATCTAATGCAACTGAGATCAGCACAGAGGGAGCTGAAACAGAAACTTAATATAGGTAAAAAAAACAGTACAAGGAATCAATAGAGAAAGACTTTTGTGTAAATAATACAAAGAGACTGTGGGCTACCATAAAATCTATTATTAATATGACTCCCATCAGAAAATTTTGCACACAACAGATGATAATATTATGGCAAATGATTTAAATAACTTCTACAGTAGGTTTGAGGCGCATGACTTTTCTTTAGAACGGGACAATGTCATTGATAACATAACGGTTGATGATTGTGTTTCAAGAATAGACATTAGTCCCAGGGAAGTCACAAGACTTTTTAAAACAACAAACATTAATAAGGCAACTGGCCCTGATGGGGTCTCAGCTTTCCTTTTGAGGACATGCACAGAGGAACTTACATCAGCCTGGGTTCCTGTCTTTCAAAGGTCTGTTTATTTACATATAGTTCCATCTCTCTGGAAAAAAGCAATAATTATTCCTCTTCCAAAAAAATATGTTCCTCACGAAAATAATGATTATAGACCAGTAGCCCTGACTTCTATTATAATGAAATGTCTGGAAAAGTTAATGGTTGGGAAGTTGAAGTCAGATATAAAGGTTTGCCTATAAAGACAATCGGGAAACAGACAATGCTTCATTAACTATAACACACTTTATTTTGCAACATCTTGAAAACCCCAAGGTCTATGCTAGACTGCTGTTTGTGGACTTCAGTTCTGCCTTTAACAATCTGCAGCCACACATCCTTCTCAGTAAACTTAGGCAGATGTCTGTGAATCCATACATCATTAAGTGGTATCACTCTTTTCTGACCAATAGGACCCAGCAGGTCAGAGTGAATCAGGCATTATCTGAGTTTAAAGTTGTGAATACAGGTGTTCCAAAAGGATGTGTGAGCTCTCCCATTTTATTTACATTATACACAAATGATTGTACAAGTAGTTATCCCAGCACCTTTATTGTTAAGTTTTCTGATGACACTGCCATCTTGGGACTTATATATATGGACATGAACATTTCCAGTTATACCTTGGAGGTTGAAAAGTTGTACAATGGTGCGAGGACCATCATCTCATTGTAAATAATAAGAAAACTAAAGAAATTATTTTTGATCCAGGGCATCTGGGGGACCATTCTCAACTACTGGTCCATAACAGTTGTATTACCCAGGTTCATTCGTACAAATACTTGGGTGTGTATATTGACTGTAAACTGTCTTGGAATGCCCATGTGAGTTCTGAATGTACTAAGATTCTACAGCGACTTTATTTCCTGCGAAGACTCAGGGTGTTTGGTGTTGAACAAAGGGTATTGATGTAATTTTATCAGGCTGTGATAGAGAGTGTCTTACGTTATGGAACTGTAGCTTGGTTTGGTAACTTATCAGTTAAGCTGAAATCACAAATAAATAGATTGGTTCATACAGCAATGAAAGTGATGGGAGTGAGGGATTATCCCTTCCTCCAAACTCTTTTTGAAAAGACCATAGTTAAACAGTCTAGGAAAATTATTGCGGATCCCTCTCATGTCTTGTACTCAAAATACTAACTGCTTCCCTGAGGTAGACGCTATAGGGTTCCAACCAAATACCGGAAAAGATACCTGATTAGGTATAAAAACTCTTTCATTCCTTTATCAGTGAATCTCCTAAACTCAGGACAAAAGGTGGGGGTGAAATGAAGGTGTTGCAGGTATTGTAGGCACTTACGTTGTATTAATTTTTTTTTTTTTTTTTTTGGTGTTGCTGTTGTTGTTGTGTTATTATAATTCTATGTATTCTTGTATGTGGCAGCCCTTATGTCCAAGACAAATTTCCCAACATAAAAAAAAATTAATACAATACAATAAAACTTGGAAAGGCATCATAAAGGATTGTGAAGATATTTCACTGGAGCTTGGTCTTCAATACAATATTTTATATTTTGTTTTACTTCTTTAAGCATTTATTCATGAGAGTTGTCACTGCAGGTGTTCAAAGGAAGATGCGAGATGTGTACCCAAATGCCCTTTACATTCACTGCTATGCACATCAGCTCAATCTGATAATGCAACAGTCCACTTCTCACATACCCAAAGTTAGATTTTTTTTTTTTTTTCTGACCTTGGAGGATTTGGAAGCTTTTTCTCAAGATCACCCAAGTGCACCGATGTCCTTGATAAAGTAGTTGCCCATAGACTACCAACATCAAGCAGAGTCAGATAGAATTTCCATTCAGTGTTTGAGCACAGAGAGGACCTCATCCGCTGTTTTTAAACTAAATGAGACTCAGGTGACTTTGACCCTGTTACCGTCAGAGAGACAGGAGCATTTGCCATGCTGCTGGAGGATCAGGATTTTAAGTTTTTTCTGCAACTTTTCCACAACATCATGCCACATGTGGACCTTCTCTATGGCAAACTCCAGAAGAGGGACATAGATTCAGTCCACATAAGGGGGAGCATCCAGCAGTTCTAGCAGGACATGCAAAAGATCAGGTAGCAGCTGTATTCCTTGTTTTGCATTTATTATTATTATTATTGATACGTTTTCTTATTCCTTTGCAGAAATTCTTTCCATTCCCTGGTTGACCAAAGCAGTGAAGTTGGTTTTCAACCGAAGAGGCGGCGGTCACTCAGTCCAGAGGTCCATGAACGGATTACAGCAGAAGTGAGTTTTTATTGCAGTCAAAATAAACCATTACCCACAAGTTAAACTGAATTGTTTATTTACCTTCCATGGGTACTTGTAAATGTCTTTTGATTTTATAAAAAAAAAAAATGCTTAAGTATTGTAGCAAGGAGTAGATCCTTAAGATAAAGAAACATTTAAATAATATAAATGAATATAAATAATAATAATAATTTGCCCATTGGTTTTGATAACTATTTCATGTTTGTGGGATCAATGTGAGGAGCATTAATATTGTAGTCACCAAAGACATTTACAGTTAACCACAGAAGGTAAATGAAAATGCAGTTTAATTTGTTGCAAGCACAATGGCTTGTGTAGATGATACAGTTATATAATGACCATGTCTCTTTTCAAATAAGAGTCTTTAAGTGTCTCATTATGGAAGCATTATATAAAAAATTTAATAATAAAAAGTATTTTGGAGATCAGTTTTGTTGATTATAAGATGATTATATTGGGCTTTATGAAACTATAATAAATGTATATGCATTTTTATATACTGCAAGGCTACCTTTTTAACCATTTACACAGTCTTTAAACTGATCTAAAAGGATTTGTTATTCTTTGGTTTCCTCTTGTGGACAACATTAGTATTACAGCCTACATCTCTGAGTTCGATTAAAATAAATAGCTGTTTTTTTAAAAATTGCAGTTAGTGCCCTGAGCATCAAAAGTTCATGAAGCTTGGCATATTTACTAAGAATAAACATTTTTATGAAGTGTTGAGATGATGGATTCAAACAGTAAAAAACTGGTCTCCCTTTATAACTTAAATTGGTCATTTTAAATGTAGCAGTTGAAACTGACATGTTGTCATCACTACATAATTTTTGTTTTTATCCTTTACTGCGTAGGTCTGTGATACCATACTCAGACACACATTGGAAAGGTTCTCCTTCACAGACCATGTCATTAGTGCCACCTTGCTGCAAGCAGACAGGTTTGAACAGTACAAAATGGTGTTTCCTGAAGATGCACTGAGCAGGACTTTTTTTTAGCTAAGCAGTAATGATACATCCTCACCTGATAAATGGCTTTTACATTCCTGTGGTACTAACAGTTTGATTTTCAAATTTTTTAGCACCAGCCGCCACTTCGTACTACTGTCATGTAGTCACCTTAAACTCACCATACGTATAAATAAATAAATAAATAAATAAAAACACTCTCAACTCCCCCATATGGAACCCGCAACAATATAAAAAAATATTGTCCCAATTTTTTAATTCAGCGATAACAAGTGTGAATTCAAATAGGCTATGTTTTGACCACTGAAGTAGAATATGTTCTTGGTGTCCAGAAAGCTTTTAGAAACCAATACTGATCTCTCCAACCAGGGTCTGTCAGCAAAGAGATTTGACCTTCTTTCTATCAGCTGAATGATCCTGGTTTGTCAGTGGTCATTATACAGTCATTAAATAAACTGCTATGATCAGACACTTCCGGTCAACTAGCGCCCCCCTCTGTTCACATTAAGAGTTTCTCCTTATACCCAATTACTCAATTCATGCTCCTCCGCGATGGAACAGAGTCCTAACCGGGTCCCCACACCAAACGTACACAGATTTGAGTGAGTGTGCGTACGCTAAAATCCACGCCAACGTTCAGGTTTATAAA
This sequence comes from Cyprinus carpio, assembly GCF_018340385.1. Classification (NCBI taxonomy): domain Eukaryota; kingdom Metazoa; phylum Chordata; class Actinopteri; order Cypriniformes; family Cyprinidae; genus Cyprinus; species Cyprinus carpio. Next base: position 500,930 of record NC_056574.1, on the reverse strand, counting down.
AACGACGTGAAAAGGTGCTTAGCGGCGCGTCAGGGTCCAAATAGACGTACGCAGTTTTCTTTGTGTTTTGGCAGAGTTGGACTCGAAGTACTGCGGGTAAACTAAGCAATTCTTGCCACTCGCCATTTTTAAGTAAAGGATTTGTACGTTGACTGGTGCTCTTTTATATGCTAATGACATGAATATTGGGGGCGTTCGCAAAGTGGAGATCTGAAACCATTCAGCTGCTCACAATTTCAAGATCATGTGCGACTTTAAAAATGCCACATTTGGAAGAGAGGCGTTCCAGATGTGACTGAAGGACTACAGGACTAAAGATTTTGATATAAATCAAACATTTTGATACTGTGTCCACACGATGGCGATATTTACCATTTTTTATAATTATTCAAGTACACCAGGGATAGGCAACGTAGGTCCTGGAGTGCCGTTGTCCTGCAGAGTTTAGCTCTAACCCTAATCAAACACGGCTGAACAAGCTAATCAAGGTCTTCAGGATTACTAACCCTGCGTCTCAATGTTCATACTATCCATCCTAAATAGAATGTGATTTGGGATAAGTGCGTCCAATAGCATAATGAAAAGAGTATGCCAAAAGTCCCCAAATGGTCTACTATTTCAGGCTGATTTTTTTATTTATTTATTTATTTTTTAATTCAAGGAACAATAACAGACAATGTTATCAAGTAAACAACATTAAAATAAAAGAAGAAAAAAAATAATAAAAAGAAAAGAAAGACAAATTACAATAAACAAAAAAGTTGCCAGGGGGAGGAATGTATAAAATTTCAAAACAAAAATACAAGATATACATACACATGTATGTATATATAAAATCATATAAATATATTGTAAAGTTAACAGACTTTCAAAGTCTCTGATACTGTCAATATATATATACTTATTTCAATCAACAAAACCATAAAATGGTAAATTTACACTTATGAATGTGAAATTTGGTCAATAGAATAAGTAAATTAATTAAGTAAAAGTACTGTTTCTCTTGGTCAGGATAGTCAGTAATACCAAAAAGTAAATTTTCCCATAGAAGTGAAGATCTTAAACTCTGAATATTTTCACTAATACATTTTTGGACCTTACATCATAGTGTAACTGAGTATGTACAGTGCCAAAATAAGTGCAAGGCAGTTTCCTCATATTCATTACAAAAAATACAATTTACATTTATTCCTTTTTTAAATGTTTGTAAATAATGATTTGCTGGATAAATTCTATGAATAAGCTTATAAGTACCTTCTTTAAACTTATTTCCAAGATGATATTTCTGTGGTAACAACCACACTTTTTCCAGCAAATCAATTTTCCGTTCAATAAAGAGACCCAATGAGACAAAACATAAGGTACAGTAACAGTTTCTCTTTGGAAAAGAGAACAGATAGCGCTATTATTATTTTTGGGATTTACTGAAAAACAAATTTTACCAACATAAGTTTTAGTAACATCAAAAGACACTGAATCGGGAGAATGGTCTATATCAATACCTTTAAATAGCATGTGAGTACCTGAAGGGATTGAACCAATAACATTTGCAAAATTCTTTTTGAGTAACTGGCATTCTACAATAAGAAAGGAATTCATAAGAAAAGAGGGGTCCTTCTTTTAGGGGAAGTCTAATGGTTAGAGAGTTTGACTCCTAATCCTAAGGTTGTGGGTTTGAGTCTCGAGCTGGCAATACCACGACCAGGTGCCCTTGAGCAAGGCACAGAAACCCCAACTGGTGTGTGTGTGCACTTTGGATGGGTTAAATGCAGAGCACCAGTTCTGAGTATGGGTCACCATGCTTGGCTGTATGTCACATCACTTTCACTTCTTTATTATCTAACTGACTAACCAATTTAATATCATTGTTAAACCAGTTTTTTAAAAAAAGAGATTCATGTTTGTAAAGATTCTATTCTGTTTCTATTATTCCAGATGAAATAGCGATGCAGAGAAATATTATGCTTATATATTAATGACCAAGATAGAAGGACTTGTTTGTGGAAGGTAGATAACTTTGCTGGAATTTTATCTATATTATAATTACACATCAAAACAAAACTAAGGCCACCAACATTTGAAAAAACATAGTGAGGGATAATTTTTTTTTTTTTTTAAATATGCTTAATCCAATTAATCTTAAAAGTGTTGTTCATAGTGGTGAAATCTAAGAAATTAAGGCCACCGTTCTCATATATATTAATAATCACAGTCTTAAACATAGTATGTTAAATTTCTCCATAGGAAATCAAATAGGATCTTATCAATATTTTTACTAGTATGGTTATCAAGATACAAAGATAAGGAGGCATATGTCAGTCAGGCTATACCTTCAGCCTTCATAAGGAGAACTCTTCCCTTTAGGGAGAGATCTCTTTGAAGCCAGAAGTTAAATGTTCTTTTAGTTTTATCAGTTATGGGGTTAAAATTGAGAGAACATCTTTTCAGCTGGTCTTTAACAATAATGATCATAAGTATGTAACACTATCGTTTACAGGAATGTTACAAATATCTATTAAATCACAGTCTTTAACAGCCATTAGTTCAAACTTACTACGGTCCAGAACTACAGTACAAACATAAATAAAACGTGTTAGAAAAACTACAAATGTGGCGGATGCGCGCGATATCGACGGTTAGGTTTTCAAGTTTACAGGGGTTTGAGTTACTAATAATAATCAACATTTAACCTGGTAAAAAAAAAAAAAATATATATATATATATATATATATATATATATATATATATATATATATATATATATATATATATTGTTATTCGTGTTATATTTCATCTGCAACAGCAATGTGAACTTTTATAAACATCCATGTGGTCGTTAACTTTTAAATGCATCATTATGCAAAAAATATGAGCAGAGTTCTCCGCATGAAAGACCCGCGACTGGCAGATCAACTACTTCTTTTCTCAGTACGGTAGGAAGTTAAATGAAATTAAATGTGAAGGATGTTAACTGTTACAAGATGATTGACAGGCCAGTTTACAGTGACAGGGTGCGTGTAACAGGTGCGACACAGCGGTCCTTTAAAGACTCAATTATGTGACATGATAGTCCCAAAGCTTGCCTACTCTTCTACTACACACTCAAGAATGTGTACTTTTTCTTAACCAAAAGAGTACATATTTTAAGGGCGTAGTATAAGTAGGCACATTGAGACGCAAGGTGTGGCTACAGACAAGTGAGGTTTTATTTTTCAGGGTTGGAGCTAAACTCTGCAGGACATCGGCACTCCAGGACCAACGGTGCCTACCCCTGACGTACACAGCTGAAGATTGCCACCATGTAAAAAAAAATAAATGAAATAAAATAAATAAATTTACTGTAATTTTTAAAGAAGAATACTGTAAAAATGTAAAATGTAATCTTGTTTTAGTGTAATGTGTGTTATCATGATGCTGTTTTGTATTTGTTTGTATGACCCTGTGCACCGCCTATATACAAGTATTGGCCATGTTTTATGGACTGACAACTTATTAGATTTTTCATTGTAAAGAACACCAGGGTCCGTTGTAATAAAGCAGGAGTAAAACAGCAGAGAAGAAGATCCGTGTTAGAAAAAAACATAAACCAGTCCAGGATGGTTCACTGGTTTTAGCTGGTGTGATCTCCCAACCTCTCCTGCTGACAAGTGCCCAACCTTGAACCCAGTGCTGTCTGCCAATGAAGACAGATGTGACACAAGATCCTCTATAGAGCAGACACACCACTGCACTGACTTTTAGTTTGTCTTATGAGACAAAACCCATAATACACTATGAATGGATTTGGATTACCGCAAAGGGTCTGCACATTAAATATGAGAATACAAAAGGTCTTGGTTAAAACTGCCTTTAAAACAAGTCTGCAGACAGATGATAGAATATGTCTATAACATGGGGCTAGAGCAGCTACTTTTTCAGCAGCCAGCCACTCTATACATTTATACTTATTTATGCAGATATTATTTTTTTAAAGACATATTACAATTTAATGCAACTGAAAAATGTTGTTTTAATGAAGAATGGAAAATTGTGCATAGTAACTCAAGAACAGAGCTAGGAGATCATTACTTTGAGTTTTGTTTGTTCAGAGTTTGTATCTGTGACAATGGATGTATTCAGTATCACAGAAGCCTATTTGAGGTTTCACACATTATGCATTAGACTAACAAAATAAGTATTTATAGGAATTATTATGGGGTATCAACATAAGCTAAATATGTGTCAGATGATCCTTCCTCTTTTTACCAGCTGAAATACTTTAGTTTTAACAGTTTGAAGAGCTTTACTTAGTAAACTGGAAAATGTGATTTTGAATGTTTGACCACGTTTTTTTTTTTTTTTTTTTTTTTTTTTTGAGATTACAAATCACTGACCTCTACTTACAAACATAAAAAATGGACAAGTGTAGTAAAATAGGACCATTAAATTACATTATTCATTGAATTGCTGGGGATATTGTTATAGTAATGAATCCATGCAAAATAAAATGGTTCAGTAAAGTCATTGTACAGTAAAACTTTGTAATATGATTGTAATGTATTGAGTACATTGTACTGTCTATTAGCTCCTTATGCCATAAATGCATCCTATAAAATGACAGAGAATTGCAGACTCCAGTTGGGCAGAAAGATGGTAGATTTTCTCTGTTCTCCCATGTGCCAATTTCATAGAACTCACCAAAACTTTGTTTTACACTGTGTTTTATTAATATCCATATTTTGACACACCATTGAAAATGGTCATATATCAGCACTTTAGATCCCTTGACAGAAATTATAATCTCTTAAAATTGTGCAAAAATAGCTGGTGAATGAGCCCTTTATCAAATTTTGGCAAAAAAAAAAAAACCTTCAATTAAAATCCCAATTTAGTAACTTGAGATTAAGCCTCCAAACAAACACCAGGATGAGTTTTACAGTTGACTCAGAGATCTACTACGGCTGTTTCTGAAATCGCCCCATAAACTCTCATTCACTGTTGCCTATGATATAGTTCAAAGACAGGCCCGCAGCCAGCTATGAGGTCACCAAAGTCCAGAAAAAAAAAATGTTCAGATATAAAATTTGTTCTCTAAATGACTATTTTGCTGTTAAACTCCTCGTCCATAAGTATAGTTCAGTTAAATTCAGAATGTTTAGCGTCCGTGATATAAAAATATGTGAAGGCTTGAGAGAGTGAGGACTTAAAGGTCCTTAAAGGGGTTATCTGATACTACAAGCACTATTACAAATTGTTTGAATTGAAATGTGTGTTGGCATTGTGTGTACACAAACACCCTATAATGATAAAAATCCACCCAGTGTTTTTTTTTTTTTTTCTTGTTAATTCATTTTACGTCACAATGACAGAGGATGAAACTCATCCTCACTGTACATTGTTTACATCTCTGCACATCATCTGGGTAGCAGTTTCTGTGTAGCATCTCTGCACATCATCTGTGTAGTAGTCTAATATATTGTGTATATTTCATTATTTGTATTTAATCTTCTTATTTTTTCTTATTATTATTATTTTTTCTTCGTATATTTCATTATTTGTATTTCATTTTCTCTTATTTTTTTCACAGTCTAAAAAGAGTATGCCAGACCTACATTTCACTGCTTGTTGTATGCCATAAAACTTGTACGTGACACATAAAATCTTGAATTGAATGACAGGCCCCTCCCACGATAGTTTGATTGACAGTAGCGTTTGAGCACAGACTGGACTGGCCTCTTACCTTAGACCTGCCCTTAGTGAGCTGTCACATTGTATTTTATCCTGTTTTTTTGTGATAGGATAGGAAAAATATAAGGTGTATATTTTTATAAAAGCTGTGGAACGCAGTTTTTATCGGACACTGAGTGTGCTGGAAGTGCAGCGGATACAGTCTTATAGCAGGAATTGATAACAGAGCATGGAGTTGTCTAGCATCTAATGAATATACTATTATATATACAATATAACAGCATTGGTGGATTTGGAGAGCATTTGGACAGAGCCCATGTTACTAGTATCTAATATGTATCTGATTACAAAATAAAACTGCATGCATCTTTCTCAAGAACATGTCTTCCGTTGTTTTGGTTGTTCATGGCTGGCTTGTGTAACTGGAGCTGTGTTTCCGCGTTCAGGCCAAATAATGCAAGCCACAACAGCCAACAGAGGGCAGCATATTACAACGAGCAAACGCGTGATCACACCTTAAACTTCTTAGCAAAACATTCTAAACGGTACAGTACACTCTAAATGGGGTTTTTGTGGACTGCTATATATAAGGCAATATATATATATTATATATTATGATACTATATATCTATATATATAGGAAAATGGTTCTTAATATGTGTAATATATCATATAATATATATTATATATCTATATAAAACAAACATATATATATAACAAAAATAATCAATCTGTACCGTTTAGAATGTTTTGCTAAGAAGTTTAAGGTTTAAGTTTTATATATATAAAAATTGTCAATCTAGTCAGCATTTATAGCAAATAACAGGTAGCCTAACTGATAAAATACAACTTTCAAAAATGTAACCATCGACCCTCATCAGAGAACTCTCTCTCTCTCTTTCTCTCTCTCTCGTCATTAATGAACTTCTGAACATGACAAAGATGACAAAGATATTTTAAAAACAGAGGGGTTGTCCTGTACGTTTTAAGAATAAGATTGTAATAGCAAACTTCTCGAACTGTTTTAATGACTCTGACCTCTACACACACGCGCGCAGCGGGGGGCGTCTGCCGGTGGGATCGGACCCATTGGTCGGAGGCTCTTTTGGAAGTGGATGAAAAAAAAAAAGCCAAGGGGACCAGGGAGGCGGAATGTGGGTCCAGTGTGTGATGTGATTGTTAGCAGAAATGTGTCAGCTCCAGCCCAGCGCCCAGGGCCCCAGCACAGCGCGGAGTTGTGAGTGAGGTGAGAGGTGTTGCGGGACGCTGCTGAGCTCGGGCCGCAGAGAGACTCAGATATCTTATCGCCCTATAGAAAAAGCAGCATCCAGCCACAGGAGGGTGGGCTGACCCAACATGCTGACATGTGTGGCTTCTGCTTGACAGGAAAAGGTACATATAAAACCGTGAAAGCTCTTAAAGGGGGTCGTGTATCAATATACACTAGTGAAAAGTACAGTTAAAGTTTGTTGATGAAGCCTCCATTCCCGATGACTAGCCTACTGTAATCCATTCATTCAGGAGAGCGTCAAACGGGTTGAGAACGATAGCAATACCGAACCTGTGCAAACAGGACAAATGGTTATATTGATCTGAAATGTTAACATGCTGCCTTTATGTTTTCATTTCATTTTGTACACGTGAAAATTTGCTTGAGAAACATGCTTTATATGATGTTAAATGATATAATATTTATGATATTAGAAATGTCACATATTTGTCTCGTATAATGCCCCTGTGCTCAGTCAAGAATGAAAGAACGCATGTCACAGACACACAGAGAGAGAGAGAGAGAGATAGAGATAATTTATATATAAATCCATGGTCAAACCAAGTGTATTGCCTGAATTCAAGTTTTATTATTATTATTATTATTTATTTATTTATTTTTCAAAAGGCTATATTAGTATTATTACTATTACTTGTAGTAGTAGCAGAAGTATTACATATGTTTTTGTTGTATTATATTATTTATATATCCGTGTATTTATATCTGTAAATTATATATGAATGCAAAGATATGAGAGATGATATAAAAATGCTAAAGAATATCCCGAAAAGCTCACATGTTCACGGACACACAGATGCACACAGTTGGTGGCAGCAGTTGTGTCAGCCGGTCTAGACGCTCACTACAGGAGCATTAAGATTTGGATTTAAATCAGCTCTTCTCTCCACTTAGGTTTTGTAGTGTTTGCCTCGTTTCCCATATTGTGCTTCTAATGTTTAGTGAACCATTGCGAGGCTTTGTTAAAGTAATGTAGATTGAATGTGTTAATGTAGGTTAATGTATTGCATAAAAGTAAAATACATTGACGTCAACACGGAATTTTTTACTTGTGTTGAGCAAGATAAAGTAGGGACTTTGCTGGGATTACTTAATTGTTCTTTTTTTATTTCTTATTGTTAAATATATGAAAATTTCGTAGACCACATTATATATTAATGAGGGATGTTTATACATAAATGTACTGAATTTTCTGAATTTAAGGTCAGTGAAACTCTGGTCCTTTAACATTTGAGGATGAGACGGGCAAAGCGACCACTTTCTTCCATGCATTTAGCATGCATTGTTCAATCAAATTAAAGCCAAGACACTAACAAAAGTTTCATAAGTCGTTTTATACAAGTTTGTTGCACCAAAATTTGTATATTTTTCATGATAAAAATAAAACGGAGACTTGAAAGCGTTCAAATGCCATCCAATTAAACACAGAGACCACGAGGAATCGCATACACAAGAAATCATACATAAATAAAGCAGACCGTGCACTTTTAACTGTATAAAGTAGATGACACAGCTTTTTGAGCCACAGCGTGATTAAGTAGAGCGTCGAAGTAGGCATAATCTCGTCAATACTAACAATAATATGTAGTGTTTTGTTGTGTAATTCGCAATCTTTAAGAGCTCCTATGCCATTTCAACGTTAAAACTATATTCGTACACTGTTGCCATAAAAAAAAAAAAAAAACAGAGATTCACAAAAAGACGTTAGCCTATATTTTGTAGTTTTACTCGAGCCAAAGTAAAATAATGACAAAGTAAAACTTCAACAAATAGCCTAACCCTAACCTTAAAGTTTTAAAAACTCGAGAAAAGTTATTTTATGCCACAAGTAGCAAATGGTCAAGTCTATTTTTACATTTTCACATTGTTAAATTATTTTGTGCTAGGCAAGTTGGCAAATAACTTGTAATGCAATCTTGCCTTCCCCACACGACGAGATTCAAACAAAATTAAGTTCATATCTCAAAAACAAATGGAAAAACCCTGAACAATTCAATTAATCTTTTGAAAAAGAAAATAAGGACTTTGAAGTAAGTGTAAAAGCAGGCGGGAAACTTCTAGACAACAAAATTATTATTTTGAATCTGATTTATTACGTTCAAGATTTTTTTTTAATTATTATTATTATTATTGTGGTAAATTTAAAAAATAACATTTTAACTGTTCTTCAAGTTTTTTATAATGAATAGATTAATTTCTTGTTAAATATTTGCTTATATCCACACAAGACGGCTAATTTAGAAGAACTTGCGGAGAGTGTTAACATTTCATTCCTTGCAAGCTAATGTGTATCATACGCATTTATTTATGCCCTCTGTATGTAGGCTACTGAAGCGTTTTACGATGTTTTCTAGAGCAGTCTAGAGATTTTGGACAGTAATCTCCATAATTCAGTCTGCATAATGTTTTTCTACTTTTAGCTGTATTCCTATACACTCTTAAAAATAAAAGTGCTTCAAGCAATGCCAGAAGAACAATTTTTGGTTCCACAAAGAACCATTCGGTCAAAGGTTTTTTTAAAGAACCATCTCTTTCTTACCTTTTTACAATCTAAAGAACCTTCTTTCGTCACAAAGAACCTTTTGTGAAAAAGAAAGGTTCTTCAGATGTTAAAGGTTCTTTATGGATCCATTTAGACAAAAGGGTTCTTCTGGCATCGTGAAGCACCTTTACTTTTAAGAGTGTAGGCACTGAATATGACCGCACAAATTGTGCATATAGGTTACTGGTTGCACAATGAGAAACATATACCAAGACCTTCTGCAAAGTAGTACAAAACAATAGGCTATGTGTAGGTTAAGATCAATAGTGCAGATATATGCCCACTAGTACTACGTCTAACGAATATTACTGCAAAAGTTAAGAATATGCGTATCTTTTAAAATATTTGTATCAGCCGTTTCTTAAGCATTATCAATACATCGGATTCTTTCATTTGTGTAGAACAAAGAACAATACTACAAATCACAGCTGTGATGCAATGTTTGGGATACACCAGCTCATTACATCAGAGGGCTGTTACTGTCTAGTTATCAATCATTAGTAGATTATGAATCAAATATCTGCATTGAAATTATCTGTTGGACTTGACGGATCTTGAATCAGCACAGAGCCGAGGCAGTAGAAATTGCGTCTATTATTTATTGGCGGAACTGTGATTTTAACACCGGTTCGCACGCTATAGTGTTTGAAGCCCTAGGTTATCATGTGCTATATTTAGTTCCTGTGTTCAGGAAAGTTTCTTGACTAGATTTGGCGCTTTACTGCTCTGTGGTATAGCTAAGAAGTGAGAACTGTCTAGAGGACAAACGTGCAAAAACCGGCAGGTGTAAAATAGTTCACGTTGTTGTTCACAGCGGGCAGCGTATATTTCTGAAGGTACCGATTTGCAGGCCGCGGTAGTTCCGTCTTGTCAAGCCACACAAACCTGCGGCGTGTAGTTCACACAAACAACCGACACACATTAGGCCTATATGACTATTCATTACAAACTTCATATCAAATGAAATCCGCTAGTTTTTGCATGTCATGTATTTGTTTTAGGCTTAGCGTTTTTATCACCATCATTAACTAACGGACACCAAAACTTTACTGCATGTAGGATCACAATATTCTCTCTATTTTATTGTTCATTTAAGACATTTTGTTGTTACACTGTTTAATAAAAAACCTGATTCGATAATAACTAGCTGTAGACTTACAATAAAACACATGAACATATCATTGTATATGGTCCCTGATATAGCACAAGTACATCACGGAGACATCTATTTGACGTCTGCATTTACATCTGCAAGATGTATTTTTAGAGTGTTTCCTCATCTGTAATACGTATATAGGACGTTTCCTATCAGATGTCAAATAGACGTTTAGAAAATGTCTTTAAAATGTTATGATTAAGAATGTATGTAAAACTGACATCTTACAGACGTCTGGCAGATGTTTGTACACAGTACATCTTTAACAGACTTCTTGCGCACGTAGGCTACGTGTGCTATCCGGGGTAGGCTACAATAAGACGAGATGCGCACCTATTGCATTATGCCTAGCTATATGTGCGTTTAAAATGTCTCCTCATTCAAGAATGCAGAGCTTCTGAAGGGAGGGTGGGTGGGTGGGGGGATGTGGGGCGCAGTTATACTGTGGGTGGACCGATATTATCACGGCAGTGCGTGTCCACATCGCAGCCGACCCATACCTACGTGGTTCGTCCCAGCGCTTCCGTTTTCCAGCGTAACGCGCAGGGTTTGACCATTAGAGAAACAGACAGAGAGAGGGACGGATAAAGAAAGAGAGCGAGGGAGGAGGTGATCGTGCTTCTTTTCTCGAGGAATACTAGATAGAGCCTACTAAAGGAAAGAAGAAGAAGGGCTGCTGTGCTCTGAAGGCTTGTGAACTGGTGCAAGTCCATCATTACCACATGAAGAACGATTCGCATTTTTAATCGATATACTCACGTGGACGCTTGCTGGTTGAAGATTCTTGCCTCAGCGAGGAAATCCATGGGTTCACAGAGCAGAATCTCCTGAGCTACACAGTTGGAATATATTTGACATTCAAAGGGAAGTTCGCTATCAATCCGAGAATATTTGAACTCATACGAGCGTTTTGTACCGTTTCAGGGATTTGTAAAACTCTGTCTTGCATCGGAATTTAAGGTAATGTCAGTTTCTTCGGGTTCATTTGAGTCTGATTCATTTAGAGTTGTTGCACTACAGGCCATCGCTACAGACATTTCCTACAGCATAAACCATCGGCATACAGATGTGTAAACTATAACTGCGACATCTGTGACACATAGAATGGTCCAGCTGTAGCTGTAATTGTAGTAACATCGCGGAATATTATTTATCAAACACTTGCACTGGGGTTTTGTGTCAAAGAAAGTTCTAATAGAGGCCCGTGCGCTGTTTTTATTCGTGTCTTGGATAGGAGCATGAAGGAAAAGAGTAAGAATTTAAATAGGCTATCTATATGTTCATGCATTTGCGTTGTGTATCTTTATATTAATGTGTATATGTAATGCATGTGTTTTGTCTTGACCTGCATAATTTATATGAGTAGACATTTCAAAATTATAAGCACTGCACTGTTTTTTAGGACCATATCGAAGTGTATTAATGAATAATGTTTCGAAACCAGCGGATATTTCTGTAGATATTTTAAATAATATCGTATGTTTTTGGAAGTATATTTCGTTTGTTGTTTAAAGTTATCACAAAAGGGTTAGAGTTAAGGTAAGAATTTATGGTATTACAATCAAGGACGTACTTATTAAAGTGGTGCAAAATAGTCTGAAGGTAACTGAACACCTGAAATGCTTGTTTGAAAAAAAAAAAAGTTATTTCTTCTTCTTCTTCTATTATTCAGGCCTCGCGGTCGCAGTAGTAGTTCACAGGCCCCTCTGACATGGCGGACAGCGAAGACACCTTTCGGCCCCAAAACTCTCCCAGTGACACCGAATCAAAAGATTTACAAAACAATAGTAAATCAGACAAGCAGAATGGAGCCGTTAGCAAATCTCCATCATCACAGACAACATACATTCAACAGGTAACAACTACTGTCATTCTTGTGTGTGTGTGTGTGTGTGTGTGTGTGTGTGTGTGTGTGTGTGTGTGTGTGTGTGTGTGTGTGTGTGTGTGTGTGTGTGGCTACTTAACCAAAACTTTTAAGATCAAATTTGTACCCAGAAGTGAGTCAAATCTTTCTCTTAAATCCTCCTTTTGGGGAAGTCCTTATTTGTAAAACGATTTAAAAATATATGGTAAATATAAAGTAAAATCGCAGAAAGGTTTCTGTGTTAGGGTGTGTATTATAGTATTTATACCTAGCTATATATAAAAACAATATAAGAATGTGGAATGTCCAGATTTGGACAGCTAAGTAAGAGATGCGCTAGTGGCAGATCTGAGTCAAGTTGATCAGCCGCTGACTTAAGAAAATGAATAAAACTGTGCAGTAATTTCATCACTTACTGTTGTTCAGAGGGTAATCAACGCAAAACATAACTTACAGAGGCTACACGAGAGCTATCGAAGAGCATTCAAATCTGGATTGACAGAATGAGATAAATACTAATATAATATAAATACGAATATCTAACTAAATATTGCAACTCCAATGTCGTATACACGAACGTGTGAACGCACTTATAAAAAACTGGCTCCGTGTAGATGTAGAAATAGTTGACAGTAAATAGTTCACGTAGGCCTATTCTGTTTTAAAAAAATCTAATCTTTTTGTATTCTATCTGTTTTCTTTTTATTTCTTATATTATTTTAAAAGCCCTTGCTATGTGTACTGCGTTAAGCTAACTGAGACTTGTTTTTGTTGATTTTGATTGCTTCCATTGTCCTCATTTGTAAGTCGCTTTGGATAAGATATGCTAAATGACTATATATATATATATATATATATATATATATATATATATATATATATGTGTATATATATATATATATATATATATATGCTGTTATTCCATGATGATTCTACAAATATTCGTTAACTTAAAGCAATTCAATTGTGTGTTTGAGTTATAGCTTAGGCTACTCAAGGATTCAAATTAAGTGAAACTAACAGGCTTATGTAGCTTAGTCCTACTAACTTAAAGTTTTATTAACTTAATCGTGCAGTTTATTAATAAACACGAATTCTGCGTTTACAATGATTAACTCTAGGCCAGCATTTTTTCTATACTTATAGATGAACAACTTTTTCTCTCTCTCTCTCTGCTCCACATGAATTTTAAAGACATTTTGAGTGGCAGCACCGTCGTTATTAATGTTTGAAAAGCTGCAGTGCATCTGCATTCGTTACGTTCATTCTCCATGTCTGCATCTGTCTGTTTAAAAGGGAATGGAAGGGATAAAAGTTTACTTACACGAACGAGAGTTGTGGACAAAGTTTCATGAAGTGGGAACTGAAATGATCATCACCAAAGCAGGGAGGTAAGACACAAATGTTTACAAATGTTTCGAAAATGCATTGCATATGTAGTTTTCGGATAACCTATATAAAAATAAAAAAATGCACACAAAGTACAATTACGAATTTATCATTACAATCGTTATAATACTTATTCGTCATTATAAATGATTCTATTCTTTTATACATTCTTCCTACTGCAATGGACATACATTTAGATTTTAATATAATTTTTCCATTTAGATTTTTAACGGCACAGTGTGGTTTGCTTGGGGCTATGGATTAACATTAAATTCAGGTTTCTACACAACTATAATAGTGATTTCTCAGTGGTTTATTTAGATGTATTTCACCATTTTAACTTTGTATTATTTCTTATATACGTAGGCTATTATTTACACTTTGTATTACTTGTTTTTATTAAGAATGTGTTTTGAAAGTTCGAGATTACAACATTTTGCAATGTTAGCAGTAAGCTAATTCCAGTAAATCAGTAGGCCTAAGCATTAGTTTGACTCCATAATTTATGATGAGTTTTTATGCGAATTATTACTGGAGCTGGGAATATTAATCATTTGGATTCTTGATGCAGATTTTTCCAATATTGTTACAGTTATGCACCAAACTTAGATCTCACTTTAAAACTTTAAGAGCATTTGTTTATTAGCATCGCATACTAACAGCATTGTCTCTGAAATGTAGAATTAACAAGGTTTGTTAGTCTGTTTTAAGGTTACTAATTGTTTATAAGATAGCAGCAATCTGGTGGTTTAGATCTGCGGTATATGTTATTCTTCTCTGTTAGCTGAGAAGTGTTAGAAAATATTGAACACTGAAGTTAGTATTTCAGCAAGCGTGTAGTCCTCTTTCATTAACAATCAGATGCGGGATGAAAAATGAAATCAGTGGGCATGAACTCCTTACTGCGACTTTTTTGTTTAGGATCAGTGTGAGATGATAAAATATCGAGAAATACCGAGATCATCGCTGGAAATTATTTTGATGGTTATATTTATAATTGCCTCAATGAGTCTGTATGCATGATAGCAAATTGTCTTGCAGTTCTTGTCATTTATTATTCATAATAGTCACATCGCGGCAGCTTTCAAAAACTGATTTTCTCTCTGCACACACTGCTGGACAATGTGGCTTTTGTACTGATATCGTTTCCTCGTCAGTTTAGTGGAAAAAAAAAAACTTATTCTCTACCTTATAGGTCTGGAATAAGAATTCTTGAAAAAATCGCCACAAGCCTGAACATGCCACTGCGTTTTTTTTTTGTTTTGTTTTTTTTTTGTTTTTTTTTTGCATATAAATACGTGGATTTCTTAAAGTGAACACATTACAATATATGTAGCTGACCCACTGAAAGCGAATCGATTTTATTGCTCAAATATATTCACACTTTCCTAGTTTTATTCACTCAATATACCATTGTTTTTGTTTCTTGTTTTTATATTTCCTCTTATAATCAATGCCCAAGGTAAAATGAATATGAATCAGATTTAGCATTTTTAGCATTCATGGAGCTAGTAAAGCTACTAGCTACTGAAAGTGTATTCAACCCGCCCGTTTAATAACTTATTTTGTGGAGTATCAAAAAAATGGTCTCCATGAGCACGCTTCAGAATAAATATTATACGCTGGTTTAAAATGATCGATTTAGGCTATGTGTATTTTAAATGAATATAATATGTTTTCTCCTGTAACAAATCTACAATGAAGTTGAAAAATAAAAGTATATTAGTAGTAGTAGTAGTAGTAGTAGTAGTAGTAGTATGTCATCATAATTTAATAAAAGCTTAAACACATCTTGTAGGCAACCCGTGCTGTAATATTTTCCCATTTTTATCCATAGGCGGATGTTCCCAAGCTTCAAAGTGAAGGTCACCGGGTTGAACCCAAAAACCAAATACATTCTGCTGATGGATGTTGTGCCAGCGGACGACCACCGCTATAAATTCGCCGATAACAAATGGTTCGTCAGTCAATTGTTTTATTAAGAGTCAAAGTTACTAATGCAGGTTATTTATTTGCCAGTTTTATTTCTAACATTTTTTTTTTTTTTTTTTTTTTTTTTACTGAAGTAGATGGCTTCTGGAAGATTTTCAAAGTCATTTAAAGCAAACGTTTAAAGTTTTCAACTGTCCATAGCCACCTTTTATTACTAAAGAGAACATTCTCAAATGTTCCTGACAAGACCTGTCAGATTATCAAGATGGTGCAACACATTCATATTAGTCAAATAAGTCAATTAGGATCATTCATTCTCATTATTAATCCTTAAAGATTAAGTGTAGTGCTGAGGGACACAGACTAAGTAAAGAAGGCAATGTGACCATTAAAATATTCCTTAATGGTAATGCAAATTAGTTTTTATATTTCAGTTTAAACAATTTAAACTTTAAAATGTTTAAATTAAGGATGAGAAAAAATAACCTTTGCATTGCTGTACAGACAATTCCATCTGCTGGACAGAACTGCTGCACTGCTTGTTTTATATTCCTTTTTTAGGGTCAGTGGTTTTAAATTGTTGAGGTTATTGAGGGAGGATGTCCACAAGCCAATATCCCTGATAATTACCCATTCAGTGCAAGCTCTGGAACTAATGGCCCTCTTGATTAACCATCATCTTAGCCATTGACCAAATAAACTGGTCTTTCAAAGACATTATGTACAATACACAAGTCAGTGATGCATGATGAATGGGAGGTAGTAGGCTGGATCACATTTCGATTGCAATAAAGGAAACATGTTGAGGGAACAAAACATCTTTTAGTTTTAATGAAATTATCCTTGTAATAATTAATGCATGGACAAATAAACCGAATCTCAAACCTGTCAAAGTGACTTCCCTAATACAGCAGAGAGTAATATCACTGATCACATAACAGAAAAAGATAAAAGTAATATCAAACATTTCATGTATTATAGTCTACAGCACTGAGGGAAGTCAATGTGTATTTACAGTGAAGTAAACGTATGAATAAATAAAGACTAAATTGTGTTTAAAATGCTGTATTTTGCACTACAACTCAGGTCTGTGACAGGGAAAGCAGAACCTGCGATGCCGGGAAGGCTGTACGTCCATCCAGATTCACCAGCAACTGGAGCGCACTGGATGCGGCAACTGGTGTCTTTCCAAAAGCTTAAATTAACAAACAACCACCTTGATCCCTTCGGACATGTGAGTGAATAACTGATTCATGCATTTGCTTTGAAACTTTTTGTTTGAATAAACAAATATATTACTGATAAAATCACCACATGTTGGATTGAAGCTATTTCATATCAGCACAAAAAACACAGACATGACAGCAGAGAAAGAGGATTTGAGTTTTAAAGGGTCACACATGTCGATCTGATCAGGTATTATGGGTGAATTGTATCGAGGCTTTAGATCAGGAAATCCACCCTTGAAGAGGTGCTACTTACAAAAGCCAGAACAGTGTAATAACCAAAACACACATCTTAAATCCGGTAATGATAATTGTGACAACAGAAACACGGGCAGACAGTCTCAGATGTGGAAACACTAAATTCAGATTATAAATTTACTCTCTGTAAACTAGAGAGGAACCGATTAATTTAATATGTGTAGCATCCACTTTCAGCCTAATGCACAGTAAACTAATATAGAGGAGTTTTTGCTATTGGTGAAAGAAAGCCCAGCCCAAGCTGAGCAGTTACAATTCAAAAGTTGCTCAGCTCAAAGTTTTAACAGAGCATGAGGTTTAACATTTCCCAGATTTCTGGACAAGCCAGATCACCTTAAGCGTCAGATTAGAAAATGGAGTATTGTGTCTGTATCTGAACAGATAATGCTCCGATGTCTCATATTCATATCTGTGACTGCAAGCAGTTTGCTGTTTAGTTCTGATCACAAGGTTGAAGTCGATCAGGCTTGTTTTCCTGCCAAACCTCAGCTGGTAGAATGAAATAGGAGCCCAACTGGAATGTGAGCCGAGTTGTAAATTTCTGTCCAGAATGCATTTTTGATTGGTTGCAGTGGTTCTTGGCATGCCCCCTTTTGTGCTGAAATAGTGCCCTGGGATTTATAAATGAAGTACGGCTTCTCAACCAAAATAACAATCTATCGGTTTGTTGTTCCAGGTGGTTGAAATCATTTCAGACCTATTTATAATTACTAGTCTCAGAAACAGGGCTGAACATGCTATAAGAACTTGTTAGGCAATACATAAAACAAGCCAATAGTTCAGAACTCTGTCTTAATTAGACTCCAATGATGAGATAAAGATGTTTGAAAGAAACTCAGAATAATTCCCATGTGGATGACTTACAAAGCATGCACACAGTAAAACCAATAGCGAGGATGAGAACACAGTTTGAATTTTCCAAGTTAAAGACTTTTTTAGATGGAAGCAAACTACAGCTTTGGCTTTGATCATTTCAGTACCATTCATTAAGCGTTCATAGGCCTACACATTCTTTGCTTCTTGCAAACCAGAAATATTTGAGTCAAAATGGCGGAGTTTGGATAACTGTGCTTCAAACTGTTTATATTTAATGACAGAGTGTGATGAGTGATGGACATAGGTATACAAAGGCTGTTAATCTGCCGCATTTCAGAGTCCCTGTGATGTCGGCAACATGAAAGAGTGGGGCAACATTCATGGCCCTCAGTGATCGCTCACTATCATTAAAAACTATCATACAGTGTAGGGGCAAATGGAGAAATGGGACAACAGGGCACCCCCAGAACAGACAAATGCTGCACTCCCAGTGGGTGGTCCCACAAAAAAAAAAAAAAACTTTTCTCATGTCCATACAGTTCTCCAAATATTCTTATATGTCCCTCTCAGCTTTTCGCCAAAACTGTGTGGTTGCAATTCTTGTTTAATCCAAGTAGGCCAACAGTGTGTGTGGCTACATGCCAGATACTTCACAAAACTGTGAATTATTTCATTTTGATATCACAGATATTAAAGCAATGCATTTTGTATTTTACCTTCAACAATAAATCATCTTGTCGATCTTGAGCAAAAGCAATATTCTCCGCTGAGAGCAATGTTTAAAGTTTACAGCGAGTCCTGCTTTCCCAGTCTCAGTGTTGTGTTGAGCCAAGAGCCACTTGGAGGAGTGGACTGATGCCACTGATCAAAGGAGAAATGCTGAAGTTGTTTGGAGAATGCATGTGAGGGGAAAGCATGAAAATGGAAAATAGGAATGCGTGTGCGTGTGTGTGTGTGTGTGTGTGTGTGTGTGTGTGTGTGTGTGTGTGTGTGTGTGTGTGTGTGTGTGTGTAAACTTGGCATGCTAATCCAGAATGCAAAGTTTAGACAAAATCCACTTAGAGTAGCCCACATTACACACACACACACACATACACACACATTTGACTTGGAGGACAGATAGGACCCACAGCGCCAACAAGAACTTGGGCAAAAGTCATTGAAATAATATTCTTCTTAAGATCCATACTCAAGACAAGTGACCACTGCAAAACAGCTACTACAGATGGACATTTTTCAGCACTGTAAAAATTTTGTTTGGTAGACAGATGTAGCTTTTAAATTTCATTTGTTAAATAGCATTTGACAGGAAGTTTTAGAGATGGACAAACCCGTTTTGCATCTATTAAAACATGCAAAAGGAGACATTGTTTAGCAAAGTGTCTGTAGAAATCCGAGATTACAATTGGGCTTGTCAACGGAAACCGGGTTTAAAGTTTAAGTGTGGATAGATGGACCGCAATAGCGCTAATTGTTGAAAGGGGGAAAGTGTTTAAAAACGCAGCTGATAGCAAGAAGCAAAACGTTCAGACAGTTCATAACATAATAAGCGATGCTATTTCGCAATCATACTAATCAAGCATGGTGTGATCATTTTATATAAAATGTCTAGTATATTTACTGTATGTAATCGAAAAAGATCAGCTGAATAATGTACACGTGGATGCAAGGTGTTTGCTTTACAGGGTCGGTCATGTTTGCGCTATTTTCTATTTTCAGATTATCCTGAATTCCATGCATAAATATCAACCGAGGATCCACATCGTAAAGGCAGACGAAAATAACGGATTTGGATCCAAAAACACCGCTTTCTGCACTCATGTGTTCCCAGAAACGGCTTTCATTGCAGTCACATCTTACCAAAACCATAAGGTAAGACGATAGACGGGATAAAATGAGTGACGAGAATTTTAGGTTATGTGTTGTGATTATTTTTAACATTATAATATATATATATATATATATATATATATATATATTATAATATATATATATATATATATATATATATATATATATATATATATATATATATATAATTTTCTACGAAATTATAGAATTAGCATATGCTCATCTGTTTTAGGAAAGTGACGAAAATTAATCTTATAATTCCTGGTTGATAGAATGATTCTAATCCAATTACTCGTAAAACCATGGCAACAGCTTGATTTCATAGCCTTAGGACTACGCAGATTTGCAGGAAAAAAATTATTTGTGTAGCTAGCAAAAATATTTTTAGCCTACTAATTGTAACTGTTAGTAGCTAATTCCTCTGATACGAATTTATAATATTCATTAATGAAACGAGCATTTATAAATCTATTTATTTACTTTACCTGTGGATTTTTCCTCTCTGAATTCAGAAAAGGGATCGCTTCAAAAGCCGGTTAAGTGATTTTCTTTAAAGCGTAGCTCGTCTTGCATCTATTGAAAGTCTGTCTGTATTACAGTTAATAATGTAACGCGTTAACTGTTAGACATACAAATCAGCGTGAATCACTATCACATAGTTTACTTAGAAGAAGAAAAAAGAATAAAAGATGTCCGAAATGTTTATATGGCTACTAAGCACTATGAAAACGAAATGTTACACTAATCATGATTTATTTAGTCAGCTGTTATATTTCTCAGAATATTTAAAATTTCGGTAATTGGTTAAGTCTAGTTCCAACCATGATATTTCTACTTCGTCATTCTAAGCTCGTTTGATTGAACATGATATAACAGTGGGAAAAAGTCGTTTGTAAAAGAACTAAATACAGATATGACTGAACGCCTAAACATTATGCACAGTGTTTCCTTAATAAATGATTAGATTATTTGCTCATAAATAAATGTCATATAGGCATGTCTGTGTTTTTGTCACACTTGTTGCACTTTTGGATGGACAGTTGTTAACGTAACTTTTGTCCAATTAAAAACTCGTTTTACGCTGTAGTCAAATAGCTGAAAGTGCGTATCATATTTGCAAATAAGAATATGATAAAGATGGACACGTCGTTTCGGGTGAGTCAAACACTCACCTGGATAACAGATTTGTGTAATAATTGATTCGACTGATGTGAGAAACAACATCGAACTGCTCACATTAAGCAGATTTTATTTTAGACCACTTTTATTTACCACTATTTATTCATTGAATGCAATTAGAGTAAAACACCAGGACGGTGAAAGATTTGTTTGGCTTATCGATGCTTTTTAAATAGATCGCCGAGATGAAGTTCACACTTTGTTGTTTTTTCGACCTTGCTTTTAACACAAAAAGAAAAATGTTGGTTTTTAATTAACGGACATGGTGAAGTCTATTAATTATTTACACTGCTTGATTTTTACATTTTTTTCCGCTTATTACTTTTACTTTTACCAATCAGGTTACCCTTATCTCACCACGAGCAACATTTACAAAAGGTAAAACAATTTACGACAGCATAAGACACATCTTATTTCTTGTATATTATTTCTCATACATATATATATATATAACCTGCTGCTGTAACGCACGGTTCTTTTTTTCCAAGATTCAATAAACCCGCACTTCAGTTAGTATAATTCAATTGATTAGTCAAAAGGAAAGAAAAAAGAAAAAAAAACCCGGGAGCAATAAAGAGAATAATAAGAAGAAGATAGATATAAACTGTATAAATATAAAGACGAAAACAACAGGTAACTGTAGTGACCAAACAACTTGAAAGAATTCGCATCTACCAAAGCGCCTCCAAGTCAGGTCAACCTTCGAAAAAGACATTTTGAAAAATATCAGTTTGCACTTTTAAAAGCGGCATCAAATTGTCATACAAAACCTCAAAAACTCATTCTCGGAAGTCTGCCAATCACATGCGTTTATGAGAACTCAAAGGTGCGTCCCAACATGTCCATTTATATATATATATATATTTTTTTTTTTTTATTTTTTTTTTTTACAAGGTCTCATCTCAAGTGAGAGCCAAAGTAGTGTCAAAGATCAGGTCCTGTAAGGAAACACACCACAACAGCCAAAAATAAAAGCCTTGCAGATACAGTGAGTCTCATTAAAGGACTCACTCCCTAAACTCACCTCAAACCCGCCAAAAGTCTATCAGTACACTAGCATCTTGTCAAATCGCTTTTGTACTTGGGATTAACCTTATATACAAATGTTTGAAAACTGTATTTTTTTTGTACACTTCGTTCCATTTTAAAGAATTTTTTTATTTTATGAAAACTGTTTTCAATAACATATTTTACTCACTTTGAAAGATTTAAAGATTAATGCAAATTTTATCACTGTACAATCTATTGGATACAAATATGACTAGACGTTATTATAAATAACTAAAAAAGTTATCATTAAGAAAAAGAATGTCTGTCGTTTTAAATGCATAAACGCTATTTACAAAAGACAAAATATTTTACGATGACCTCTAACATTTTATATTAGATCTCACTGATGACAGGATTGACCACTAAGATAATTTGTCAGTTTTCACACAGCGCTCATTTATAGACATTGTGCAATAAAAGATTCTATTAGATATGGTTTCAAAGACAAGACTAAAGTGATTGTTCCAGTGGCTTCCCGCATTAACAGAAACTTACAAAGCAATCAGTCGGTCAGTGCAGAACAGTGGTCAGTGCAAATTCATGAATTCATTACTGCAAACGGTAAAAAGGCGGGAATAGTCAATCATCTATACATGATCTTTTGAATTTTCTTTTACTCTGGCAAGATGCATCATTTAGAAATAAAACAATGTCTTGTGGGCTCTAAGATGTCAAGTCATGTTCTCATGTCATTAATAACAAGATATCTGGAGTTCAAATCAGGTTAAGAATCTCATTGTTTGTTTTAAGTGAAAGTAGAGACTAAAGCAGTATTTAAACAGTGGATACAGGTGCTGAAGACCAAACACTGAACAAAGGTGACACTAGTGTGTTGGCTGTTTTACAGATCACCCAGCTGAAGATCGAGAACAATCCCTTTGCAAAGGGCTTTCGTGGAAGTGACGATATGGAGCTGCATCGCATGTCAAGAATGCAGAGGTGAGTCTGTGAAGAGTGGCATTTACATGAGCGAGTGCTTGCATAGAGTTAATTATAGTGATAAACAAACCTATCAGCCATCCTAACAGCTCAGGTTAGGAGCACCCTCTTTATATAGGTGTCCTACACATAGCCACTCTGAATATACTCACAGCAGGCCTGACAGGTAACTTGACCAGCGTCGTCTAATGAGCAGTTAGATTAAAACTAAACAAGGCAGTGTTGATCAATGCACACACACTCACCCAGCACAGATACAAACCAGAGACAGCTGCTTTCACAAAGGCAGTGCTCTTGACTGAGGGGACACTTGTTATTTGAGTGTTCCTCTTAAAAAACGTTCACTGTCGGAGTTGCTGACTCTCATCTGACTGGCCCTACAACCATGGCAATATCTCTTTTTCATCTCTGTGTAGATCCAGAACAGTTGTGATATAGTTGGTCCAGTGGAGGCAAAGACCACATGGCTCGTGTTCTTATTTTCTCCAGATGACTGCATATAGAGTGTGGAAAAACACATTTTCAAAGCAGAAAATCTGGTCGTATGGGCCACAGCAGCCAACACAGGCGTTGTCCACTCCAAAATGACAGACTTCATGATACACTAGGAAAAAATGGCAATGCTTTTTCCATGCCATAGTTAACTTTGTCTGTTGTTACTTTTAAACAAGCAGAGAAAGAATT
The DNA here is from genome assembly GCF_018340385.1 of Cyprinus carpio. NCBI lineage: Eukaryota > Metazoa > Chordata > Actinopteri > Cypriniformes > Cyprinidae > Cyprinus > Cyprinus carpio. Next base: position 477,089 of record NC_056574.1, on the reverse strand, counting down.
GACTAATGTCTCCCATGAGAGCCTTCTATTGAGTTTCCAGATAATGACCTGAAGACTTTTAGACCCAACTAATGCCTGTACGATTCTCCTACTGAATCGTTTACACAGCACTGCAATTAACATGACTTTATGCATTCAGCATAAGGTTTATTCCAAAGGTGGTGTACACGCAAGGAAACCACTATTCATTAACAAGAAAAGAGTAATACATCATAAAACTACAGAGTGAAGCTCCACCATGGTGCTCTGTAGAAGTCAAAGGTCCTGACATCCTATCTGTCCTCCACTGTCAAACACTGAGACGAAGCAGGTCTGGTCTTAGTTAAACTCGGGCCAACTGAAAACCAGGTCAGTGGTTCAAAAGAAATAGTGTAGGAATTAAAGCAAAGTGCCTCTTACAACTTTCATTGATTAATTGGCATGGAAAAGCCCCCGTTGCAGACTGATGGTGAAGAGATTATTCTGGCGCAACGGTGTGCGTCGATGGTGGATGTGGTTAGTTACCAATGGAATTGTTTCAAGATCCCTGACTGAAAGACAGAATGTAAATGTATGCCATGAAATGGCTCATGAAATCCGTTCTGTTCCCTAAAGCACCAAGGAGTATCCGGTGGTCCCTCGCAGTACTGTACGTCAGCGGGTTGGCACCAGCCAGAGTCCGTTCGGCAGTGATGTCCAAGGTCTTTCTACTCCTAGCGGCATGAGCTCTCAGTACTCCTGTGAGAACGGGGTCACGAGCACATCCCAGGATTTGGTTCCTCAGTCGAGCTCTTACCCTCTTCCCCATGAACACAGCCAAGACTATCACTGCATTAAGAGGAAAGGTGGGTCCATCATGTCACTTGACATTTTACTTTTAGTGTTAATTATCAGTTGGGATATTTCTAGATCAGTGGTTCTCAACCATACTCCTGGAGCCTACATGTTTCCTTAATCAAACACACCTGATTCAGGTCATCAGCTCATTAGTACAGACTCCAGAACCTGAAATGGGTGTGTCAAGCGAAGGAGACATGCAAAATGTGTAGTGTTGGGCTCCAGGCATGTGGATGAGAACCACTGCTCTAGATGGTACTGAGTTCATTTACATTCCATTTTATCTGTGCAGTTGAGGACGACTGTCACACAGGAGAGCACTCGTACAAGAAGACCTACGTGGAAAGCTCATCCAGTGAGGACGATCACTACTATCGACCTGTAAGCTACACTCAGTCTCTGGGTCTTAACGGCGCTCCCTACAGGGCCGAGTCTGGCCAGCGGCAAGCATGCATGTATGCCAGCTCATCGCAATCCACTGAGCCCATGCCCAGCCTGGAAGACATCAGCTGCAACACCTGGGCGGGCGTCTCACCTTACGGCGGCTGCTCAGTGACGACCATGCAGCAGATGGAGCGACTGCCCTACCAGCACTTCTCAGCTCACTTCACCTCAGGAACCCTCGTGTCCAGATTGAGCGGCGTCGCAGGCCATGCCTCACCACAGCTGGGAGACACCCATGCAATGTACCAGGGCTCCATGTCCCATCAGTCGCTGGGCCGCCAATGCAGTCCGAGTGCAGGAATTCAGTCGCCAACTGGCAGCCTGCAGGGCAACGAGTACTTGTACACTCATAGTATACCCCGCACCCTGTCCCCGCACCAGTACCACACGGTGCACAGCGTAAGCATTATGCCTGACTGGAATGAGAGCAGCTAACTGGATCCTCTCAAGCAGCATAAGAGGAGGAGAGGCGCTTTTCTGCATATTTATATTTTTTTATATCTATGCTGCCTTTGAGAGCTTGCGGCATAGACAACTTCTGTCATAAACAGTTTGAGGCTAGTTCAACTGGCTGAGGCAGCAATCAATGTCTCAGTGTTTGAGAAGGACAGTAAAATGAGACATGGATTTCCATGATACAGACTGTATATCAGGGACAAAGAACTATTCCCTTTCAATGCAAAGACAAATGCACAAGGATTGCAACAGATTTATTGACAAACCTTTTATTAAAAAAAGAAAAGGATGACAAAGTAATTGAAGAACCCAGTCCAGTTTTATAGTACTTTTTCTTTTCATTATTTGAGTTGTTTTTAACTTTGTACTTTGAAAGTATGAGGCAATATATTATAGAACAAATGTTTGGGATCTTAGGCTTGATGGTTTCTTTAAACCTATATGGGAATCTGGTCAGTGAGCACCATTTGTCTCTCAAATCACAGCAGATCGGTTTAAGTGCTGATTTTTAGCTAGTCAAGACTAACACATTTTGGTGGTGCAGACTTTGTTCAGGGATGCATTACAAGTTTTTCCCACTTAAATCAGTTTTCACTAATTATTTATGCATCTTTATGTCTCTGAACTACCAGTAGGTCTATGATACATTTGATACAAAATACAAATAATTGGATAAATGAGCACTTTTTACAAAAATGTTAGCTGGAAATTGTGTGGCACAGCACACAATACAAATTAACAGTACAACAGACTGATAGTTTAATAGTACTTATAAGCTAGTTATCATCAGGGCCATACTGGCCCCAGTGTCTCTTTTAGTACACAGATGAGTAACATCTTTCTCAGAGCACCAATCACAGAGTGAATAACTCAAAAATGCTTTAGAGTTATTCTAGAACATCTAAGATACAATATCGCATCAAACTTTGGTTGGATCTTTATTTTTGGACACTTGTAGTAAGCAGATTTTTCCTGTTAATAATATTTATTTTTCTTGTATTTTAAAACTTTGTTACTTTACCTTAAAGGCCATTTGCTAGGTTGACTATTTTCATTACTTTGAGTTTGTTAGTCAGACTTTCTTTTTAGATAAAAAAGAGAGGGAGGGAAATGCTGAATTTTTTTTTGAATGCCTACAAATAACTGTCAAAAACATACAAACATGAATTATGTGTACATACAACAAAATGTACATAGAAAACAGAATAAATGTAAAATATTCTTCCTTGAATTCTGAGTTTATTTAATGCAAATCTACTGACTGACGGGGGAAGTCGTGGCCTAGTGGTTAGAGAGTTTGACTCCTAACCCTAAGGTTGTTGGTTCGAGTCTCGGGCCGGCAAAACAACTACGGAGGTGCCCTTGAGCAAGATACTGAACCCCCAACTGCTCCCCGGGCGCCGCAGCATAAATGGCTGCCCACTGCTCCAGGTGTGTGTTCGCACTGTGTGTGTGTTCACTGCTGTGTGTGTGCACTTTTGATGGGTTAAATGCAGAGCACGAATTCTGAGTATTGGTCACCATACTTGGCTGTATGTCACATCACTTTTAAATCCATGCCATGATACAATGCAGTACCATAAGCCTATTAACACTTGACTCCATGAATAGCCTTAATGGATTTGAGTAATGAATTTTCAGACTTGGTGGAGCTGAAGATTGCTGAAGTGATAGAAGACCATTTAAACAACTAACCTTAACTATTACAACAAAACAAACATCATAGTGTTATCCTAGAAGTTAAAGCACATCCATTCAAAAACGACAATCTTTTTCGCTGTTGAGCCTATTTGAGTGCTTCGTTTTGTAATCTATTTGGTTGAGGAATGTCTTGTATTTTTATCAGATATTAATGATGGTCTTGACAAATTAGCAGTTGTTTAGAAAATCCTTTGGATTAAAGGGGGTTTAACCAACAATTACATCCTTTGCAAGGCCTATCTCTAAATCTTTAAAATGTCACCCTTAAAAAAACCTGTCCATTCTGAGCCAAAATGGAGTTAACCATTGACCTCTAGTGGCAGTCAGTGGATCGCTGAACTGATAATTAAAAAAAAAACTGGAAAAGCTGATTAAAAAAAAACAACAACAAAAAACTCATCTGTAAAAAGACACATGCATTCAGGGCAAAAAGACAAATGTGTGCTTGTTTTGATTTTATAAAACAGTAGGATTAAGCTAAAAGGATAGAGTGTAAAAAATAAAAAAATTCTGGGACCAGACCTGCCTCACTGAAAAACTGATTAAAAACAAAAATCCAAAAGAACAATCCTACACAATTTTTTTTCAATACTTTTTTTTTTTTTTTTTTTTTAGCATTGATTCCACACAAATCAAACACTAGATTTTCGGTAACACATTACAATAAGGTTTTATATGTTAACATTAGTTAACCACATTAGTTAATATGAACTAATAATGAACAATACTTTTACAGCATTTATCATTACAGTCAATGTTAATTTCAACATTTACAAATAAAATTGCATTAAATACAAATATAAATCGACAGTTTTATTTTTTAACATTAATACTGTGAACTAATATGAACAATTACATTTTTACTAACACTATCAAAGATCAATAAATCCTTAAAAAATGTATTGCTCATTGTTAGTTCATGTTAGCTTATGCATTACCTAATGTTAACAAATGGAAACTTATTTTAAAGTATTCCCAGTTTTTCTTTTGACCGTAGTGATTCAAGAATTCCAAACAATGATTGCGCATATGAAGTTTATTGGTGAGTAATGTACAGAATCACAGCTCTCACAACTGTTTATTAGTGTTTTTCAGTCGCTTGCCTCTCTCTCATTCAGGACAGGTCTTTGGCCGAAACTGGTGACCTTCCCAGCAGACACCTTTGATCTGACGGATGGGGCCTCTCTGGACAACCTGCTCCTACGCATCCAGTCTTATCCCTCGCCGGGACCCTGAGCAACCCCCAACCAGCCGGAGAAATTCATTAACCCTGTAGCCTCCCTGCCTCGTCCCTACTGCTTAACGGCTGATTTATGAGCACGCCCCCCCACGCATCTTCCGATCAGCCAAACATGCATATGTGACTCAAGATGGATTATACCGTAGGTTTCTGAAAAATGTTTTTAGACAGGCTATGTTTTTCAAAGGCAGGTTCACTGGACTAGCCATCAGGGTTTAAGTGGTGAGGGTTAGAGCCATTAATTATGTGATGAGCCATTGTAGACTTTAATAATCCTAAAGAAGAGAATTAAGAGTTAAAAAGAACAGGAGGAAAAAAATGCCAGTGTATTATTGATAGACTGACATGAAATAAAAGTCGGCTTATATTTGGCCATGTGAAGCTAATGATTAAAAGCACTAGCTCTACCTTTTGTTAGTTCAATCAACAGCCTAATAAATATGACTGTTCTGTAGGTCAACTCACCTTCATTTTTATAGCGCTTTATTGAGATAATAACAGAATTAATTATGGAAAGCTAGAGTTACATGATAAATCATATTTCAATCATGGTCATGATTTATGCTTCTCTCGGTTTATTAAGCATAATCCTCTGCGATATTTGTCCGCTGGTAATCTATCCTGAAAACATTTCATTTTCATTTGCATTATTTTGTACTGGTGTGTATATATGTAGATATAATTGGTACTGGAGTTCTACAGTAACGATGATGATATTCACATAAATATTCTGAATTGTAAAGGGGGCCAGCAAACCAAAGACTCACACACAAAAAAAAAAAATATATATATATATATATATATATATATATATATATATATATATATATATAGGGAAGTTGGAGTAATGATAAACTACAGCCTTACTCAACCCAGAATCTGTAAAGAAAACAAATCATTGTCATTGGCCTGAATGAGCAAAGAGAAATAGAAAGAACAAGAGCATTCCAAAGGGGAGAAAAACGAGAGGGGGATTACTTTATTAAGATGTAGTGAAATGCTGCTGACTCGTGACGGATGACTAGTTCAAAAAGGAAGGGTCCGAGAGGCAAATCTGTCTGCCGCAGGAGTCGCACAGCTGCTTTGAAACGTTTGCATGGGCCAAACTGTAGCAGTCAAAGCCCTGTCATTGGAAACACTGAGAGTCTGGCTCCCCGAAGGCACCGTCGGATCTGCTGCACAAGTCTCTCGGGAGCTCCACAATGACGAAATATAGCATTTGGAGAATTCTTAGGTTATTTCGTGATTTTGAATCTCTTTCTATTGTCAGTGAGCAAATCGAAGCTGAAGCCGAAAACTGGGTCACAGAGAAAGCAAATGAAGTCAAGCCTTCATCAGATAGCACGTTTTCTGGTTCATGTAAAGACGTCTGGTGTATCAGCAGAGACATGCATCACCCTGTTGACATATAGCATCTGTGCTGAACACTGGATTTGCAGCCCGGAGGCTTTCACCACCCAGGCCAGGTCTGAAGTGAAAGGAACTGGAGTGTTGAGAGGGTAAGAAACAGTGCGAAGGCCAAAAGATATCAGACCACTGTCTCACATGAGGCCCTACATGAAACCAAAACAAGACTTCAATGTGAGTTTAAAGGATAAAGGGCCGTTCACACTAATAATGATAACTATAACAATAACTAGACTAGAATCCACACCAACAGATAGAGTTTTAACATATAAAGCCAGTGATGTAATAAAGGCTTTTTAACTTTTCACTACAATTTGAGTGCCTTGGAGTTCTTGTCCTTTAATACATGCTATAAATGCTTTTTAAAATCTGATGTATTCTGATTACATGTCAATGTTTTTATCATTCACTAGCATTTTTTCGATTACTACAAAGACATCTTGAACAATAGAGGGGGACTTCTATAGCTATAATATCATCAGGTTCTGATAAAGATGAGAATTTATTGTGCTCAGGCTTTCATCTTTACTTCCACAATCACAATGAAGCATCGATCAAGACTTCAATCCTGGATGATCTCACCAAGTCCAATGATTTATTAGGACAGCCTTGTGAGACTGATGAACAGCCATGGCATAGTTAAAATCATGGGCCCAGAGATAACCAGGGGTAAAATAATGGCATTGATGTAAAATGCATTCATATCAGATCGTAATGCATGTCAGAACATCTCCATCTGTCCTTGTCATGGGAAGGCTGGATTGTCCAGTGGGGGTTTGGGAGCCCAATCTGAAACTAGGACTGGAAAATAACTTCCAGCTGTCTAATCATTAGGACTGATAAGGCACCCAATTCCCTTCACCTACAGCCCGTCTGTGGGAAAAGGTAAGAGTCCCACTGGATGGTCTGGTCCACCAAGCTACAGCTCCCTCATCTGCATTTTTTCTCCATATGGAAAATATTGAGTCTTGTGGAGAGTGGCTGTGTATTACACAGAGGGTCTGTGCCGTCTCAGGGTCTGTCTTTCTCATTATTTGTTGACAGCATGTAAATGTGTCTGTCAAGCTAAAAACCTCCAAATGTTTATTGAAGTTGCACCGGATTGATCTCACTTCATGCTCTACGTTAAGACTCTTACTAAACAGTAGTATGATGACTTTTGATTCTTGACTTTTCAGACATTGGTAATTAATGAAAGGCCAAACTGAACACAAGGACTTATTACAAGGAAGGACTTGAATCGCTGGTCTTTCCTTTAGCCTGTCTCTGTGTGGTTAGTCCAAATCTTCAACACTCTGCTCGCCTCATTTGATCTCAAGCGAGTCTCTACTACAGCGACTCACAAATCGGGCAACCAACTGGACCTCATCTACACGCGCTGTTGCTCAGTGGACAACACTTTAGTTACTCCACTGCACACCTCAGACCACTTCCTCATTACTGCTAACCTAGCACTTACTCCTGAAGCGACACATGCTCCAACGGGGGTCACCTTTCGACGGAACCTACGCTCACTCTCTCCATCTCGCCTATCCTCTGTGGTTTCATCCTCACTTCCTTCACTCTCGCAGTTTTCAGCTCTGGACACGAACAGTGCTACGGACACTTTTTGTTCCACTCTAACCTCTTGCTTGGACAACTTTTGCCCACTGTCGTCTAGACCAGCACGCACCACCCCATCTGCCACCTGGCTGTCCGATGTACTCCGTGAACATCGCTCTAAACTCAGGGCTGCAGAGAGGAAATGGCATAAATCAAGAAACTCTACTGACCTCAGTGTGTATCAGTCTCTCCTCTCCTCCTTCTCTGCAAACGTCTTCACTGCTAAAACATCATATTACCACGACAAGATTAACAACTGTTGTGACGCTCGGACACTCTTCAAAACCTTCTCTTCTCTTCTTAATCCGCCTCCACCTCCTCCTCCATCTACTCTTACAGCTGACGACTTTGCAATTTTCTTCACAAATAAGACAAGAACCATCAGTGACCAATTCTCCACACCGCAGACTGAGGATAACTTCACAACGACTAATGCTCACTCTTTCTCCTCCTTCTCTCCACTCTCAGAGACAGACGTTTCCAAACTTATCCTGTCCAGTCATCCTACTACTTGACCACTGGATCCGATCCCCACTCACCTCCTTCAAGCGATTTCTTCTTCAGTCATACCTTCACTTACTCACATTATCAACTCCTCTCTTCACTCTGGAACATTTCCCTCAGCATTTAAGCAGGCTCGGGTAAGCCCACTGCTGAAGAAACCATCTCTAAATCCAGCACTTCTAGAAAACTACAGACCGGTATCCCTTCTTCCATTCATTGCAAAGACACTCGAACAAGCTGTGTTCAACCAGCTCTCTATGTTTCTTGTTCAGAACAACCTCCTGGACAGAAACCAATCTGGCTTCAAAAGTGGCCACTCAACTGAGACTGCCCTGCTCTCGGTTACTGAAGCCCTGCGACTGGCAAGAGCAGCTTCAAAATCCTCAGTACTCATTTTGCTGGACCTGTCTGCTGCTTTTGACACGGTTAATCACCAGATTCTCCTGTCCACCCTCAGAAAGATGGGCATCTCTGGAACCACACTTCAGTGGCTTAACTCCTACCTTTCTGATAGATCCTTCATGGTGTCTTGGAGGGGTGAAGTTTCTAAGTCACAACAACTTGCTACTGGGGTTCCTCAAGGCTCAGTACTTGGACCACTTCTCTTCTCCATCTACATGACGTCATTAGGATCTGTCATTCAGAAGCATGGCTTTTCCTATCACTGCTACGCTGATGACACTCAACTCTACTTCTCATTCCAACCAGATGACCCAACGGTAGTTGCTCGCATTTCAGCCTGTCTGAGTGACATTTCTATCTGGATGAATGACCATCACCTTCAGCTCAACCTTACTAAGACTGAACTGCTGGTGTTTCCAGCTAACCCATCGTTTCATCACAACTTCTCTATCCAGCTGGGTTCGTCAACCATAACTCCTTCCAGGACAGCCAGAAACCTAGGAGTTGTGATAGATCATCAGTTAAGCTTCACAGACAATATTGCTACAACAACACGGTCCTGCAGATTTGCCTTATACAACATTAGGAAGATTAGACCCTTCCTGTCAGAGCAAGCCACCCAACTTCTTGTCCAAGCTCTTGTTCTCTCCAGACTGGACTATTGCAATGCTCTCCTGGTGGGCCTTCCTGCATGTACTATCAAGCCTCTACAACTGATCCAGAATGCAGCAGCGAGGGTTGTCTTCAATGAGCCAAAAACAGCTCATGTTACTTCTCTCCTCATCAGGTTACACTGGCTACCAGTAGCCGCTCGCATCAAATTCAAGGTACTGATGCTTGCCTACAAAACGACCACTGGCACGGCGCCAACTTACCTAAACTCACTAGTTCAATCTTATGCACCCTCCAGAAGTTTGCACTCTGCAAGTGAACGACGCCTTGTGGTGCCATTCCAAAGAGGTTCAAAATCACTCTCACGGACTTTTTCCTGGACTGCTCCCAGCTGGTGGTATGACCCCCCGATATCAAATCGAACAGCTGAGTCTTTACTCATTTTCAAAAAACATCTAAAGACTCATCTTTTCCACCTGCACTTAACCAACTAATACTAGTACTTACCCTTTCTTTTTCTTGTCTATCATATTCAAAAAAAAAAAAACAAAAAAAAAACATGGCTACGTGTTCTTTACTAGACTAACTGAGACTTGTCATAGCACTTGTATACCGTTGTTGTTCTCTCGTTGATTTGATTGTTTCTACTGTTCTCATTTGTAAGTCGCTTTGGATAAAAGCGTCTGCTAAATGATTAAATGTAAATGTAAATCAGGTCTGTCAGTGAAAAACACAACGTCCTTCTACAAATGATCTTCCTGTTACAGACATTGTGACAGATGGAGAGGGTTTTCCACCAATTACCATTTATATGTATAGCGGGTTTTGCAGTACACAAAGCAGCTTTACAGATAATAGAAAATGAACATAAACAGACAAGGAAAGCAAATTAGTAAGGAAAAAGCGAGGAAAAGATCCTATGATGTTCATGAAGCCAGAGGCGACAGCAGCAAGGAACCAAAACTCCATCGGTGACAGAATGGAGAAAAAACCTTGGGAGAAACCAGGCTCAGTCGGGGGCCAGTTCTCCTCTGACCAGACTAAACCAGCAGTTCAATTCCAGGCTGCAGTGAAGTCAGATTGTGCAGAAGAATCATCTGTTTCCTGTGGTCTTGTCCCAGTGGTCATCTGAGACAAGGTCTTTACAGGGGATCTGTCTCTGGGGCTCTAGTTGTCCTGGTCTCCGCTGTCTTTCAGTGCTGTAGAGGTCCTTTCTAGGTGCTGATCCACCATCTGGGCTGGATACGTACTGGATCCGGGTGACTGCAGTGACCCTCTGACTTGGATACAGACTGGATCTGGTGGCTATGGTGACCTCAGAATAAGAGAGAAACAGACTAATATTAGCATAGATGCCATTCTTCTAATGATGTAGCAAGCACATCGGGTGTTGTGGGAAGTGTTCCCGGTTCCGGTTTACCTAATTAATGCAGCCTAAAAATCCTTTAACAGATTTGGATATTAGAAGCGTATTAGTGTACTATGTGTAAGCCAGGTTAAAGAGATGGGTCTTTAATCTAGATTTAAACTGCAAAAGTGTGTCTGCCTCCCGAACAATGTTAGGTAGGTTATTCCAGAGTTTGGGCACTAAATAGGAGAAGGATCTGCCGCCCGCAGTTGACTTTGATATTCTAGGTATTATCAAATTGCCAGAGTTTTGAGAACGGAGCGGACGTGGAGGACTATAATGTAACAAGAGCTTTTTCAAATACTGAGGTGCTAAACCATTCAGGGCTTTATAAGTAATAAGCAAGATTTTAAAATCTATACAATGTTTGATAGGGAGCCAGTGCAGTGTTGACAGAACCGGGCCAATATGATCATACTTCCTGGTTCTAGTAAGAACTCTAGCTGCTGCACTTTGGACTAACTGGAGTTTGTTTACTAAGTGTGCAGAGCAACCACCCAATAAAGCATTACAATAATCTAATCTTGAGGTCATAAACACATGGATTAACATTTCTGCATTTGACATAAATAACATATACCTTAATTACAAAAAAATTCAGATATACAAAAACTCAATAAAACAAATACTAGAAATGTGGCTTTCTAAGGAAAGGTTGCTATCAAACAGCACACCTAGGTTTCTAACTGATGACGAAGAATTGACAGAGCAGCCATCAAGTCTTAGACAGCGTTCTAGGTTATTACATGCAGAGCTTTTAGGTCCTATAATTAACACCTCTGTTTTTTCAGAATTTAGCAGTAAGAAATTACTCGTCATCCAGTTTTTTTATATCGACTATGCATTCCGTTTCAAATTGGTATGTTTCACCGGGCCGCAAAGAAATATAGAGCTGTGTATCATCAGCTGAACAGTGAAAGTTAACACCGTGTTTCCTGATGATATTTCCCAAGGGTAACATGTAAAGGGTGAAGAGTAACGGCCCTAGTACTGAGCCTTGAGGTACTCCATACTGCACTTGTGATCGATATGATACCTCTTCATTCACTGCTACGAATTGATGGCGGTCATATAAGTACGATTTAAACCATGCTAATGCACTACCATTAATGCCAACAAAGTGTTCTATTCTATGCAAAAGAATGGTGTGGTCAACAGTGTCGAACGCAGCACTAAGATCCAATAGCACTAATAGAGAGATACAACCACGATCAGATGATAAGAGCAGGTCATTTGTAACTCTTAGGAGAGCAGTCTCAGTACTATGATACGGTCTAAATCCTGACTGGAAATCGTCACAGATGCCATTTTTCTCTAAGAAGGAATATAATTGGGGTGTCCAATCCTGCTCCTGGAGGGCCTATATCCTGCAGAGTTTAGCTCTAACTTGCTCCAACACACTTGTCTCTAAGTTTCTAGTGAGTCTGAAGACCTCTGGTGTGTTTAATTAGGGTTGTAGCTAAACTGTAGGACTTGGCCCTTGAGAAGCAGGACTGGACATGATTAATAAAGATGCCATAAAGGTTGCACAAATCAAATCGCCCTAATACCTTTTCTTGTTGATTACATTTATGTTAACCCTTCATAGTTTGTTATAATTTGCTAACATTAGTTACCAATAATAATGAACAATACTTCTACAGCTTTTGTTAATCTTAGTTATAGGGGTCATAAATTGAGAAATCAAACAGATGTTTGACATATAAGAAGTCATTGTACTATAAAAATGTACTGCAAATTTCATACCTCAAAACCTCTTTGTTAATCTAAATACAGTTTTTATTGAAACTAAGCTTTACGTCCAGTGACCTTTGATAAGGTTTGTAAGGTCTCCTGTACAGTCAGATGTCCTCACAGAATCATTTATTGCTGTTTATTATTCAGTACATCAAGCTAGTGACTAAACAGTCAACATCACACTGTTCCAACTAGTGTATGCCAAAGTGCTATACACATACAAGCAAAGCAAATACTAAAAAAAGGACCAAAAACCAACAAAAATAAATATTTAAAAAAAGAAAGCACCCATTATAATTCCTGGACCTGTCAATCACTTAACTCATGCCAAAACTACCATTACTGGCCTAATCAATGAATCTCTTATTTACATTGTGTTTGCACCATGTTAGTTATGATGCAGACATTCGTGAGAGTGCAGAAATTGCATTACAATAGCAAGATCATAGCATTGGTGACCCTTGATCAGACATAACTGCATTTTCTTCTGTTTTTGTTCAGGCCCATGCAAAAATCCACCCACATTACACCATTTTAAATCAATATAATAATTTATTCTTCTGACTCATTCCTTTTCTTAAAAAAAGGGGTTAAAGGTTAAATTGTGAGGTTTATCATTTTATAATTTATTTTGTTTTTGTGAAAACGTGTATTTCAACTGTAAATCAGTTGCTATTTCACAGTCTACAACATGAAAGAAAGCCATTATAACGTGTACATGAAAAATGTAGAAACATTGGGCACAACTATGGGGCACCATTTTCCAGCAGCAAGCATCACGACAAAAACTCAAGGTTGATCTAAAATCTAATATTGTTGGATCTTTGATAAAATAGACAAATATTTGACAAGTTGCTTTAGAGAAAAGCATCTACCAAATGCATAAAAAAATCATGGTGCTAACCAAGGCTATCTGCTCACTGTATTAACAGCAGTCTGAAATCAATACAAGCCTTTCCCTCGACACTCCGCCAGCTGTTCTTTGAGGAGTATTGATTTCCCTAAATGTAGGGGTCTGGAAGCCTCTTTCTCTGGTGGGAATGACAGTCTGTGGGCTGTCTAAACACACAAGCTCCTGCCGCAGCATGCCGAACAAGACAGCAAGGAACCTCGGAAGAGGCCGATGTGTGACTTGATGTTATCAATAAAAGCGCCTCCCACTACAGACTGGAGTCACGACCCGCCACTGTCACACAGACTCGCTGCAGCGGAGAGCCTCTCTCTAGGATGCCAACACTCAATATCTCGCTGGTAGGTCTGCCCTCTCCATCCATTCTGCTTAATGTCTCGCTGTTGTCATTGTTTTGCCGCATGTGTTTTATGCCCTCTGGATTCTGGAAAGTGCATGTTGGCACTTTTCCACACTGGCATGAGCATCAAACTAAAATATGAAATGCATGCACAAATTGAAACTGCACTAAAAAAAAAAGTACAAATAAATACATTAAAAAAATAATTATTATTACCAGAGATGGGCAAATCATATACATTGGCCAACATGGTGACTGTAGAAAATGAAGTCCCATGTTGCAGTTGAAAGGCCTTGACTGCTATATTTGCTCTAGAAAACATTAGCTGGACTAGTATTTTACCCTGTTTTGAACTAAGGGAACAACAATTTAGGATGCCATTGGACATCCAGGACTGGACACCCCTGCTTAGATGGTTTGGTAACACTTTATTTTGATGATCCACTTTATATGTTCTACTAACTATAAGTAACTTTACAACCACATGTCAACTTGCAGTCATTAGAGTACCCCAACCCCCGTCTGTTTAATATCTGCCAACACTTTATTTTGATGGCCCCCAAACACATTTTCTACTGACTATAAGTAACTTTGAAAATGCACCAACTCATTCTACTAACCCTAATCTAACAGTCTACTAAAACTCTAATGAGTGTTATTTGACATGTAGTTGCAAAGTATTTATTAGAATTAATAAAGTAGACTATCAAAATGAATACTGAAACGGAACCATTAACCGTATGTTAACACAACAGTTAACCATACATTAATGCCATGATTTTACATAACTGTTGGTTTTTTACTGCAGAAACTTTTCTGGAGTTTCTGGAACTAATTTTGGTTTAACATACTTTTTCCATCACATGAACTAGTTGACAATAACCTGGGGTTGGGTTGGTAGCACTTTATTTTAAAGTCCTGTTCAGCATATACATACAATACTATGTATTTGTTATAGTAAATACAATAACTGGGTAATAACTACTAACCCTGAACATACCCTAAAAACAACCTAACTCTGTGTGTGCACACTTGGATGGGTTAAATACAGAGAACAAATTCCATGATTTACTCACGCTCAAGCCATCCTAAGTGTATATAACTTTCTTCTTACAAAAAGTAATAAATTTGCTTCACGAGGCTTTTAATAACCCCCCAGAGCTGTGTAGGACACTTTTTATGATGGATGGATGCAGTTTGTTGGACTTCTATTGGACTATTGAATATTACCACCCATTAACTGCCATTATAAAGCTTGAAAGAGCCAAGACACTTAGGACGGCTTAAGTTTGAGTGAATCATGGGGTAATTTTAATTTTTGGTAATTTTCATCTCTTTAAAGTGATGGTTGCTTTACTAGTTTCATGGGTATATCTTGTTCAAGTTATATTTTGCACAGGAAAGACAAAGAGCAACACAAAATCTGTTAATTCTATTGAAAGGCTACAGTGGCACAACAAACTGCTGTAAGTTCAACTGTATGAATGCAAACACTGCATTTATTCACTTTTCCCATTGTTTGTCTATTTTACTTGTGATTTGACAGTTGACAGTTGACAGAAATGAACATTTGCCAAACAATATGGTCGCCAGGTAAACTATTTCTGTTCCAGCAAAAGATCCTCAAATGGTCAAGAGCTGTTTATTGAATGCTGCATACAGTAATATACAGTTACTATAACTAGAGTAGTTAGATGCATAGTGCCTCTGTGTTATGGAGGGATTTCATGACTGTACCACTGTATTAGGTAGAGGAACAGGTTTACATTATGTAAACATTGTTTACAATATTCTGCATAGTTTGCTTCACATGTCTTCTAAGTCCAGAAATTTTAGTGCACTTAGTGTAGTGTAATACTAAAATCGAACAAACCGTTCATCCATTCCTGGTTAGTTACTATATACAAATGAACACTCTCAACATTTAAGAAAGTTCTCTCCAAAAGATGAAGCATAGCTTCTGTTTCCAGATTATCATGTTTTCCTATAAAACAAAAACAAGCTTTTATGCCAAGCCCAGACATTTTTAATGCGACACACTGCATTCATTCAAGAGCGACAATCATAGACATTTGGATTTATTGCAGTTCATCACTGAGACAGTTTGCTGGCAGATTTAGTAGCAGAAAATAGAACAAGTGGCTTTGTGAATGAATTCAGCCTTGCTGTATTACACTTCTCTTTGAGCAGAATGGCACACTGAAGATTGCTTAACTCCAAACTTGCCAGTGTTTTAAGAACACCATAGCTTTTTTACAGTGGAGAAAAAGTGGTTTCAAATTAAGTATACTACATTAATATAAAATATAATGCACTTAAAAATAAAAGTTCCAAAGGTTTTTTTTTTTTTTTTTTTTCATTTTGGGTTGCCCATCGAACCGAATAATTTGATGTTTCCTTTTTGTGCAATGGTAAGGTTTCATGGATGGCAAAAGGTCTCTTGAAACAACTGATGCCAATAAAGAATCTTTATTTTTAAGAGTGCAGGGCAGAATTTTTTTTTTTTTTTTTTTTATAAGCAAGTGTAAAGTTCTGACTGGAGGATCACATATTTTGATATCTGGCAATCTCAAATATGTTCACGATATTTATTCAAATAAATGGTCCAAGTGTTGACTCTGGGCAGACCGATCCAATGGTTTGGTTACCAACATTCTTCAAAATATATTATTTTGTGCTCAGCAAAAGAAAAGAAAACTCATACAGGTTTGGAACATCTTGAGGGCGAGTAAATGATGACAGTATTTTCATTTTGGGGTGTATTTCTATTAGACAGATCAATAAACTCTTTCCTGTTACACATTCAAATGGAGCATATGAGTTCAATTTTACAGGTAAAATGAACATGATACTGTAAGAAGCAACATTATCTGAGTCTTTCTAAATGAAGTGAAGTGACGTGACACACAGCCAAGTATGGTGACCCATACTCAGAATTCGTGCTCTGCATTTAACCCATCCAAAGTGCACACACACAGCAGTAAACACACACACACTGTGAACACACACCCGGAGCAGTGGGCAGTCATTTTATGCTGGAGCAGTTGGGGGTTCAGTGCCTTGCTCAAGGGTACCTCAGTCGTGGTATTGCCGGCCCGAGACTCGAACCCACAACCTTAGGGTTATGAGTCAAACTCTCTAAACACTAGGCCATGACTTCCCCACCAATGATGCATTTCATAAACCATTTTGATTATATCTCAGGACAAGAACTAAAATGAACTAAGTAGTGATAAATCAGCCATTTACAAAAATTAATAACCCTAAATTTCTTATTTCCAGGTATCATATGAAAAAAGCTCATATTGTAAGATCTTCAGACATGAAAAACCTGACAGTGTGTTGTCTATCAGTGATGACAAAAACAAGACTGTGAAAACACAAGCACTGAGGACTCACTGCAGCTTTATCATGATGAATTGGCAGAGCAGCTCGTCGCTGATTGGATGACAGTGATGATGGTCAGCAGGAATCTGCCAGTCACAGGACTGACATGCTGTTTTCAGAGCATATGAAACATCTCCAGGCGCTTTAGTTTTTCTGTGAAGCTTATTCGTCGAATAACTTGGCAAACTAATCACTGGGATTAATACTATTTGTATTGTTTTTTTAAAGGTCTGGCCCAAATATGTGTTTTGTTTTATATTGATGCAAAGAAAAAGAAAGTAGTGTGTGTGTGTGTGTGTGTGTGTGTGTGTGTGTGTGTGTGTGTGTGTGTGTGTGTGTGTGTGTGTCATACTGTGTAAACTTGGGGCAAGAGATCCAGGTTTGGGGAAGATAAAGACCTCTCGCTAGAATGTAAACACTCTGTAAAGTGGCTGTGGGATCAGAGGCTGTCATACACACACACGTGTGTCAGGGTTAAGCAGTGTTCTCTTTAAGGGCTGCTTTCCCTCTTAACCCCTTCGGAGGGCAGACTTTGGAGAAAGATGTTTACAGAGAGAAAGCTCAGAATTACCATAACGAGGGGTTTAACTGGGACTGAACGATGTTCTGGTAAGCTCGAATGAAAAAGGTAAAAAAAAAAAGTCCACTACCACATAGAATCAAACCAATTCCTACAAAGTAGTACAGGTTTTCTTTTCATTCGAGAAACAATTTGTGTAACGTTAAGTGTGCAGTATCCATATGCAGAATTACTTAATCTTTTTTATATACAATTTTACAACCTGAACTAACCTTGTAATGTCACACAAAGGTCATATTATTAGATATCTTAAGGATCATTGTCTGAGAGGGAAAATAATTTCATGTTAATATGAAAAAAACCTGCATTATTTACAGGTGGAGTCTGTTTAACAGCCGCCATACTGGAATGATGAAACGTTGTCCTCTCTGAGGATTAATCAAGAAGCATTACACAGCCAAAACAAAAGGTTATGCTTCTTAAGCTAATGCAATAAGATTAAATTTATTAAAACCCCACATCTGAATGGTTGAAGAGAACATTTACTCAAAAAAAAAGTAAACTGAAAAAAAGAAAAACAGTAAAAAAAACGCTAACATCCTAACACGTGGTTACCTTCTGAGGAAACTTTGAACTACATCCTCTAGGGGTGGCTATAGGGAGAAGCCTTCAGCGTGACTGGTGTCTGAAGCATACATCTAAACACAACAATGATATTGGCCGGCGACAATCTATGATGTCAGCCTATAAAAGGGAGCCAGTAGAACACGTCATCCTCTTCTTCGCCTTCACGACTGTTTGTTTGGAGTTGCATACTGGTGAGAACACAATTCTGTTTGTTGTTATCATGGCAAGCACTAGCACTAGCAAGGTGTTTAAGAGGTGTGGATCCGTGTCAGCGTTATCTGACACCCGATGACACACACGATCTTTGCATCTCCATTAGAAAGCGCCGCTTTCGTTTGTCCCTCTTTTCAAAGATGGTGGGGCAGCCATCAGTTCCCCAGGGTTCAGGACCTGCCACTGCTGAGGCACAGAGGAAACTGAGTTCATGGGGTTCTCAGGTGGACCTGGCCGATGAATTGAATAAGGGGCTTTCCTTTACTCGTTCGTCAGTCACGGAAGAGAGAGAGCTGTTGGAGGATGACACTATTTCTCTGACGTCATCTGATCCAGCAGCCAGTGCTCTGCTGGCTCCCAGCCAGGAAGAGCAGGAGATGTTTGATGAGGACGAGGAAGTTGAGACTGAGTCCTCTCAAACCTCCTGCCCTGAGTATGAGGAGCTGCTTGACATTATGGAACATGCCACGGCAAGACTTGACTTGCCATGGAAGTGGACTAGGGGGGTGGTTTCTCGTGGCCGGCTCAATGAGCGCTATCTTTCTGATCATAACCCTCCAGCCCAGGTGAGCCTTCCATTTCTTCCTGATCTTCATGTGGAGATTGAGAAGACTTGGAAAAATCCGTTCTCTTCACGTGTCCACAGATTTCAGCATTCTAGTTATGCCAATATTGAGGGGATGCACTAAAGTGGATATGAGAAGGTGCCTCCCATTGAAGAGACGCTAGCCTGCTATCTCGCTATAGGAGATACATCTTCAAAAAACATCTCATCTGAATGGTAAGCCGTAAAGGGTCACTTATAAGCATGCTACTCCCAGTTTGAAGTGTAACTGTCTTGGTTGAGTTGGTGATTCTCCCCTCACATGGAGGGTTTTCTATGAGATACACCTTTCTCAATCTACATGCGCTCCTTGAGCGGGCCACAGTCATGTAGGGTCTAGGCCTGTCTAGGGGACAGGTTCTTGGTTACCCTTTAGAAATGGTGTTTCTAAATCCATGCTATGGTAAGTGCACACGCTCAGATTCTTCACACTTTCTAAAATCCTGTATGGTAAGGGATATTCGCTGTAGCCTCGTTCCCTTTCTATGAGTTGGTTAGGCCCTGGTTTTTACCTTGGGCTCCACTCAACCTATGTCTCTCTGTTGGTTCTTTACGGTATTTCTAAATCCATATCTATGGTAAGTGCTCACACTAGTTCATGGCAGGTGCGCACGCCAGCTTTTGTGCACCTTATTACATTCACATTTACATTTACATTTACATTTATGCATTTGGCTGATGCTTTTATCCAAAGCGACTTACAGTGCATTCAGGATATACATTCTTAAAAAGCCTTTATTGTAAGGGTGACACATTTTTGCCTCGTCCCCTTTTTCTGAGTTGGCTAGGCCCCCGGTTCTCGCCTTGGGACCCACTCAACTTATGCATCTCTGTTGATACATTTCTGAGCAGGGTGTTGTTACCTAAGATCAGTCGAGTCAGTTCTTTGAGCAGGTTTATTCAGAACTGCTGGTACTCCCCTGGGTGACAGGTCAGGGTCTGGTTTTAGACACCTGGCCTTATCCCCTTAAAGGAATCTCTTTCTCCTGATTCAAAGCCTCGAGCTATGCCCTAGGCTTGGGCTTCCTAGCCCAGCCCTTAACAGGTAAGTTATTTTAGGGTATGCAGCTCAGGCCCTTGGCCAAAGGGGATGATGTCACTGGCAGCTGTGAAGACGTCCTTTGGGGCAACTCCCATGGCTATGGTAGACTTGGTACTTAATGCTTGCCTTGGTTTTGTGCATGCACTCCCCTCAGCATGGCAGCATGGGTATACCGTTCCCCATAGCGACCCCTAGAGGAAGCAGTTAGAAGTTCCCTCGGAAGGTTTCGGACGTAAGTTTCAGACAAAGAAGCAGATGACATGTTCTGCCAGTGCCCTTTTATACTGTGGATGCGCCAGTAGTGACATCATAAGCTGTTGCCGGCCAATATCATTGCCATGTTTAGATGTATGCTTCAGACACCGGTCACACTGAAGGCGTCTCCCCATAGCAACCCCTAGAGGACGCAGTGCCCTATTCCCTTCTCAGGAAACCATGGTTACATACGTAACCTGAGACATTCTCCCTCCTAATTGCCAGAGCTCCTTGGGAATGGCCTATTTCAAGTTTTCAAACCTGTCATTCAACTGCAAGTTGGTCGACTCTACAAAGAACAGTTACAGTTTTACATTGTTCAATGCCCCAGAAATCCCATTGTTCTTGGTTATCCCTTGTTAGCCCTCCACAATCCCAACATTCCTTGGACCGAAGGAGAACTCTGCCTATGGTCAGTCTTTGTTTCACTGTCTCCAATGCTTTCCACAATTCCATGCTGTGATACTCACACTGAGCACCATAAACTCACAACCACTTAACTACCTTTCCAGAGAGTTATCGGGATCTCTTAGTGGCCCTATTAAAATAAAAGCTTCACAACTTCCTCCACAAAGACCATGGGATTGTGCCACTGATCTACTGCCAGGTACTGCCTTACCCAAGAGCAAAGTATACTATTTATCGATAACCCAAACAAAGGCTATGGAAGAATATATTGAAGCACTCAAGAGAGTTTTCATCACACCCTCTACATTCAGTACCATTCTGTGACAGTGTTTTTCTTTGTGTTCTTCAATGTTATAACATTCTGGTTATGACACAGTGAGGAGGTTTGGAATGCTGCTCATGTAAGACTCCAATA
The DNA here is from genome assembly GCF_018340385.1 of Cyprinus carpio. Taxonomy (NCBI): domain Eukaryota; kingdom Metazoa; phylum Chordata; class Actinopteri; order Cypriniformes; family Cyprinidae; genus Cyprinus; species Cyprinus carpio. Next base: position 456,039 of record NC_056574.1, on the reverse strand, counting down.
AGCCATTCAGTGTCAGTGGATCAATGTTGACTGCAGACAATGACCAGCACCTTTATTTCTACCAGGTCAAATGGTCTGGTAGAATGATCTTAAATTGATTGGTCCATTTAAAAGACTTAGGCGCGGTTTAATAGACAGGGTTTAGCCTAAATCAGGATTAAGCCATAGTTAAATTAGGACATTTAAGTAATTTTTATAAACATGCCGTAGAATAAAACATTAATGGTGTGCATCTTAAGACAAAACAAAGGCACTGACATGTTTTAAGATCAGTCAGTGCAAATTTCTTTCAGTTGAAACAGCTCAGATTTACATTTTAATCTGCGACTAGGCTTAAGCCTTGTCTGTAAAACCGGGGGATAGAGTCAGAGAGTTATACTACTTATTTGACTGGGAAGGATATGGACCAAAGGAAAGTTTCTGGGTTTCTGTCGACGTCACCCTTGACTCTTCTCTCATAATTGACTTTCCCCTGCACAATGCAGCTCCCAGACTGTGAGGACAGCCCAGTAAGACTCCAGTACTCATCAACAGAAGAGGAGATTATGAAACATCCCAACTCGAGCTTCTCTCTTCTAATTGTCAGAGGGTGCCCTATGGAGAATATTAGACTTTATCCTCAATCTGTCCCATGTTCCATATTTCCTATTTAAGCGGCTTGGTCCCCACAGTTCCCTGCAAAGTATTGTTTGCCCTGGCTGCAATTTCACGCATTTTCTCTTTGTTTATAATTGACTTCTTTTGGTTTACCTGCCTTGCTCTCTCATTTCTCTCTTGGATTTGTGTTTTGGATATGGTTGCCTATTTTGACTGCTCACTTTTTGTCTGACCCTGGACTCTGTTAGATGCCTTACGAATGTGTATTTTTACTTTTTTGCTTCACAATAAATCTCTGCATATGTAATAGCCCTTTCTCTCTGAGTCATCCATGTTACTGAAACATTCAGAAATGTGCAAACATGCTTGTATATTTATGAATTGCTTTGCATTTATAAAACTTATTTTGTGAATATAACCTTGGTTGTGCATTTGCAAATCGTATGCTGTGAATTGAACTAAATTAATTAATTCATGTGTTTTTCTTACACATTTGTGAATCATATTTTTTAAATAAAGTAATAGACTATTTAAAATAAATTAATAGTTAGACTATTTTAGCTCAATATTATAGCACCATAAAATGTTTGTCTATGCTTCAAAAAAAATTCAAAATTTATTTTAGTTCAGAGTTTAAACAAATGTATTTGTCATTCAAAAAAGAATTATGGTATGTATGGATTTCATACTCTGTAATAAAGTACCTAGTTAAAAAAAAAATGATCTTAATATGAATGAATGACACCACAAAACACAAGGATAGAAAGAGAGCTGAAAATAACTGCATTAGCATGGAAGAGCATGAAAAAAGTTGCAGTCTGGTCAACTGACACATGTGAAAGTTTTTGTTCCCTAGGTCATTTCTACATAGTTCAGCTCTTCTGGGATGGTATATACAATCACATGCTTATCTCTCAATGTGACTACGTCTGAGATTGATGAAAGCACAGGTGGTTGGTCAGCACATATGTTTGAAAAATCCATTCTGTTCGTTTAGTCTGCCTATGAGGATCAGCCACGTGTGCACATCTAGAAGGAACTTTGATGTGTTTAAGAGGCAGCGATCCTGTTATTTTTAGATAAGAAAAAGCAACATTAAACGCTCTGTTGGCCAGTGCCTTGGTTGGGGATATTTGTACGAGCACATTTGTTTGACTTTATGTCATAGATTGTTTATTAAGTATCTATGCACTAATATGCTTCACATTTTTCACATTTTTTATAAGACTCTTACAAATAAATCCTAAAAATGAACCCATTTAATTCACTTCTACTGTCCGGCCCAGTCCAAATAAATCTCAGGCACCACAACTCAAGAGCATCAGTTCGACTCATTCTAAACGTTCTCATAACCAAAGCAAAGGGAAAGCCTTCAGTTCACTCGGCAAAGCCATGGACATGTCCATCTTAACATTGGCTCTCGTAGTAATATACACAAAGCCTCTTGTGTAGAGAGAGGTGTTTATACTCTTGTGATCAAAGTGCTCAAGTGGCGCATAACATCTATTCTGCTCCCACGTCTCTCTCTATCCTAAAGGCTCCAGTCACCAGGGTGATGCTTCTATGTATCCCATACAACACACTTAACAAGTACTTAACAAAGCAGCTTCTGTGTTGATGAACGTGATCCGAAATATGACAGTGGCTGAATGGATGCAACCATGACCAGCTCTTAGACCATCTATGTTATCTGACTGGATGGACAGTAAGTAGATCCTCAGGGCAAAAATAACACCATCTGCATTTCGTCAGACTTATCTGTCCTTCAGCATTTGCTTCGGTCAGACTTCAGGATCTGACCAACACTATTTTGGTCCCCAGCCTTGCAGTCATCTCCATATGTGAAAAACCAGACAGTGCCATTTATAAGGTAATGAATAAATATCACCATTTTAATTAGTAAATTCTAAAATCAGACAAATTTCACATTTCAATCCCAAGTAAACAAAGCAGCACCTTATTTCTTTATGAAGGACAGAGTAGACATACGCTCATTGCTGTTCATTTGATCTGTTTACATTCTTATTTTTGTTATTTGTTTACACGTGGTTGTATTTTTTTTTTTTTACATTGCTTTACTTGTTACTTTTATATGCACATTTAATTTGCTCATTAAAACCTAGACTAGGGAATATAGTTCCATCTTTAATGTTAATGTTATTATTTAATTGTTTATGCACACAAAAAATGCATGGTGTTGTTGTTTCTGCTTTGTTTTTAACTATTTTTGTAAACAGCAAAAAAAGACAATATTGTGTCTAAAATACTGTATAACTCACAATATTAAACTTTTGTTTAACTGTTGTATAAATTCAATATCACATTTGCAATCATGCTGATAATTGGGAAAAACAGCATGGTTGCTTGTATTATTGTTTGACTACCATATACAAATTTTTGACCCCATATCTTGAATTTCAGTTATATTCTAATTGCATCCAAATAGGCTACATAGTGAAAGCATGCACTCTCAATGTATGTTTTCTTTCTTGAGAGACAATGTCAGATTCCAAATCATTAAAACAACAATTACGGTAATGTATATATGGAACAACCCTACAATTGGCCTATAGACCAACTGCGTCCAAAGAAAACCTGTTTAGCTGAAGTGGATCCACAACAGGTGCAAGTGAGTCAAAGCAACTAAAAGTCTGCCCTGTGTGCAACAGATATCAATCCAGGGCATAAAACATGGAAAAACATTAGCTGAGTTTCAGTATGACAAGGTGCAAAATGGAGTCTCACAACCGCTGATAGTTCCACTCTAGTGGACTATTCATTCTGTGATTGGACAAGCAGAAGACAGCGACCTCTCAGGGGAGCTGGTGGCACTTTAACTGGCCCTCTAGAGTATGACAAACACTGTCATACCAACAGTGTGAGGAGATGGCCATGTGAACCAGGTCTTATTAAACTGAGACAATAGACAGTTGGACTTGTGTCCCAGGACAACTTTCACTTAGGCTGGAGATCCTGCTTCACTGGATCCATTCCCAAGGCTTTAAGTACAGGTCTGCAGCAAGGTGGTATGGATGAGGGCACTCAAGCACAGGGACCTAGAAGCCACCAGCCATTGCAAATCAATATACAAGACAGCTTTTATCAATGATGGCAGCTGCAAGCATGTCCCCATTCAGGTTCCACTGGAACATGTCGGGAAGAGTTATTTTCATTTTGATCATACATTTGCAATGCAACATACTCTCCTAACAGACGAATTAAAGGTGTTAATGGTAGTTTTGTTCAGCAAGCTAAAAAGCTTAAATCAGGAGCATATTAACGTGCAAAGACACTGAAATCTAAACATGATGACTTTTATTACCATTTTGAGCCTAATTGGCTGATTTGGGCCACTAGACAGTCATATATCCCATTGAAAGATGTGGTATATCATTCCGGTGGAACAAGAGGCCATGTGACAGGCCAGTGGAAGGAAGAGACTTCAATGAAAATAAGATGTGTCAAGACAATGCGGGTCAGATGCCGTTAATGGTTGAACAGCCACAACACACAGGCAGGGCAATTAGTTTGCCTCATTATCAGTGGAGTCTCATTATCAGAGTGAACAGGAGCTTAGACCGCTGGAGATCGATGAGGAAGGTCAGTGTATCATCAACAAAAGGCAAAAGTGCTGCAGAGATAAAAGGGATCTTTCCATGGCCTTATCCTGCTGCCACGCTTGGAATTTGTCTGACCAAAATTCCTTTCATGAGACACAATAGTGAATGTTCCTGTACTTAAACTGACTTCTAACTGAATTGTCTTGATTGTGTGCAAGAACCCACATACTGATTTTCTTACTTACAAAAGTGAGTCTCTTCTGAAGGGACACATTTGAAAAATTAAACGCCATTAAAATTCTTTAAACTCTCTCACTAGTTTGTCTCCTAACAGTAGACATGCATGATCACAAGTGAATTCTGAACCCATGAACAAACATAATTTCCAACACATCCTAAATCATCATTCATTCTGTGGTGGAAATGTCATTTTAAAACATTCTGAAATAAAATGGTCTTGCTATAGCTAGCATTTTATGTATCCTAGAGACTGATTGGAAATGACTACAAAATGTTCTGTTTAAAAGTGTCACAAAGCAGTGAGCTCAATTTTACTGAATGTGCACTCGTAGAATACTGTATTTCAAATATTACAAAATATTACACATTAAAAAAAAACCTACTTGCCAACAATAATGATGATATATTATATTAATACAATTTAATATTATATTCATACAATTTAAATAATTGTTTTATTAATTCATTATTAATCAGTTGTATTAATATTATATCAGTTTTATAAATATATTTTAAAGAAAGACATTAACCGTTATATATGTATATTTAAAATGCACTAAATTGCAACTTCATTACAAATGTGTAATTACAAATACATTTAAATACGTGACATACAAGTTTCAACAGAAATTACATTTTTGTTTTCCACAAATGTCAGTATATTCAGGAATACACTTTAACTTCAAAGACAATAGAAGTAATTAAATTGCATATAAAGATGTACTGAAGTCCTACTTAAAGGGATAGTTCACCCAAAAATGAAAATTTGATGTTTATCTGCTTACCCCCAGGGCATCCAAGATGTAGATGACTTTGTCTCTTCAGTAGAACACAAATTATGATTTTTAGCTTCAGCTGTTGCAGTCTCTCAGCAGTACAATGCTTGGTAATGATAATAGAATCTATGACAGAAAAAAAAAAAAACATGCACAGAAAAATCCAAATTAAACCCTGCGGCTTGTGACGATACATTGATGTGTTAAGACACAAAACGATCTGTCTGTGCAAGAAACTGAACAGTATGCATATAGTTTTTTTACCTCTGATTCACCTCAATGTCCAAACTGTTAGAACTCTTATGAACGCACTTCACAGCGTGTATCGGAGGTAAAAAAAAAAAAAAATTATATAAATACTGTTCAGTTTCTTGAACAGACCAATCGTTTTGTGTCTTTACACATCAATGTATCGTCACGAGCGGCAGGGTTTAATTTGGATTTTTCTGTGCATGATTTTTTTCTCTCTCATAGATTCTGTTACCATTACCAACCATTGTACTGCTGAGAGACTGCAACGGCTGAAGCTAAAAATCATAATTTGTGTTCTACTGAAGAAATAAATTGACCTACATCTTGGATGCCCTGGGGGTAAGCAGATATACATCAAATTTTCATTTTTGGGTGAACTATCGCTTTAAGTGAGTCAAAAACATCCTAAAGATCAACTAACTGCATTTAATATGAATTTTTAATCTCAAAATTGCAATTAACATGCAAATCACACTACAACTGAGGGATGTGTTTAAAAAAAATGCTAAATCATCTAAAAATAAGTACTGAAATATGACTATGTAGCTCTGTTTATGTCAACATCATTTTAAACATGCACACTGCTGTAATGATTTTCTACATTTTAATAATAAAATTTTTTAAATACCTAAAATACATTGTGAGGTCATGATAAAATGTTTCCAAAACAATAATAAAAGTGCAGCTAAAAAAACACACAATGATTTAAGTTAATAGAAAGTTTCTGAAAAGCTCCAAAATATGCTAGTTAAATTAGATGCATGACATTATGGTAGCGATAACACTTCTCTTAAACAGCATTTTGGTCAATGTGGATTACCGAGAGCACTAGCCTTCATCTTGTGTTCACTGCCTTAATCTCCACCCTCTTCCCACACACACGCACACACACTCATCAGACAGTCTGCATGGCACCAGACAGCAGTGAACAGTCGAATAGGATGTGTGAGAGCCCCCTGCTGCCAAGAGGCGGGCAGAAGGAGGAAACAAACCCCTGCTAATGGAGACATAACATGCTCACCGGAGCAGAAACTCAAACAAACGATTAATGGGCAATGGACCCTCTGCTCCCTCTCCTCTTCACCATCACTTTCTCTCTACTTATCTCTGTCCGTCCTTCCGCTGCTGAGACTGGCATCTCAGAGTCACGGCAGAGACACTCCTCCCTCAGCGTCGCCCACAGACAGAGCATGTGAGCAAAACCCTCGGGAACAGCATATTAGAACCAACCTAACCAATGCATGACAACAAGTACTAAACAAAAACTGTAATATCAAACAATTCTGTTATACTTTGAGGAGCATAGATTGTTTGAAATGCCAAAATGGACAGCCATTCAACTCATCTGGAGCAATGAGAGGAAGTGGTGTTTTCTCAGTCAGAACATATGAAGAGAGACGTCAGGCTGCGGTTGTCTGTGCAGGGCTTTAGGATAAAAGGGCAAACATCTATAAGCAGACTCCATGTCTCACAAATCCCTCATGAATCTCCAAGTCGCTTTGCTGCACTCGGATGGAAGATGTGACCTAATGAAGCAACAATGGCACAGCCAAAATAGGATTAGAGTTGAGGTTATTAGGCCAGAGCTCAAGCCCCAGGCCCCCATCAGGACGGAGGTCCCTTCGAAAGCACATCAGCCACAGAAGCAGATCTGAGATCAGCTCCGCTCCTGAGATCGCAATGACCGAGATGAGCAGACGGTGGAGATGATGGTCTCAGATCAGCAGCTTGGGGCAAGTTCAACTAGAGTGCACCACACACATCATAACACAGCCTCCGAATATATCACACGACGTCGCGCAATGCTTTGGTGTCGACCTCGACTCCGCTAGCCAGGCTCTATTCATGGAAGTTTCTTTTTGATAAATTCAACTTGTTCAGAAATCACCTTGCAAATATAAAACTGAGTAAACAATCGCTAATCGCTAATAATATGTGGCTTCCAACAACGTGTGAAAGAAAAGACAACAAATCCCCCAAGAAGCATTCCTGTAACTCAAACATTAGAGCATGGCGCTAGCAGTGCTAACGTCATGGGTTTGATTCCTAGGGAATGCGTGAACTGATAAAATGTGAACCTTGAATGCAGTGCAGGTTGCTTTGGATAAAAGTGTCTGCAAAATGCGTAAATGTAAATCTAATAAGATCAAAGAGATTTTTGGAAGACATTTTTGGTAGAACGCTTGCTTTTCAAAGGCACAATCTCTGGTGTAGCTAGAGCTAGTGCCGCTTCGCATGTGTGCGGTGGAATTGGCGTAATTGTTCTCTGTGGGCTGAGTAGCTCTGATCCGGTAGCTGCCACCAAAGTACTTCAAAATGGGGGAGCCTCACGCTCATGTGTTTTGATTAGCAGGTAATGATCTTTGATCTAATGCGCTGACTGGGAAAGTGCGGCTCCGATAGAATTCCGGTAGATGCTCGGTCGACCTGGAGCCAGTGTCAGTTCTCATTAGGGCTGCCGTCTCCGTGACCTCCCATCTGCCTGAGCGGGGCCCCTCCTCTCAGCTGGAGAGCCCTGCGTAATGATATCAATAGCAGCAGGGGTGCAATGAATACAAATCCGCGTGCAGAATGTTTGGACAAGAATCCCCTCCGAAGCCCCCCACAAACGAGGCTCTGTCCCTCTCCCCGACACAAAGGGCAGATTCAGTCCTAATCCGCACAGTCAGCCAGTGGACACGAGGACACACTGATGGCCAAACTCCCTCCAGTGGTGGTTCAGTTTGAGAACTAGCACAACATCAAACCTCTGGGTAACCCTGTCAAATGACTAATTTATACTGTCCCTCTATCTGTAAGGAGTTGTTTGTATGAGTTTATTAAAGATTAATTGCAAGTAATTGCATGTATCAATATTTGTTTGTTAAGTTAATCAACACCATGGCATAAATACAGTGACTTACCTCTATCCATTGACTGTTTATCAGCATCCCTCCTCTGTCCCATCTCCTCAGTTCAAATTCATACTACACTTATACAGGGGGGTACTCTAGGTTCAGGCCATTCCCGATCTCGGAGCCCTCCCTGGACAGAACGCCAAGAATGCATTACCATACTTCAGCTAATTATATGTAAGCATGAACTCGTGAAATTCCATTATACTCTCTTCTATTTCTGAATGTGTCCTGCATCTGCACTGACTTGCATGAACATAAAAGTGATACTTAAAGCTTGATTTGTTTCAATGGTCAGAAAATTAATTACGGAATAATCATAAACTGCACTAAACTGACCCCAATTAAAATATTTATTTTGACACATGGCAATTTACTGCAGAACACTCTTGGTCAACCATCTAAAACTAGTGCCTCTGTTTTCCCAAATTTGTACAGCAAAGTCTTAAACTGTGTGTACTCGCCGTCACCAACATAACACAACGACCTGTGTAAGAGCGAGCGTGTCAAAAATTTGATTTCCACCTCTGGTATTGACACAGTTGGTTTGGAATCCAGCCATAGATTCTGGTAACAAAAGCATGTTCATAGTCTTGCTAAAAAGACCCCCAATTAAAAAGCAATGGTAAAGGGCCACACATCTCTGCATCCATATTACGGGCAGCAGAAACACCATAAAATGCGTCATTAGTAGTCCTGTTTACAATCAGCAGTGGGGCAGAGTCTTGCTGTCCCTAAATAAGTTATTCCTATGAAGTACTGTTACTGGAAAAATGTCTAATCTTCTTTTTGAGAAAAAAAAGCATATTTGGATGTAAGGATTAAAATGATAATTGTTACAAAACTGCATAGGATCTGCAATGGTTATTTTACTTTTAATAGCAGGTATCAGGAATTTTCTTTTTTTTTCTTCTTTTTTTTTTCTTCCTGATGCAGTTTTCATTGATTGATGTATTTAATGCATCTTCAGAGATGGCAGCAAACACAACCACCAGACAGACAGCTGTGCCACATTTGCAAAAAGTTGCAACTCATAAATAAACGAATTGTCTGTAATGTGTTAATGAATGCATTCTAGAACCATCAAAATCTCATTTATGAGAATCACTTTTTCCTTTTAAATAACTTTTTAATCAAATAAGATTATTTTAAAACATGGCAATAGCACAATGACATACATGTGGTTGCTTGGTCTCATCCCAAAAATAAAAGTTCATTTGTCAGTTCCCTGGGACGAGTAAAAGGCTGCACAGCCCTTCTGTGGCGAGATGTGATTTCCATTAAAAATTAACCAAGCTGCATGTAATCACTTCAGAACAGGCCTGCTGGATGTGAACAGGGGTGTGAGGATGTCATCTCCATCACTCTCACACTCAATGGCTCCTCCAACAGAGAGCTTTTTATACAAGTACAGCGCAAATGCATTAGTATGAATTAAACGTAGCCCCTTAACCCTTCACAAATAATACATCAGAGGTACACTGCCATGCATGCTAGTGCGTATCATTATGCTGCTCTGTTATTGGAACCATATAATGAGGCTGGCCGTTATCAAATCTCTCCAAATAACAAAAAGAACTAGTTGGCAATATTAATCTTACATATTAAAGTCAACATGAGATAAAAAACAGAGCCCATTTACTTTCCCAGAACATGTTGCAGGTTTTATTGTGAATGATTCATCAGTGCACATTATTTTGTATGAAGAAAAACAAGTTTTTCAAACTCGCTCTGCTTTGAAACAAAGTTGTTTTCTTATCTTTTTTTTTTTGCCTGAAAACTCTACAGGTTGAGAAAATATAAAGAGGCATAATCTAATATATTTTTAGCATATTATATATGTAATGTATTCATTTTTATGTGTGTATGTACATGCACTCATGTCACATGGATGTGCAAGTAAATCTTTCAGAAAGCATTACAGTATGTTGGCACAGTGCCAACGGCAAGCACTTCAACTGAAGTGTCGGCTCAAAGCGAAACCCAAAAATGCTGTAGAAGAGTGTTATCAGTGACCCATTAGAGCCTTTGAAGTGGCTGGGGAAAGATTCTCATTCATTACACTGCGGCCCTGAGTTTGGGTACTGTCATAGAGAGAGCCTTCCACAGAGGACGCCTGTTCTTTGTCTCCCATCATCCCCGACTCAGAGTTTCCCTATCACACGCCACACAACCGCGGAGTAACTCGCTGCAGATTTCTGCTTTTACAGCTCTACCAGGTTCATCTTCGTTTCTGTCTACTCCATGCTGGCCAGATTTGGAGCACGATAACTCACATCCTGACAGCGTTTGATGTCGGAGTGCCTTGAGAATTGGCCTTTTGTTGTATGATGCCATACGTGCATTGTAATAAGTAAGGCTGGAACAACTAATGATCTGATATGAGGCATGTGTTGGACATCCTGTCGATTCTTCCCAGCACTCCTCAGACCCACCACACGAATCTCAGTTTTAACATTTGCCTGAGAAGCTGCATTACAGAACATTAAGTATTAATGACAAGAATGTGGTCAAATGCAATTGCAATGCACTGGGAATGAGATCATACTCTGGCTGGTGTTTGGGTGAAGAGCTCTGGGATGTCCGGTATCCCCAGAGGAACCACCGAAGGAGGAGTGAGGGAAGCCTGGCAATGCAGCTGTCGTGTTCCCAGGAGTGTGGGCAGATGTACTGCTGGCAGACACAGAGAGGCGGATTCATGCCCCCTGTACACACTCATGGACACATTTAAAAATAAAACAGGATTAACTGTAAATGCACTCGGATGACATTTTTACAGGTTTGAGACCTTTTACAGACACGCTGTGGGTAAAGTGAGTAAGACAAGGCACATAATGACGACACATCAAGTGTTTCAAATGAATCCAGTAAGTCGCTTCTCCACAGTTATGTCTAATTTTCATTGAAGCCACTGGAGGATTTTCCAAACACTTTCACTGTCCATCTGCCATCCTGAGGTCAGAGCTGTGTCGCACACATGTTTAAGATATACAGTGGGTGTAGAAAAGAATCACCCCCTTTAAAATAATCACATTTTAATCACAATTAAGACGTTTTTGTTCTTGTTTTATCCAGCTGTATTTACTCAGTGCAACTTATAACATCCAAGTGAAAGATATAACACCAAGGATTACCCCAGTGTGTCAGTATTTTGTTAAAACACCTTTTACTTTAATTACGGCCTTTAGTCTGTTGGGATTTGTCTCTACTAACTTTGCAACATTGGCCCACTCTTAAATTTATCAGACACGTTTATCCAAAGCAACTTACAGTGCATTCAGGCTAACATTTTTTACCTAACGTGTTCCCTGGGAATCAAACCCACAACCTTTTGCACTGCTAACGCAATGCTCTACCACTGAGCCACAGGAACCAGGTTCCTGTGCAGAACTCTTTAAGTTCAGTTCAATTTGATGGTGACCATTTGTGCACTGCTGTCTTCAAGACATTCCACAGATTTTCAGTCAATTTGTGATATTGTCACATGCACACAGTGAACACTCTTTGTTAGAGTTACTGGCGGCCTCTTGGTCGCCTCTCTGACCAGTTTCCTCCTGGCTCTTTCATCCAGTTTGGAGCGACGTCCTGATCGAGGGAGCGACTGTGTTGTAACAAATACCCTCCACTTCTTAATAATAGATCTGAGTTGTGCCTGTCCACAACTTTATCCCGGAGATCTTTTGACAGTGCCTTGCCACCCATAGTTTGACTGTTTCCAGTTGCACTACCAAGGACTGAAATGCTACAGGAAAGTTCTGTTGATGCTGAGCTGATCATAACAATAGCTGATCACAGTTGAAAGTCAAATGTCTTGTGTGCCATTGAGAAGGTGATTAGCTGCACCTGATTGTTTACAAGTCATTTTTTTTCCAACTTGGGGATTCTGTTTTTTTATTTTATTTTATTTATTTATTTATTGACATGGAGTAAATGCCTGTCATCCAGTACAAAGCATTTAGTGACCTCATATAGACATCTTTTCCAGCTTTGAGTCCAAATACAAAGAAATCTGAATTTTGTTTAACTACATAAAACCCATGTTAGACCAACATACAGTAATTCCCCCAAATATTCCCCCAATTAGTGAAAAACAGTTGCCTGAACAAAGAATTCCATATTGAGCAATACTGATTAAATGTTAAGAGTTTTTGAGTTCCCAGTATGTTAGAAATCATTGTTCTGCTATTTGTCGACTTCATTTAAACTTTTGTTACTGCTTTTCCCCTTTGTCATCTTTTTGAATTTGTTGATTGTTACCATTCTTAAGGTTTGTGTGTCAAGTGTTGAGCACTAGTGTAAAGTACAACTTGAACATTATCCTAAATTTATTTTCTTTGTTAGGTGATTCCTTCCTAGAAATTTAGATAGCACTGTTCATTTCATGTCAATTGTCCTGTAAAACTACACATATAGTTATCAAAATGAATCGTTCAGCAAATTTTCAGTTAGAAGTTGAATAAACTGTAGTTGTCTCCATAAAGTTATTGGCCAAATGATGCCTTTTACATTTCCTGAATGGACAAATTGACAAAGATAGTAATTGAAGAAAATGTCTTGCACATTTACAGAAGAAAGCTCACTTATCTGTTGCAAAATAAGGTGGATAGACGGAGGCCAAGACAACTAGATGAACCCCAGAGACAGATCCCCAGTGAAGACTTTGTCTCCAAGACCACGGAACCAGATGAGTCCTCTGCACAATCTAACTTTGCTGCAGCGTGGATCAATCTGCTGATTCGTCTGGCCAGAGCAGAACTGGCCCCCAGACTGAGCCTGGTTACTCTCGATTGCACAGATATTATTTAAACTGAACTGAGCTGGACGATGACATCACTGAATTCAATGATGAACTGCATTTAACTGAATATTGAGTGCTTACTATTTTCATTTTGCATTATTGACATTTTTCCTATTTGATACTGTAAAGCTGCTTTGGCACAACATGTATTGTTAAAAGCTCTAAATAAATAAAGGTGACTTGACTTGACTTGAATTGACTTGACGTGTGCAGGAATAGGTCAGGCTTCACATCTGCAGGACAATGACTTTTCAGGAACAGGACTGGACACTCATGATATACAGGATCAGAGCTGCTAAATAAACTTCAGCCATAAATGCCTCTGAGATAGTTCTGCAACAGCATATGCTTTCAAAAATGCATTTACATTCTTGAATTGTGTAACATTTTGCACATCATGTTTGTGTATTTTGATATTTTAAGAGATCATCGTACTAAAACAATATCCTGTAAGTTTCAGAACTGAAAACATCCTTGTTTCTTAAATAAATGCTTTTATTGACACCAGGCCCAGTGAACCGCTGATTCTTGAATGTGCCTACCTATGATGTAATAGATAGGTTAAACACCGCCTCCACAGAAGAATAAAAACTAATAATTCAGCACCCCCAACCAATTAACCCAACACAAAATATTAAAAAAATAACATAAGTGGGGCTAAACCGAGCAACCAAGCAATAAACATGGTATTGTGCAGTGCCTGGTTGTGGAAGAACACAGTTGCTGCATAACCTTCCTTCAGATTCAAATATATTAGGAATGCATTTTTGAACTATACTTTTAATGAAGTTTCGGCTCATGTGAGTAAAAAGTGAGCATTTGTTCGCTTCATTTCAACGCGGATTACTTTGTAAAAAAGACGCAGGTGGATTTGCAGAGAGACTGACATTAAAAAGCAATGCTGTGCAGTCTATATTGGATCCAACAGGAATGGACACTTATGTGAGTGAAAAATGTTTCTACTATGTGTCACTATTGCTTTGTTAGAGATCGCTTGATATGTCCTGATTATTTGTATTTGTCTAACCAAAGTCACAGAAGGCTCAGACTATGAAGGACGTAGCTTGTCAAACAGACACACAGAAACTATTATCCAATCATAGTAGTGGGCGTTTACTTCAGGGTCTTCAATGCAGCACGCCCATAAAAACTCGAGTGTTACTCGAGCCGGCCTCAAAACCAGGTTAAAAAAATAGTCTATTACTTACTGATTTTGATGTTTTTGAATGTAAAAACCATGCGAACGTCATAAGTGGACCTCTTAAATTTCCCTTAACAACCATTTTTCTTTGAAGAACCAAGTTTGACATGGAAAACCCATAATTTTTAAAGTGTGACTTATAGATCTGGAAAAGTAATGCACATTAATAAAATCATAAGGCACCATTAGCATTTTTATCAAATAAAAAAAAAATACTAAATAAAACAAACAAAAAATTTTGAGTAAAAAATATATATCAATTAAACTGGAAAAATCATTCAGCTCTTAAAACTTCCAGAAACCTAATTCATTTAATGTTAATAATAATAATAATAATAATAATAATAATTATTATTATTATTATTATTATTTCAGAAACTAGGAGTGTCCATAGGTTAGATTTTTATGGACAATAAAGGGGCCTTGGAGTCCAACAGGCTGAGAACCACTGGTCTAGTCCATTTCTAAGGGCCAACACATGAAATAAACGTGGGTCATTTTAAGAGAGCGCAGATTTCCAGCACATTTACTTCAACTGTTCAGGCAATGTCAGTGGGATGACCAACTGAAATCAATCAGAACCATAGAAAAATCTACATATTTACAAATAATGTTTGATATAACGCTACTTTCTACAACTCCCCCTACAGCTTGTTTTGATATCTTTCGTGGGATTCAAGCCTAATTTAGGGCGTTCAAAATTTAAATCCTGGCTATAGTGGCAAATTAATGTTGTTTTTGTATTACAGTATCTTTTTAAATTGTTTCTTACGTCTGAAAACAGCTTTGCATCAGCTGAAACACTTTTCTGGCCTTCCTTTCCTAAAACTATGGGATTGAATTCATGACCTTTGGGCCATTTGTCCAGTGGTCAGCAGCGCTCACGCACTGGCTGGAGAACTGACCTCTCATCTTTGAAGTGTCTGCCCTGGATGCAGAGGTAATAAGCCTCTCCAGTAAATTATCATCAAAAGACAGACCTATGATACAGATGTCCAGCTGCAAGAGCAGCACTAATGATCCACAGATCAATGAATGAAACTCAGTCTCAGGTAGTGGCAGCCAATGAACGCTTGCTGATTAACAAACTCTCTTCTTCTGATCATCTCTACTGTAGTGCACTAGGTATGTTTGCACTGTATCCTCGAATGTGCCAGATTTCAGGAGTCCTTCAGCTAATGAATGTAAGAGGCTCTTGATATAGAGGGTGCGAAGTGCTTGATTCATATGCTGCTGGTTAGGGTTTGATCACTGCTGCAGCTCTGGCATGATGGATGCGTCCTCCAGCGATTGGCCGCAGAACTTCCTCTCACAGGTCATGTCCTGTCTGCCCCCTGTCTACTGCACACTTCCACAACATGTCCAGGGTCTTTGTCCCAGCCCCCTCGAACCCGCGTCAGGCGCCGGGCAGCGCTGGTGGTCAGTGGTGTCCCGCCACGACTAGACTTTATAGCACCAGCTGCAGCTGGCCAAGGTGAGACTGTATATCAAGCAAATCAGTCCTGTACATCTACTGACCTGTCATCCAAAACCAGGTTTAGCAGTTTCCTGAGATGGTGAAAAATCATGCTAATGCAATGAATCAATTCTTAAGTCTTATTATTACTGCAGGTTTCCCACAGATGTACTGTAGATGGCCAGGAGCATGAGGCAATGATCACACTGCCACCCAGTGGTACAAGGGATTCACAATCACCTTGAGCCAAAAGAGCAAACAGTCCTGAAAGTCTAGAAAATATTGCATGATCCCAAAAGATACTAAACATTTTAAACAAGGTAGGGAAGTACTATCAGTTATCTTCAGCAAAATTTACCAATCAAATAAACTTCATGACGCACTTTCATTTTTATATAGTATGGTTGCTATGTTTCCAATTAAGTATATTTTCAATGTGCTGTAGCCACCTTGTTGACTAAACAGCACTTAAAATGAGTCTCTGAAAGGAGACTTAATTTTCGACATTTTCAGGGACAGGAAAAGAAATATTCAGATGAACAGTATCAGAACAAACCTTTATTATTTGTATTAAATGTTTAAATCACTTTTTTTCATTGTATGTAATTTACATATTTATGCCAAAATTCTCAATTAATATACATAATAGCAGCATAGTAACTTGTTAAATATTAATTGATCGTTTCACTTTGTTTAATTGATTAACATTGTTAATTTCTTTAAGGCAGGCTGTCTGTATGTACAGTAGGTGCACTTAACGCTGTAACTGGAAACGTCTGAGCTGTAGTGACGTGGAAGCAGTTGTGCGAGTAGTCTATTATGAATTGATTTATTGATCTATTGATAGTTGCATGCATGAAATATTAAGCATTATCAAAAGTGTGACATGCTTCTAATAAATGTTTTAATTATCATTATTACCCTTGTATAACTATATATGCAGTGTTATGATCATGTAATACACTGAATATTTTTCACTATATTTAAAAGATGATTAAAAATTATTAATACACACTATACACTACCTTATCCATTTATATAAGGCTAAACCTAAAATATTAATTCTAAATGTCTGTAATTTATCCCCTATGTAAGAGATTAATAAAGCCTTTAATAACAAATTGGCACTTTGGAATTAAGGTTCTGTCTGTATTCTGAGCAGTTTCGAGATATTGAGCTTCAAAGTTTTTGCATTTCATATAGTGATATGGAATATAGGGAACAAGTCTCTTTAATACATCAGTCCCAAAATATACACAACTTTAAAAAATAAGTTGTCACAGAATATGTTGAAAATGGCAAACAGAACCTTATAATTCCAAGGTTTTCTTGCAAGGATTTCATCCTCTGGTATTTGTTTATTCAGGAGAAAGTTTACAAATAATAGAAAATAAGCATTCTTTAATGATTAGCAACATTTCTTCCACTAATTCTTCACAAAATATTTCAAACTAAACACAGACACATGCAAGAAACATGCATACTTTTACATTCATATAATCTCTTTAAAATAAATAAATAACTAGAATATAAATAAGCAGAGAGAAGCAAGCCTGAGGTAATAGTAGAGATAAAAATATATATGAAAAAATAATATTAATAAACTACACACGGAAAATGAGCGAGTGATGGCTTTGGAGGTCTGATGGCTGCATTGACAAGCACACAATCTTACAAACACAGATGGCCTTAGGGATCAGAGGAAGAAACACTCAACAGGTCACTTATTACACACATGCAGGACGGCCGTCTAACATTCAGCTGAGCCATATTAAAAATAATGAGCCTGAGAACTCAGGATCAAACATATCAATACATTTACGGTACTGACTACATCATTAAACATGGAATAATACAAATATGTACTTATCATACTTATATTTATTAATATATAATTAAAAATATTTGTAATAAAATTGGTTTTTAATCTATAAAATTAAATATATAATGAAATATATATAAAATAAAATAAAAATATATCAATTTTACTCTACAATTTAAATATTTAATGGTGGTTTAAACTAATGGCTTCTTTTTAAAATAATAATTTAATGAAACAATGCAAAATCGCTTTTAGAAAGTAATCCACATCTCTGCAAAAACACACGAGCAAAATAAAGGAAACACTAAGAGCCCATTAACAACACAAGCGCTCAGTGCGGGCCTGGAGAATGCAGCACACACTGGGGCCCTTGATTTCTCTTCAGTAACACAAACCACATGCAGATGGAGCCCAGCTTGCTTCCAGGCCTCACATGCGAGGAGAACCCACAAATCCAGTGGTGGCTTGAGGAAGCTTAGGATGGATCAACATGGAGGGGACGGAACGTGTTGAATGCATGCAAATGACTCACACTGGTGAATCACTATGCTTTAGAAGCTCACACTGAGATGCATTACATTACGATTTAATCTGAATCAGAATAAGTCAATCTCGTGAAGAAACCTGAAGAGCGTTTTTAGGACTATTGTGGCTTTTTGCATCGAGACAGCATGGTAATTCAACTCGCCCAACCAATTCTCATTACCATGCTGCAAGAAAATCATGCTATATTATAAAGCATTTATACTGTATGCCAGTATTTATAGTTTTCAATGTATGCTGAGTTTAATGAAAAAAATCCAACTAATGAGAATCCCCATTGACAACAACAGACACATTACAACAAAGATGTACGAAATGTATTTTCAAATGCAAAATGTAGTTTCTTATAATTGTATTTTTTCCATTTAAATATTGCAACCTGACCATGTTTTGTTATATTCTTCTTTTTAAAGTTACAGTTCACCCAAAATTGGAAATTTGCTGTTAATTAACTCAATGTCAGACTATCCGAAGAGTAGAACAGCAAAGAAGAAGCTCTGAGTTACAGGTAATAATGTTGTAAATAAGTTTCAGTTTCTTTCAAAGACCAATTGTTTCGCTTTTTTTAACACCTCATTATATCATTAGGAGCCATGGGTATTAATTTTTTTTGAATCTCAAAGTGATGGTGGCCATTGAATTGCATTTTTATGAATCACCAAGGACCACAGTTTCAGCTAAAAATCTTCTTTACTGTTCAACTCGAGAAAAAAAGTCACCTACATTTTGGAAGGTCAGTGTCAGTAAACTAACAGCAAATTTTCATTTTTGGGTGAAATATCCCGTTACCTACAATATGACAGTATAAAGTATCAACTAGTAAGTATCAACTAGAACTGCATGTGTAACAGATGATTTCTGGTTTAACCAGCCATACTAGTACTGAGCTGCTGTTAAACCGTCTGCAATGAAAGCTCTTCAGCTCTGTTTTGAATCACTATCCTACAGTCTCAAATACAGCTGCATCGCTCCGCTGGCCACAAAAGCATTTTGCGTTTGATCCGAATGAACGGCCACATCATAGTTTACTCCGATCTATAACTCGTCACCGACACAGGTTATAAAAGCAAGGCGAGCTCACACTGAAAACCCTGAAAAAAAGAGTGAGCACAGAGCGGACGGAGAGGGAAACGGTCCCTTGCGTGCTGAGAGCTCTCTGGTGAGCAGACATAGCACATACTCTCGCCACATGCTGCAACTAAATGCTTGGCCCTCACATTCACTTCTTCTGTCTAATAGGGTGTGTCAGGATTTATTGTAGTGGGACAAAAGACTTAAGCAGGTTTGGCCCATGATTCATGTGTCACTGACAGGTGGTAGCAGAGCAAAGAGTTGGAGTTCAATTCCTCCAGCGTTATTAGGATCAATGGTGGGATTTCAGTGTGTAGGGAATGCCATAATCACATCATCAGAGAGAAACAGAGCAGGAGATGATGAGACGAGCTCAGATTCACGCATTCAGACTCAGGAATGTTTGGGAAATTGCAAAACAAAAAATTCCTCAAATGCTCCTGAGGATGAGTCAGAGAAACACTTGTCATATCTGATGCCATGTGCAGGCTGTGAATAGTGCTGTAAATGAAGGCTTTCTCTGCTCAACCATCTGATTCTGACAGAATCGCTCACTGATACTCACAGAATCAGAGATGAGATTTAACTTTGTGTGCTAAAGAACAATTAGCTGACCAACAAGACCACCGACTCTGAGTGAAGGAGGATGTGCAGAAATATAAATTTGTCAGCTGACAACTTCCATTAGCAATGAACCAGACACAAGTCTCCCAACACACCTGACTTGTCATATGTGGTTCTTTGCTCAATGCTGCCTTCTTGTGGCCAAATCAAACACACCAGCAAACATTTAAGTCAAACTTTGTCAAACAGCAAGATGGTGTTGGTGAGGGCAAAAAACAAAGAATGTTTGCAGGGTTCAAGCAAGCATTTAAAGAAAATGAATGCAGCCTTATTATATACACTACCATTCAAAAGTTTGGGGTCATTAGGATGATTGATTGGTTGGTTGGTTGATTGATTGATTGATTGATTGATTGATTGGTTGATTGATTGATTGATTGTTGCTGAAAATTCAGCTTTGATCACAGAAATAACATTTTAACATATATTCACAAAGAAAGCAACTATCTGAAGTGGAAGTGAAGCAGTCAGTCAAGTTTACATTATTTAGTACAGCATTTCCCAACCTTTTTTCAGTCACGACACCCTTAAAATTTTTTCTAAAATGTGTGGAACAAACAGTACTGTTCTACAGGCCCAGCAGTCTACCCGCTCTGAACTGCTACATGAGGATGAAGCTGATGGCTCAGAAGCATCTTAAAGGGATAGTTCATCCAAAAATGAAAATGACCCCATGATTTACTCACCCCCAAGCCATACTAGGTGTATATGACTTTCTTCTATCAGACTAATCCAATCGGAGTTATATATATATATATATAGCATTACAAATTCAAAAAGAAGTCCAATAAAGTGCATCCATTCATCATAACCAAAAGAAGTCCAATAAAGTGCATCCATTCATCATAAAAAGTGTCCCACATGGCCTCAGGGAGTGAATAAAGTAGTTGTAGTTTATCGATGAGTTTTTGTAAGAAAAAAAAATTTTAATATTTAAAATTTTATAAACAGTAATCCCTAGCTTCCACCTTTCACTGAAACCGAAACAACCAAAACACTGAAACAACCAAACATCTGAAAAATGTATCTGGCAAGTCCATGAAACCTATAAAACTGAATAATATTTTAGAAATAAGAACAGTACAAAAACATTAATGTTCACCTTTTATTTCTATTTAGCCTTCATACAATCAAGAAATGTGAAATCACCATAAAAAAACAGAGTCTCTGACTCACCATGTCAATATTATTTACTATAACATTGCTGCTTAACGACTGTTAACAAAGCAGTGCTCTGCTCATAAATGCTTCTTTATCAGATAAAATGAAAATGCCATTTAAAATTTTCTGAATACAGTCGGTTACCTTCAGAGATACATTCATATAAAACATATGATTTTGAAACGTGCAGTGCTAATGTATATTCAACAAAGTCAAACTGTCAAAGCCTTTTGGAAAATCTTTTTGAAAGTGAAAATAACATGACATACAGCCAAGTATGGTGACCCATACTCAGAATTTGTGGTACTCAGAATTTGTGGCAGTCAGTGTTGATATTATAACTTTAAAAAGCTATCAGACATATTGTAACACTTTTCAATAAGCAGGGTTGTGTTTAGAGTTAAGTAACCACATAGCACACTCAAATATGAGCAGACCTTCCAACCTTGGAAAAATGTTTTGAGTATGGGACGGGACACAGGGTTGGGGTTCATATATTATGGCTAATGTCAGAATAATTGCACAATGTGCAAAATGCAGTACTTAATTTTAAATATTTTCCAAAGCTTAGCATGTCTGCACTCAGTCACACACACATTTAACCTCGGTCTTCGGTTCAGTTCTGATGGTTTGGCACATAAGATAATTTTTCGTGATTTGTAATTTAAAAAGCTATTAAAAAATACTCCAGTACACTTCTGCACTGTAGAAAAACATAGATTATCACATCTACTTCCAGAGAGAAGTATTATTTTTATGGATTGGCCATTATTTAGAGCTATGAACACATGTAATGTCTGTTTAATTCATACTGGACGCCAGAGGGCTGGAAAATCCACATATGTATCACAGAAGTAATAGAACTCATGACACTCCAGGAAATCCCTAATATGCTAATCAACAAAGCCTTTATTACAGCATGTCATATATTTTCTGCCTCATTCTGTGACAAGAAGCCACACCAAGTCATAAAATTAAGTTGTTTCAAACACTCGACTGATGTTGCATAGTAAAAACATATTATGATGTTCTCTTTTGTTGGACGACAGGTTTAGAAACACTTTCCATTCAAGTCATTACAAGTGAAGATGTTCGGCGTGTGTTGCTTTTTCAAATGCATGTTACAATCAGGGAGGCTTTTCCTCATCTCAGCACATAGAGAAAAATAAAACACTGGCAAAAACTAAAAAAAAAAAAAAAAAAAAAGAAATCAATCAATCAGATGGCAGGAGTGGAATTTTGTGTTGCTGACGATTTGTAGTCTCTTTTTAATGATAGGCCTTATGCATTTGTCAATGCTCCACACATGCTATTTGGGGAATGAACTCAGCACTCCGATTGGCCAAACTCTTTTTCTTGATTTGAGAACTGCACGTGTACAGAGGCATCACCAGGTTTTTGTGTAGTTTAGAGTGACAAATCGTACCTGCGTACTTCGAGGTCAAAATGCATACCCGCTACGCAAAATGCATACAGGTTGGCAGGTCTGTATGAGTACAGTTCAATCCACTAATGTCAATCAAATGTCGCTACTCCTTTACTGAATCACGGAACGATCCAATCAGTGCCTTGTGTCTCTGTGCATTTATCTGTGCATTTAGGGGAAGTCGTGGCCTAATAGTTAGAGAGTTTGACTCCTTACCCTAAGGTTGTGGGTTCAAGTCTCAGGCTGGCAATACCATGACTGAGGTGCCCTTGAGCAAGGCACCGAACCCCTAACTGCTCCCCGGGCGCCGCAGCATAAATGGCTGCCCACTGCTCCGGGTGTGTGTTCAGGGTGTGTGTCTGTGTTCACTGCTGTGTTTGTGCACTTTGGATGGGTTAAATGCAGAGCACAAATTCTGAGTATGGTTCACCATACTTGGCTGTATGTCATGTCTTTGTACTTTGTACAAATTAAGTTATGTGGAAAAAATAACTAAATAATAATTTCACCCGAATGATGATAGCAGCCTAGTTTTTAGATGCATGCTAAAAACACAACTGAAGTGAAACACGAGATTATAAAGAGCATCCATTTCTGCTGAGTGCATCAGCTGTCATCAACAATGATCATGTGCCACAGAGCAGTTTCTCAAACAGAAATGTCCATGACCCCAGACGGTGACTGACAGTCTAATAATGGCTACAATACACAAGGCCATTCTTGATAAGGAGCTCAGTGCTTCAGAACTGCGGTCTTCTCAAGAGGATGTTGTGTCCGGCCTGGGAAAGCTGATAAGATGCTCAGTCCTCTTCACTTCAGAGCGACACTAGCCATCTGATTGGAAAGCTGAAAGTGCTGCTCTCTCCGGGATCAGCTGCTATCAGATGGGTTTTAATAGTTCACTTGCTGGAGCTCTTGAAGAAAAAACATTCCTCCAGGATTCAAGCACATTCAAGATGCATTCAAGGGCTCACATCATATAACATATCAATCAAATTTTCCTCATACTTTTGAAATACAAGAGTTGATACTGGAAATACACTGTAATTTTAAAAGTCATCCTCTCAAAAAAAAAAAAAAAAAAAAAAAAATAATATATATATATATATATATATATATATATATATATATATATATATATATATATATATATATAATTTCTTGAAAATAGACTGCAAAATCAACTTGTTCCAAACTCATGAAAACTGCTGACTTTTCAAGTTAGACACTATGGTCAGGGTTACAAACATCACAATGAAAATTAGACTATGAGGGACAAATCTGTTCAATATTAAAGATCAACTAAAATGTTTTTTGTTTTTTTTTCTGCTATCCCAGTCAGGCCAATAGTTTGGATTTTTAATTGCCAACATCATCATTGGCCCCACCATAAATGAATGATCCATTTTTATTTTTAGCAATTTACTTTTATATTTCCTAGAAACATTAGTATTTTTTAATGAAATTATCCATTAATTGAGAAATCAAATGTGAACAAATTTTAAAACATCAGGCATCATACACTTACCGACACTGTAAATGTTTACAGAGAAAAACACTAAACACAGCAAAAATCGGTGCAAAAGCTTAAGCTTACGTTTACCATATTTGATGAGCTCAATGTACCTGTTAATCACTGTTTGTGTGAATAAAAGCCCAGATGGAGTCTGTTATATAAAGCAGTCTTCAAAAGAGTTGGATTAAAAGTATACAAAGTATGGACATTTATGATTTTAAAATGTCAGCAAGTATATGTGTCGTAATCATAGACTGTATGGTCGTAATGTATGACATTCTGAATGTCATACATTACGACTATACAGTCTATGATTAGACGAATCGCACTGAATAGGCCTAACGTTACTACTGATAAGCCTCATTTTACATCAACATATCTCCAGACATGAGAGGGTCTGTACTGACTTGATTTTTTTATAGCGTTTGATACCATCGAGCATCCTTTTATTTTTTATTGTTTAGAACACTTTGAGTCTGGGCGCTATTTCAGCAATAAAATGAAAACACTTTATGTGGGTGGCAATAGTTCAGTAAAATTAAGTCAAGGCACCTCACAAACATTTTATCTGAAAAGAGGTGTGAGGCAATGTTGCCCAGTTTCAGTTTATCTTTTTCTTATTGCTGCTCAGATGTTTATTTATTTTATTAAACAAGTGAGTAAGAAGGAATTCAAGTTGAAGGGAGAAGTGTCTTGATAAGTCAGTTGGCCGATGACATGGCTCTTTTTAAAAAAAAAAAAATAAATAAATAATAATGCTTGTCAATTTCAGTCGGCTATCAAAATTATTAAACTATCATCAATAAACCCATTACTAATACTCAATTAAAAAAAATTACAATCTATTGCCTTGAAGATTTGCCATGACAAATCCATTTGTAATATTCCTGTAAATGATGCTCCAATCTATTTAGGTATGGCTATTTCCAAAAATGAACCCTGTGATCAAAAAAGTAAAGAGCAGATTTAATATTTTGTTACAGAGGGATTTATCTCTTAAAGGTCATGCTCTACTTCCTAAAGCAGAAGGTATTTCTAGGCATGCCTATGTTGCTTTCTCAATTCATTCAAATAGTAAGATAAATGAGATAATTGATCAAACAATGTAAAAAAAATGTGGAAAAACAGTGTGCAGTATATTAGAAATATATAATAATGATAGTTAATTCATATAAAAATGGTGGTCTTGATTATTTAGATTTTTCTATCTTAACATTTTCTAAATTAACTGGTTGAAGTATTTTTTGAAAAACCCTTCTTCTGTGTGGAATACATTATCTAGTACTGTTTTTGACAAACTTGGTGGTCTCTCATTTTTGTTAACGTGATAACAAAATTTAAAAACTGCCTGTTAAATTGTCAGCTTTTCACAGGCAAGTACTTTTGGCTTGGAAGTTAATTTACAAGCACAATTTTTCACAAGAACCGCTATCCCTTGCCTCTCATGTCTTCAGCCTTCGAGATCTTGCAGGGGGCGAGGTTTTTCACAAAATTAGATCTACGCAATGCGTACCATTTAGTTCGAATCAAAGAGGGAGATGAATGGAAGACCGCGTTTAACACGCCCCTCGGTCACTTTGAATACCGGGTTCTTCCTTTCGGTTTGGTCAACGCTCCCGCTGTCTTTCAGGCTCTCATCAATGATGTCCTGAGAGATATGCTTAACAACTTCGTGTTTGTATACCTTGATGACATACTTATTTTCTCACCCTCCCTCCAGGTGCACGTCCAGCAGGTTCGTCGAGTCCTGCAACGTCTCTTAGAGAACCGCCTCTTTGTTAAGGCCGAGAAATGCATATTCCATTCTCAGTCAGTTACGTTTCTGGGATCTGTCGTTTCCGCTGGGGGAATAAGTATGGACCCTTCCAAGGTTCAGGCCGTCATTGATTGGCCTGTACCCGATTCCCGAGTCGCCCTTCAGCGCTTCTTAGGCTTTGCAAATTTTTATAGACGATTTATTCAGAATTTTAGTCAGGTGGCTGCCCCACTTACTGCGCTCACCTCGGTCAAGTCCCGTTTCACTTGGACCGAGGCGACCCAGTCTGCGTTCGACCGCTTGAAGACATTATTTACCTCCGCTCCTATTCTTATCAATCCTGAGGTCGAGAGACAATTCATCGTCGAGGTCGACGCGTCGGATGTGGGGGTGGGGGCGATACTTTCACAGCGCTCGCCTTTAGACGATAAGGTTCACCCGTGTGCATTCTATTCACATCGTCTCTCTTCCGCGGAGCGCAATTATGTTGTGGGTAACCGCGAGTTACTGGCCATTCGTCTGGCGTTAGGTGAGTGGCGCCATTGGTTAGAGGGCTCTTCGCAGCCATTCATTGTCTGGACTGATCACAGGAATCTTGAGTATATTCGATCCGCTAAGAGGCTCAACGCGCGTCAGGCTCGTTGGGCACTTTTTTTCTGTCAATTCAATTTCACGATTTCCTATAGACCTGGTTCTAAGAACACCAAGCCTGATGCTTTATCTCGTCTGTTCGGCTCCTCAGAGGATGCCCCAACCAAGGGGAACATTCTCCCCCTGGAGTGTGTGGTTGGGGCTACCGTATGGGGGGTTGAGCGGATAGTCAAACAGGCTCTAAACCGCGCTATTACTCCACGACAGTGTCCCAAGGAATTATTATTCGTTCCCGAACCTGTCCGCCCGGCAGTTCTCCGTTGGGGGCATTCGTCTAAAGTCTCAGTTCATCCTGGTGTCAGGGGTACGCTCACCGTCATTCGTCAAAGATTTTGGTGGCCTACTAGAGAACGTGATATTCGTCGTTACGTATCCGCGTGTCCTGTCTGCGCCCAGACTAAGTCTGGCAATTCACCTCCCACCGGTTTACTTCAGCCACTTCCGACTCCGTCACGTCCGTGGTCGCATATCACCTTAGATTTCGTTACAGGTCTCCCTCCATCCATGGGGAATACCGTCATCCTCACAGTGGTGGATCGATTTTCTAAAGCTGCCCACTTCGTTCCACTTCCCAAATTACCCTCGGCTAAAGAAACAGCTCAGGCGGTAGTAAATCATGTCTTCAAACTCCATGGTCTCCCCACAGATGTTGTTTCCGATAGGGGTCCGCAATTTATCTCTCAATTTTGGAGGGAGTTCTGCCGGCAGATCGGCGCCACCGTCAGTTTGTCGTCAGGGTATCACCCCCAAACTAACGGGCAGGCCGAACGGGCCAATCAAATTTTAGGTCGTATGCTCCGCAGTCTAGCATTCCAGGCTCCTTCATCCTGGTGCGAACAGTTGCCGTGGGCAGAGTATGCGCATAATTCATTACCGTCATCTGCCACGGGGCTTTCTCCATTTAATGGTAGCCTCGGTTATCAACCCCCACTCTTCCCCTCTCAGGAGCTCGGGGTTTCCGTTCCGTCGGTTGAGGCATTCATTCAGAGATGCCATCGAACATGGAGGAGGGTGAGAAATGCCCTTTGTCGGACCAAGGCTCACTCTCGCTGAGCAGCCAACCATCATCGCGTTAAAGCCCCAAGATATATTTGCGGCCAGCGAGTCTGGCTATCCACCATTAATCTTCCTCTACAGTCCAGCTCCCGAAAGCTGTCGCCTCGGTACATAGGACCTTTTTCCATTATTAAGGTTCTCAACCCCGTTACTGTCAAACTCAAACTTCCTCCCAGTCTTCGACGCATCCATCCCGTGTTTCATGTGTCTTGCTTAAAGTCCGTTATTCGGATGCCCGCCCGCCCTGTCCCTCCGCCTCCTACCCTTGTTGAGGGTTCTCCTATCTATACTGTCCGCAGGCTTCTTGATGTTCGCCCTCGAGGTCGCGGTTTCCAGTATCTGGTCGATTGGGAGGGATACGGTCCTGAGGAGAGAAGCTGGATTCCATCTCGGGACGTCCTGGACCGCTCGCTCATCGAGGATTTCCATCGCTCTCACCAGACTTCACCTCTGGGAGCGCCAGGGGGCGCTCGTTGAAGGGGGGGTACTGTCATAAACCGGTCTCTTCCTTCTGTTTGTTTACCTTCATTCACACACGCGCTCACTCATACAGCTGATTACTATTATCTCAGCGCTCGCGCTGCGCACACACTCTAATCATTCCCATTCATGTTTCTCCTCCTCACCTCTCTCGCAGCTGTTTCCCTTTAGAATTAACATTTACACTGATTATCTCTCACCTGATCCTTCTCTCTCTCTAATTCTCTCGGCTACTTCTAGTCACTGTTTGCTCTGTCTTTTGTTGGATTATTGTTGAACGTTGAGCTTACGCTCTGTTTCTTAGTTACGACCTCTTCAGCATTTATTCTCTTGAGAATTCCCTCGTCTCGTCCTGTCCCGTCCTATCCTGTTGTTACGTTAGTAAGAGTTGGTTATTCACCTTTGTTCTCTGCCCAGTTCACCTTCTGTCTGTGGACCATCACTCACCTGCCGTCTGCGAGTTGTTTGCACCGGACACGAGGACGGAGAACTGTTGTTGCTCTTTGATCTTCTGGCACTGATTCCGGTCCCTATCATTTGTCCGTCAAGGATCTTCATTTTGTTATTTCACAGATCTGCGTCTGTTGACGGCAGTCTCCTTGTTTGAAGTTATTGAACAATAAACTGTACTGCATAACCTCTGCTTTTGGGTCCTCTATTCAAACCGGTGACAGTAATGTCTCTAGAGCGGAAATAACACAATTATTATTATAATTTTTTTAAATCAGTAAATAGAAATGCTAAATCTCTAGAACAGCCATAACGAAAAAATCAGTAAGTATGAATATAACGTCTCTTGAATAGACATAAAGCAAAAAAAAATAAAAAATTTGGAGCACAACTCAATTAAGGCAACTTGTGAAAACTAACTTTGCAATGGCAGTCCGTATCTCTTTTCAAGTTTCTGTATCATTTTTTGGAAGCTGATTTTATTGACAATATTCCAGGGCACCATATCTTTGCATTGATGATATTAAACAACCAAATATATTAATAGACCTTCTTGAAAAAACATACCATCTAAAGGGAAAGATAATGAAGATGAACACAATGCGCAAAGTTTCAAGTTAAGCGATTTCCTTTCAGAGATAACACTTAATGTAAGACCAAATTCAATGTACAGTTTATTAATAAAACATAAAGGCAAGCAAAGGAGCCCAGAATATGAACGCAGTGCACAAAGTTTTATGCCAAACTTTTCTTAATAACAGTTATCTATAGGTGAGAAAACTTAAAATTGGTGTTGTTTTCCATGGATAGTGTTTATAAAAAGAGAAATATGTGAGAAAATCCCTGGTTTCATGTTTTTGAGAGATTGTGCTTTTGGTTTAGAAATCATGCATATTCACATCTTGCATTTAGATTCTGCTTAATTACACAGCCCCTTAAAGCAAGATATTGAAAAGCAAACTATCCTGACGTTTGCATATCTGGAGCACTACAGCATGCTGTCATTGCTCACCTGAAGCTTGTCATCCTCCTGCTCGTCCTCGTGGTGTTGTGGTTCGGTCCTGGTTATGGTGGGAACAATGTGCTCAGCTATCAGCTCCGCTTGCACTTTAGAAAACTTGTCGACCAAGCGACTGTCTCGTGAACGCTTTGCTCGCATCACCTCGCTGGCGTTCGTTCTGTTGTTGGAATTGATTTCAAAAACAGTCTGAGGAAACATATATATGCAGATCATCCTATAAACATCTGAACTGCATTATACATATGATTTATACAGCGCCAATGAACCTTAACAGACGCCCATGAGCACCATAGGGGTGTGACGAGACACTTATCCCACAAGATGAGACAAGACACGAGACTGGGCTCACGAGAACGAGATGAGACGAGACAAGATTTTTAGACTTTTTTAAAGAAATCATCAATGATGAAATATACAGTGCCCTCCATAAGTATTGGAACAGTAAAGACAAAATTGTTATGTTTGCTGTGGAGTCAAGAAATCTGTAAATATGATTAAAACAACTACAGAATGTCACATTTTATTATTGGGCATAGATGTTTTACCAACTAAGTAGATCAGCAATTTTAGAGTTTCATCTCCCTATCTGATGTGAGCATAAGTATTGGAAGAGTTGCCTCACAGGTCTTTCTAAGTGTTCAGCCGTGTCCTGTTGCATTAATTCTTCTGATATTAAAAGCAGGGAATGTGTATTATCAGTTATATCTATTGCTTCTGCATTCTAAGTCTTGCATTCGATGATGACACACACAAACCAGGAAGAAGACGAGGAAGCCAACTCTGAAAGAAAAGCAAGCAATTTGGATCCTAAAAGAAAAGAGGAAGTCAATTAGAACTAAAGGAAAAACAAAGGGCATGAAGAAATCAAGAGTTTGGAAACATCAGCAACCAACGACGACCTGATCTGCTGACCTGATCTGCTGAGAAAAACAACAGTAGTTGATGACAGACAAATCATAAAAGCTGTGAAAAT
Source organism: Cyprinus carpio (assembly GCF_018340385.1). Lineage (NCBI taxonomy): Eukaryota > Metazoa > Chordata > Actinopteri > Cypriniformes > Cyprinidae > Cyprinus > Cyprinus carpio. The sequence continues at coordinate 425,715 of NC_056574.1, read as the reverse complement.
GAACCCTAAAATACATGTCTGTAAAATCACCAACAACCTCCAGAAAGCTGGGGTGATGATCTGTCAATCTACAGTCCGCAGGAGAATTTGACACAGAATTACAGAAGCTACACAGCAAGATGCAAAACTCTGATCAGCACCAAAAATAGAAAGGCAAGATTCTTCACCAGTGTGAGCCAGTAGAGTTTTGGAACTGAGTTGATGGACCAATCTAAGTGATTGGAAAGCAAAAGTGTGGAGAAAAAAGGGAACTGCAAATGATCCTAAGCATACAACCTCATCTGTAAAGCTTGGTGGAGGTGGAGTCATGGCATGGGCATGCATGGCTGTCTCTAGAACAGGACCTCTTCATTTTAATGATGACTTATGTATGATGGCAGTAGCAGGATGAATTTGAAAGGGTACAAAATTATCTTGGTTACCAATATTCAAGAAAATGCCACCAAACTCATTAGAAAGCACTTCATATTGGATCAGGACAATGACCCAAAACACCCTGCCAGTTCACTCAAGGACTTTATCAGGGCAAAGAAACGTAAATTCTTAGATTGCCCAAATAAATGTCCAGATTTAAATCCGATTGAACATTAATTTCACCAGCTGGAGAGGAGACTAAATACAAAAACTCCCCAAAACAAGCAACAGTTGGAATTGGCTACATTAAAGCATAAGACCAAGAGTCTGGTGATGATGTCTATGGGTTGCAGACTCACTGCTCTGATTGCATACAAGGGATCTGCAACTAAATATTAGATTTTAATCTTTTACATCTGCCTTAAATTCAACTGTTCCAATACTTATGCTCACATCAGTGGGATAAACTCTAAAAGTGCTGTCCTTTTTATTTGGTAAAACATGTATGTGTTGAAAGACCTAATAATAAAATGTGACATTCTGTAGTTTTGTTCCATATTCAACTTTTAAATATATCTGCAAATGTCTTGACTCCACAACAGAGAAAGCAATTTTGTCTTTACTGTTCCAATACTTATGGAGGGCACTGTATAGGGAAAAATTGTCTTTTATTCAACTGAAAAACATAAAATGCAAAAAAATGTAGGTGCATTTTGAAATCAAATTGTACTTTATAAAATTAAATTAATTCATTTTATGCAAGTATAAACAACATGTAAACACTGTAAAAGGTTTTGCCACAAACTCAACTGAACAGGCAAGTAATTGCACAAAATTATATAGTATACATAAAAATAAATAACACAAATAATATCCCTTTAAAGTAGCAGTCAGTCAATTTTATTATTTTGTAAACTGATTTCCACTTTAATAAAAAAAATGTCTTTTTCCATTTAATTTTTCTCAACTCCTTTTCAATAGTAAATTTCCACATCAATTTATTAAAAGTTTAACAAAAATTACATGTTTAGGGCCCTATGAAATGTTTTATTTTTTCTCACCATATTATTTATTTATTTTTATTGTTACCAAATTAGCATGTGTTTTAGCATGTCTAACTATTTGAATGCATAAAACAACTTAATTTATTCATTCAATCTTTTCTTAAAGTAGCCTTATGAATTTTCTTCCCTCAGAAATTCTGTGTTGTGTATTTACATTTTTCTGGTTATCAGATGAAGGCATAAAACATTAATTTAATTATTTAACTTTATTTTTACAAACTTTATTTTTTGGCAAACAAAGGGGATTTCCTATTAAAATTAAAACATGGAAGAAATGTTGTGTGATTATTCCTTTAAAATAATGTTTGTTTCATTTTAGTAGTAGTAGTAGTAGGCTGTGTACATTCTATTGTCTTATTTTGACGGGTTGCCATGAATACCTTTACAGTTCTGTGTATGTGATATGATGCTAGTTTTACTCAAATCAAATGGTTAAATTCTCATGAAGTGATTCTCAGAGCAGTTCTGGAGATGTTGTTCATGTGTTTACGTCCTCATTTAGTGAGATTTAGCTGAAATCACCGCGAGCGTCATGCGCGCTTCAGTGTGTGTAAACCGCGAGTCTGCGCCATTCATTAACAGAGACAGGCTGAACATGCAGGATTCGTATTTAAATCGGCTTTTGCTGCTTCATATTTACAGATACTAGTCCATATCGTGATTTGATTTAAGTGTAATGACCTACTTTTGGTTAATTAATTCAAAATGTGAGAAATTCTGTGACACTCCACGTTAAACTGTGAATTCCTCTTTTATGACTGGATAAAGACTTCACTGCTAATTTTCCCGCTTATCATGCGGCCACTTGCCTGATGTGAACATAATATCTTACATACCTTAAGTCAAGTCAAGTCATCTTTATTTATATAGCGCTTTAAACAAAAAAGATTGCGTCAAAGCAACTGAACAACATTAATTAGGAAAACAGTGTGTCAATAATGCAAAATGACAGTTAAAGGCAGTTCATCATTGAATTCAGTGATGTCATCATGCAGCTCAGTTCAGTTTTAAATAGTATCTGTGCAATAATTTGCATTCAAGTCAACGATATCGCTGTAAATGAAGTGTCCCCAACTAAGCAAGCCAGAGGCGACAGCGGCAAGGAACCAAAACTCCATCGGTGACAGAATGACAAAAAAACTTGGGAGAAACCAGGCTCAGTTGGGGGGCCAGTTCTCCTCTGACCAGACGAAACCAGCAGTTCAATTCCAGGCTGCAGCAAAGTCAGATTTTGCAGAAGAATCATCTGTTTCCAATGTTCTTATCCCGGTGGTCGTCTGAGACGAGGTCTTTACAGGGGATCTGTATCTGGGGCTCTAGTCCTGGTCTCCGCTGTCTTTCAGGGCTGTAGAGGTCATTTTTAGGTGCTGATCCACCATCTGGGCTGGATACATACTGGATCCGGGTGACTGCAGTGACCCTCTGACTTGGATACAGACCGGACCTAGTGGCTACAGTGACCTTGGAATTAGAGAGAAACAGACTAATATTAGCGTAGATGCCATTCTTCTAACGATGTAGCAAGTACATCGGGTGTTATGGGAAGTGTTCACAGTTCCGGTTGACCTAATTAATGCAGCCTAAAAATCCTTTAACGGATTTGGATATTAGAAGTGTATTAGTATGTTATGTGTAAGCCAGGTTAAAGAGATGAGTCTTTAATCTAGATTTAAACTGCAAGAGTGTGTCTGCCTCCCGAACAATGTTAGGTAGGTTATTCCAGAGTTTAGGCGCTAAATAGGAGAAGGATCTGCCGCCCGCAGTTGACTTTGATATTCTAGGTATTATCAAATTGCCAGAGTTTTGAGAACGGAGCATACGTGGAGGACTATAATGTAACAAGAGCTCGTTCAAATACTGAGGTGCTAAACCATTCAGGGCTTTATAAGTAATAAGCAAGATTTTAAAATCTATATGATGTTTGATAGGAAGCCAGTGCAGTGTTGACAGGACCGGGCTAATATGATCATACTTCCTGGTTCTAGTAAGAACTCTAGCTGCTGCATTTTGGACTAACTGGAGTTTGTTTACTAAGTGTGCAGAACAACCACCCAATAGAGCATTACAATAGTCTAATCTTGAGGTCATAAACGCATGGATTAACATTTCTGCATTTGACATTGAGAGCATAGGCCGTAATTTAGATATATTTTTGAGATGGAAAAATGCAGTTTTACAAATGCTAGAAACGTGGCTTTCTAAGGAAAGGTTGCTCTCAAATAGCACACCTAGGTTCCTAACTGATGACGAAGAATAGACAAAGCAGCCATCAAGGCTTAGACAGCGTTCTAGGTCATTACATGCAGAGCTTTTAGGCCCTATAATTAACACCTCTGATTTTTCAGAATTTAGCAGTAAGAAATAACTCGTCATCCAGTTTTTTATATCGACTATGCATTCCGTTAGTTTTTCAAATTGGTATGTTTCGCGGGGCACTTTTAAGCCTCTCATTTTTGATGAGAGGCTTAATAACAGCCAGTTTGAAGGTTTTGGGGACATCTTTGTCTTTGAAGAGAACCTCTGCTTGAAAAGAATTGAGTTTTGGGTCTTGACCTGTATTGACATTGTGATTGATACTGGGTCTGAGACTGCACCTGTGTATCCGGGTTGTGCAATGGCAATGGTCATAAGTTCTGCTTCTTCCACCTAAATGAGACTGGAGAAAACTCTTCAATTTCACTACAGTCATGTCATCATTGGTTATTAACATATCTTTAAAATGTCCAGGTTTAATCATGCGGAACAACCCCCCCCCCCCCCCCCCTTTCAGTGCAGCCTTCCTTAATGCCTTCGTCTATTTGCTTGCACAGGTTGCGGAAACTTATGTCAGACACATTGTCGCCTATTTGTACCCCATGGATCCTTAATTCTCGACGTTGCAACATTGCAATATCTCTGATGGAGACCATGTTCTCAGGTGCAGAATGAGATGTACTGTGATTACTGAATTCATGCCTTGGAATGCTGGAATATGCGGGATTATTACTGTTTGGAAGATGTGTGTGTGATGTGACTGTGGCTGTAGGTAGTGTGGTAGGTATAGTTCTACTGGCTAAAAGTTTTCTACCTAAATCCTCATAGTTGATAACATTCTCTGGTACTCATCCTCTGATGTGTCTGTGTTATGAGGTGCAATAGATGGCTGGGTAACCATTTCAGTCCTAGTAGCACGTTGCTCTACAATTCATCAATACAATCATTTAAATTCAACAACACAGTAATCCCTTGATCAGGTAGCCTAGACAATTCACAGCTGTTCATGTAAGTGACAATATAATTAATGTAGCTCTCTTCATCACCATTCTTTAATTGTGTAACATCTGCATCTGATGCTGAGTTAATGTCTTTTGCCAGTTGGAAGAGTTCACCTGTGTTCAAAGTGTAGACTTTCTTCTTGATGTTCCAGACAAGTCTCTTTCTTTCTTCGTCGGACATGATGCACTTCCAGGTAGATCTGGTTATGTGGTGATGCACCTGGTCGGGATGATGCTGGTCACCTGCTCCCCTTATCCTCTCACACACATGTTGCTCCCTTCCTGAAGAATGTGCTTTGCTGTCCCTAGGTTCAAAATCACTGGACCAGGCGTCTTTAGAGTAACGCTGATTCCGGACAACGAGCCCCCAAAATCTGGGAAGACTGTAAGCAGTAATCAACTTGACATTAAATGAGAGAGAGAGACAAGAGTTAGTTGTTTCCTTAACGGTCCTCTTTGTTGTCTTTTAATACACATACACATTTGCATTTCAGAGTCAGTAAGACACTCTGAATCACAAAATGATTCATAAACATGTTGGTAAAAAATAATACACACTGTTTAGATCAAATAAACAATAAATAAATAAATAAATAAATGATATCAACCTTAACCAAATTTACAGGAATGCCCTAATTCTTACAACTGGCCTGAATTCAGGTAATGTTAAGTATCTTAAGTAAACAACTCAAGTGAGTAATTTATTTCAGGTAAGTGATACATGAGTAAACTTTTCTATGACATACTGTAAGTGTATTAAAATTATTAATAAAATAAATAATCAATTGAAACAAATTATTTGGACAATAAAACATGTAAATTACAGTTTGGTATGAAATTTAATTAATTTAAACAAACTTGACATTAAATGAGAGAGAGAGACAAGAGTTAGTTGTTTCCTTAACGGTCCTCTTTGTTGTCTGAGGATGCTCAACTGCCACCCAGAGTTCAGAAAATGCAGCTGAACTATTCAGTGCAAACTCATCATATATTTAAGTAATTAAAATAAAACTTATATATACATGTAAATAGAAATGAACAAATGTAAAAATAAAAAGGAAATATATATAAATAATTTAATATGTGACCCAAACTATATGTAGGGTGGTCACATTATGGCTTACATCCGAACGGCTCAATCTCTAACTGTTTTTAAATCTTCTCTTAAAACCTCTAATAAACTTTAGCTTTTAATTCATTGTGATATCATGTCAAATTAATTAATTAATTTATTTTTTTTTATTTTTTTATTATTATTATTATTATCTTGTGTATTGTTCAGCACTTTGGTCAGCCCTGCTTGCTGTTTTTAAATGTGCTATATAAATAAATACAAACTTGAACTTGAAACTTAAAATGATGATCCAGGAAGTGGTATATGGCTGTGCAAGCTTTGGAGGTGTTGATGGAAGCGATTTACTGGATTTATGCTTTGATAATCGTACTGAATATTATCCAGATATAGTTTTTGATAAAAATGTGATTTTTGCTGAAAACTATAAATTTTTATGAAACCTACCTATATTCAAGTGTTGATAAAAAAAAGAATGCTTTAAGGTAGAATAAAACTGATTTTTTTTTGTTTTTTTAAAGTAGGCGCTCTGATCTTTATTTTGGTGTATTGCATATTCAAATATTCATATGGCAAAATATACTGGTGGCCATCAAATTTTAGTGAAAATCATCAAAATCACTGGCGGTGGCTGGGAACTTTTTTCAAAAATGCTGGCGGGGAAAGAGTTAAATTAACAGGGCTAAGATAGATAGATAGATTCCACCATGCCACTCAATGTTATTTTAGTACCATTAATTACAGTTATTTTCTATTATTGTTTTTGTTAATATTTTTAATTTAATTTTTTTATATTTTGTTTTCTCTTTAATTTCATTGATATTTATTGCATTTACTTAATGATTTTACTTATTTTTATATATATATATATATATATATATATATATATATATATATATATATATATATATAAAATGCTGGCTGGGAGATGCTGGCATATAAAGAATAACAGTATTTCAGAATTCATGCAAACATAATCTGCTCTGTCTTATGTGGATGCTTGGGGAACTGTTGGGGGAAAACATCTGATGTGTAACATTATATTAGATCCATGCATAGGACATGTGTATCATTATCATAATGTTAATCTAACAATAAAAGAAAAGAGGGAATTACTCGTTGCACTTCATTGAATGCTTTTGTAGTTTTAATAATCAATGTATTTATAATGAACATGCTTAAGTTATTTTTACATTTGATTGTTTTTCGTACATGAATGCTTTAGTTTAGTTATAAAATGATAAAGGTAATGCATTATTTGTTTCTTTCTATGCTATTTGTTCTACTGTTTTTTTGTTTGTTTGTTTGTTTTGTCTGTTCTTATTTATAATAGCAAAGATAAATATAATAAAATGAGCTGTATTGTAATTATTAATATAGTAATTAATGATAAGCAATGACGGAGGAATTCACTATTGACTTCAAATGGGTGTGACTCAGTCATTTTTTGTCCGATTCCAACAAATCATAAATCATTTTGAAGGTCTTTTAATTGAGAATTTCAGTTTTCCCCCAATTTTTTATCTTTTTTAATTGCTCATTGTGACTCGTTTTGTCAGCACAAGTCAGATTATTCTCATGAGGAAGCACATGTGGAGGCGATAAATGACAACAATGCATGCACGATGTTTCCGGTGGTATGGCAAGTGTAAACACATGAATCGGATAAGGGTCACAATTGAAAGAACGTGTAAACGGACAGCCAAAAAAATATCGGATATAGGCAACAAATCAGAATTGGGCATCAAGACCTGCAGTGTAAACGAGGCCATATTTACCCAAGACATGATGCACCAGTACAGTTATTACCCAGTTTTAATTTCTGTATGTCCGCAGAGTTTGCCGTACCTTGTGTGTGTTCGGGGAGGGCGAGCTGAATGGGTCGACCCAAGAACAGATGAAGGTCATAGAGTTAAGGCACTTCATCGGTACACACCAGACTGAAGGCAGTTCCTTTTCTGCCAGCGCGCACCACACGACCTGAAAGACAGAGATTAGGATTAAATGTCCACCTCAGACCGCTGGACAAGTTTCAGTCTGCTCCGTCACACCGACTCTGTGCAGGAAGAGTTTGCCCTTCGATGGGAAGTTGTAGTTGATTAACGTTGTCCAGGAGCGGGATGTCAATGCCACGGGCCACCACATCTGTGACCAGCAGCACCATGGCCTTGCGTTGGACAAAGCGGCCGATGTTGATCTTGCTGGCTGTCTGGTCCAGAGCGCTGTAGATGTAGGCGCACTCAACGCCCTCGACCATCAAGAGCTGCAGACACAGAGAGAAACAGATCAAAACCAGGGGTGAATGATGAATGAATGAATGAGGAGCTACTAAAGCATCCAGTCCAGTTTGCACTCAGCACATGTGAAGACACAGTAAAGCAAATTTTCCAGAATATTTTGCACCTCTTTGAGATACTCCACATGATGTTTGGTGGCTACAAACACCACCGTCTGTTCTTGTGGCTTCACCACATTTCTCAGCAGATGCAGCAGAAGGGCTGGTTTATCATCCAACCGCAAGTGGAAAAATGAAAGCTGAAAAATATCATGGATGCTATTAAGAATTCTATTAAAATGAAAAAAAAAAATTATACTTTTATTCCTCAAGGATGCATTTAATTAATCAAAAGTGACAGGAAAGATATTTTTTATAATGTTACAAAAGATATCCATTTCAACAAAATGCTGTTCTTCTGAACTTTCTATTCATCAAAGAATCCAAAAAACAAAATGTAACAAGGTTTCCACCAAAATATTTGGCAGCACAACTGTTTTCAACATTGATGATAATCAGAAATGTTTCTTAAGCAGCAATTCAACATATTAAAATGAATTCTGAAGGATCTTGTGACACTTGTGATGCTGGAAATTCAGCTTTAATCACAGCAATAAATTACATTTTACAATATATTCACAAAGAAAACCGCTATTTGAAATTGTATTAATATTTCACTGTTATTACTATATTTTTGATGAAATAAATGCATCATTGATGAGCATCATGATGAGCATTCTTTATTTAAAAAAAAAAAAAAAAAGAAAAAAAAAAGAAATAGGATGACTATTTCTGGACAGGATTTCTAAATTGCTTAATATGTCTGGGTTTTGGCTTTGTTTTCCTATTGATGGTCTCTCTACAGTCCTCATACATTGTACACGTATTTGCATTGCTTTAAAGGGGTCATATGATGCAATTTCAAATTTTCCTTTGTTCTGAGTTTGTGTCGCTTTAACATGCATTTGTGAATGAAACATCTTCACAAATTTAATAAGAAGCGCTTATCAAGAAAAGAAAAGCTTTAAGGGCTCCATGAGGTTTTCTGTGAAGTTCAATTGTTTAACATTTGAAAAATTAAGAAATTAAGACAGCTGTTGATATTAGTATTAAAAATTTACAGTAGCAAAGTAAAAAAATATATATCTCTCTCATTTTTGGTTTAACAGTGAAATATTACAGAAGAAACAAAATAACCAGTTTCATTTTTACTTAGTCATTTTTATATTTTCATTAAATAAAAATAATAATTAATGTTATTATTATTATTATTAGGCCTGTCAAAACGATTAATTGTGATTAATCACATCCAAACTAAAAGTTTGTGTTTACATAATATGTGTATGTACTGTGTGTATTTATATTTACATTTACATATAAATACACACACATACATGTATATATTTAACAAATACATTAGTGCTGTCAATCAACTGAAAAAGTTAACTAATTAATCACACATTTTTTCTGAAATTAATCGCAATTAATCCCACCTAACATTAAAGTTTTTAAATATCCTTTTATATTGCAATAATTTCACATTCAATCTTCAAATTGATGTAGAAACTAAATTCTAAATTAAATATAGACTAATCCTTAAAGCTACAAAAGTGATTGATTTCCTTTTTTTTCCTTTTGTTCTTTGATTCAACGGACATCACAGCAGCTATGTTATTAGGTTATTTTTGCTGCTTTAAGAGCTGCTGCTGCTGAACATGATGCGGATCTGACACGCATCCTATTTTCTCACAACTCTTTACCTTTTTCTGATCCACTTCAGTTCTTAAAGTCTCTACTAATGAGCTGACAAGTTGAATCGGGTGTGTTAGATGAGGGAGACTGGGCTGCTCCAGGACAGTTTTGAAAACCACTGCATTCCAGAAACATGTTCTTAAATGTGACTCATATATAACAAATACTTACATGCAGTTTTAAGACAGCTTTAATTGCCTTTTTGGAAACTTTATGACTTGACTGACGACATAACTACGACATTGCATGCTCATTGCATGAAGTTATATATAGCACGCGCCACTGCATTTGTGCGTGTAATTGAAGAGTACGTGATACAAGCACAGTATACTGGCTGACAGGACAGGAAAATTAGATTTTACTGACATATGGCCTGACAATATCTCATCTGACCGCTCGTTTGACTAGTGCCTGGCGCTGAGGCAAAGTTGGACTGGGCATCGTTTCATGTTGTAAAAACAGAAGCAGCAGTTGTGAGTGGGGTAACCAACCCTGGCTCCACCCGTGTTAATTATGGTAAATATTTTTAACACGTTACAGCCCTATATACTTAAAAGCGAAATCGAAGAACGAACTGATGAGAAGTCATTTCGAACAAAATCCGTTCACAAGTTCACTTTGATTCAAGACTTTTATTCATCACATACACAACTATATAGAGCATATATAACCAGCAGTGAAACGTGAGTAGTTCGAAAAGTAGTGAAATGTGAGTAGTTCGAAAGTAGTTTGGAAGTTCGAAACTGCTTACCAAACCAAACTTTCAGGAAAAGTTTGTTCCGGCTGCAAAACACTTTTGTACTACCATTAGTCTGTGATGAAAATCAATTTAAATATGTGACGATTCAAATCAGTTGAGATGCCAAACAAATCACAAAATATTGGAGTAGGAGTTTATATGAATGTATCTCTGAGGGAAACTGACTGGCTTTAGAAAAGTTCACGTGGTATTTTCTTTTCATCTTGCCTTGAACAATGCTTAAAGCAGTGCTCATAAGCAGCTCTGCTTTGTTTACAGCAGTAACCCAGGAAACACTGTATCATTGCTGTTCATAAGTGCCACCTGCTGTCAGAGAGTCAATCTACATCTCATCCAGCTTCATTCAGATATGTTTATGTAGTACTGTATAGTTTGACAAAACTAAAGTCAGGCCATTCTGTTTTTGCTTCAAATTTCGAAATTATACAGTCTAATTTAGATTAAAAACTACTCATGCTGCATTTATGCTGCATCTTTGTTTGGATCACGATTAAAATCCAGTGGTTGCCTCTAATTTTAAATGGAAAGAGCACAGACAAAGCCTTAGTTTGTTCATATTAAGTGATTTATTTTATTTGTGTAACATACTTGTTTGACTTGGGGTTAGTTTTAAAATTTCAATTTAGTTTTGTTATATTTTAATTTCACAAAGAAATGTGCAGCAATAGTCTAATAAAACAACACCTTTTCATTTACTGTATAACGTAGGGTTGTAACGATTCACTCATTCATCGATCTTGAAACATCATTTTTTAATCGTGAATCGACGATTTTGGACAGTAATCGATTTAAAACATTAAATGTAAAGTGTCTAAAGCATACGCACAGTTCCACTGAATGATAAATGTGTTTTAACAATGCTGTTGAACCGAATGTACGAAGGAAACTGTTAAAATAACCACAGCATTAACAACAACCTTGAAATACGAGCACAAAGTTTATCTAAAAATCAGATACATGAAAGTAGCGTTCGCTGCTTTAGCACACAGACATCGGGCGCGTTTTCTTTCAGAATCATCATTAGCTGATGGAGAGGAAAAGTTAAATACTATAGAATTTTATTTTATTAAACTAAGATAAAGAAGTTTTTACACTGAAAGAGAAGTGATCTGGCATCCATAGAACTTAAGACGTGCCAGGCTATATCTGCAGCTAAGCTGAATAAAAAGCAGAATGAACTGATGAAATGTTAAGACAAAAAAACACAATAAACAAATAAAATTTCTGAATGATGCAGTGCTAATTGACATATCATTTATTACAGTACATAAACTACAAAGTATATTTTCTACATTATTCTGTGGAGAAAATTTAAATAATTGTAGTATATAAAACAATCATAAAATTGCCATTAGGAAAATTATAGATTACAAATGATTGATTATTGTCCAGCAGCATATTTGATTTCTTACAGCAAATTCAGGTAACAGATAAGAAACGATTTCCTTGTAAAAAAAAAAAAAAAAAAAAAAAAATTTAATAATTATAATAATACATACATACATAAAATTATTGTATTTGACATTTCTGTAACTTCTGAAATGATGGCTATGCCCTTAGTGTGACAAAATGTTAGCCTATACATGATACTTTTAAAGCTCTTTTTTGGCTTACATAAATTTTTACATATGCCATGTCATGCCATAGCATCATTAAACTAGCATCTAACAATGGACAAGTTTTGGTTCTGTAACCATAAAGGCTGCTGTGTAATTTCCCCCTTGACTAAGCATTTAAAAAATTTAGGGGACACATTTAAATAATCCTGTGAATGCAGAATCGAATCGTTATAATCCAATCGAATTTAATTTAATTGTGAATCGAATCGAATTGTTCTAAATTTGCAAAAATCGTTCTTGAATCGAATCAAAAACCTATGAATCGTGAATCGAATCGAAGTCTACCCAAAGATTCACAGCCCTAGTATAATGTCTTCAATCTTATTTTGCAAAAGAAAAAAAAATTCTTAGAAAACTGAATTGTGAAATCAAAATCATGAATCAAATCATGAGTTGAGTGAATTGTTACATCCCTTGCGCTGAGGCTCTGCCTTCTTTCATGTGGAACTCTTCTCTGGGTTCATTTCATCTGTCGAGTCCTTGGAGGTGAGATGTCTGCGCAGTGGAGAACCACTTTATAGTAGCAAATATAAATTTTCCTTTTGATGAAATGAGACACTGACAATGTTTTTCATGTTTAATACTGCCGCTTGCTTTTAAGCAATATATTGAAAAATGTGCCATAAAATACACCTGACATGACTTCACGTTAGTGCTGATTTGCAGAGCTTGTGCAAGCATACCCATGTTGCTACGCTCAGATGCTTTTTTATATAAAAAATGCATGGTGTTCTCTCCATTTTTGTTGTGCTTATTTTAGTGGATTTTAGTGCTTAGATTATTTCTGTTGTAAAAGCCAGTTTCTTCCAGCTGAAGCTGTTGGCTAAAGTCAAGCCCTACATGCCGCGCAGGGGGTTTAAAATAATAATTCATGCTTTTATTACATCTCGACTAGACTACTGTAACTCTTTATAGAACTACTTGCCTAAATCCCTAACTACTCCCTTCAGAAAACAAACTGTTTCGGTCTCTGCCCTGTCTTCTGAGTCATCGACCTCACGTGATTCGGACGCTCAGATTTTGGAGTGCCCTGTCAGGGCTTTGAAGACTTTAATGCAGTGGTTCTGCAACTCAGACAAAGGCTCAGACAAGCAAAAAAAAAAGAAACGAAACACTACTTTTTAGGCTAATATCAATTACATTTTTCCCCAAATCATGCAGCCCTAAAACACACAGGCAGTCACACAAACACACACGCACAGTCTCTCTCACACACACAGACACACACACACACACTCTCTCTCTCTCTTACAAACACAGTCAAACACACACACACACACACATAGGAGAAGGTGACACCTCAAGGGTGAACTTACATGTCTGGATTCTCATGAAGAGCAGCGAACTGGTCATCCATGCTGACAAACAGAAATGACACACACAGAAGGTGATATTAGTCAAACACAAGACAAAAATGCATTCAACTGAATCAAGTCACCTTTACTGTTATAGCGCTTTTTACAACAGAGAATTAATTCAGACATAAACCTCATCAAATATGAGCGTATTGAGATTCTCCACCGAGAATAAGTGAGCGCCGTTTTCAGGCCTGTGAACTTCCCAAACTGAAAGCACACAAATACTCTAAATGAATGAATGAACTCTCCTGCAGGTGAGCATGAGTAAAGCGGTGACAGTACAGACCTCTTTGGTGAACTTCATGGTCTGCAGGGCGAGCTCTCGGGTGGGCATGAGGACCAGAGCCCGGGCCCCTGTCTGCGCCTGCGGAGCCTTCAGCTTCTCACACATGGGGATGAGGAGGGCAGCTGTCTTCCCGCTGCCTGTCCGGGCCATGGCCACCACATCCTTCCCATCCAGAATCACCGGGATAGTCTGAGACCAACAGAGAGACAGATTCACCCTACATACGCTCATCTCAAAGGTTAGTGTGTTTCAAACAGCTGTTTGGGGCTCAATGCTCTCTTTTTACCTCTTTACCACAGTTATTAACGTTTTAGAACTACATTTATATTTTAATTTTTTTTTTAATAATATAATCTACATTTAGAACACAACACTATAAAAATATTTTTGGAGTTGTAAATAAAACAACGATAATTGGAGTGTGCTTCGTATGAAAATTCACATTTACTCAATGGATTATTTGCCTTCTCTTTATAATTGCTTTTGAAATTTTTTCTAGCAATTTCTGAGTGAAAATTTTTTCTACACATATATTATTTAGTGTATACTTCATTCTGTATTACCTGAGCCATAAATTGACAGAAAACTGTAGGGATGCTCCGATCAGGATTTTTACAGTCGATACCAATCCCCTTTCTCAGGCTTCAAGCTTTATATAACTGATATGTAAACTCTCTGATCACGTTAACCTTTTTTCAGAAAAAGTAATATTATAGATGTTGCCTTTGTTATATTTTTTTTACATTTTTACAGTAATTATGTAATGTAACTACTGTTTTAACTAAATAAAACAAAAATCTAGTACTTAATCAGGGCCTGAATTTCACTTTGGAAAATGGGGGGAAATCCCCCTTTAGGTGGCTCTTATAGGGGGGATTTTTTAATTTGAGGAGGGAGTTTTTTTAGACATATGGGGAGGTGGGGGCTTTACTATTTATAGTGTTGTTGATTCATATTTATATTGTGAAGAAGATGCTTTAAAAGAACTTTGTTTCAACAGTCAGTAATAAAATAAGAATAGATAAATGACAAGCAATGGCACAAACAAAGACAATTACAATATACAATTAAAATTAATTGTGCTTCAAGTTTTTCAGGTAGGTTTAACCATAATATTCAGGTATAGAAATACCACAGACATGGAATAATCTATTTAACTTTAAAATAACACCTGTTAGTCTTCAATGTATAAATAAACAATGTTTACAATTGTAAGACTCATCTATCCTTTTTTACACATAAATATTATATAAGTGCGGAAACTGTGGGAATCAGTAGAATCCTGTGCCAAAATTCAAGCCCTGATTTCACACCGATGATATGACTGAGGTGCCAAATCTTTACGTCCCCGCACATCATGTATGTCCTCACACGTTGACGCCATCACATTGTGATCGGTTTATGAGATCGGCCAAGTTTAGTGAGTACCGATCGAGTTACCGAAATATGATTATCAGCTGATCGATCGGAGCATCCATAGAAAGCTGCTGTTGTGTGAAGGAGTGATGGCAAACATGACATATTTTCTCTTTTCTGACCAGCATAATCAATCTCTCAATGCTTTTCCCTATTTTATGTAGAAACCCGATCGTTGATTTTTTTTCTTTGCTATTAGAGCAAATGAGGATGCAAAAGTGATATTTGTTGTAGTTTGCGTTCACAATTATAGAAGTTTACCCGACTATGATGACTTCAGATTCTGATAAACATGGAAATGTGATAAGAATCCATTCGTGTGTTTTGATCACCATAGCACATTACCTTCCTCTGGAAGGGTGTAGAAACTTTATAGCCCTTCTTCATGATGCCTTTATACACTGGATAACTGAGACCAGCGTGACCACAGAGCACACTGACTGAGCGCCAGAGATCCTGTGACTGACTGACTGATGACAGTGTTTTACATATAACGTCTCACCCATGGACTGAAAGGCTTCAGACTTCTTCTTCTTCTTGTTCTGGGCTCTGATGAGCTCTCTGGTGTCAAGCTCCATGACAGAAACACACTCAGGACGAGGCCGGGAATCAAGGAAGTCTTCTGCTGGACTGGACAACAACACAGTGATGTGAAAACAAATCACAGTCTGGCAGTAATTCATGACAAAACAGCATTTCCAAAGAAACTCACATTCTATTGGCTAAATAACAGTTAATCCTCATAACACATTCAAAATCTGCACAGTGTAGACACATGCATTTTCTGTAAAGCTGCTTTAAAACTATGTGTATTGTGAAAAGGACTATACAAAAAAATCTGAATTGAATTGAACTGAATTCCCAGTCCATTTGGACCAGAAGAATTGTTATTTAAAGTGTAGTCATAACTCAACATTTTAACATAAAACCATATTTTATCTAATCAACAACTTCTCATTAATGAGTGAATGTGAAAATTTATATTTTTTATGTTACTATGATGTTATTACTATGTTATAACTGTGTTTACCTTTTTTGTTAAAGAATTGACAAATTATTTTAAATTTTAAACTGCACATTAACCAAAACTATAATACTGTTGGTGTCTCATATTATATAATCTGAGATTATATCAGTATTAACCCAACTAAAATGAATGAAATCTAATTAAAGTCTTTTGAATTTAACCCATGAACAGTCAAAATTTGTAAAACCTATGTTTATTTCTGGTAAAAACAACATAATTATTACTTTGAAAAGTTTTCAAACAAAACAAATTCATTTTACTTTCTTAATCTTTCACTTTCAGTTGAAAAAGTGGGCAATTTTTTTGTGTGTGAGATATAGGGAAAAAACTAAACCTATTTTACAAAAGTTTTTTTTTGACACTAATATAACTTCATAAATAATTACACATAACATAGTTTTGACATCTTATGGTACTCCATACACACCGGAGTCCGAAATAGCCCAAACACAAAATGTCTAACATTTCTTTAAAGGGTTATATATCTTAAAAAAAAATATTCTAACAAATCTGAAAAATAAATTATGTATATGTTAAGGTTCTTAAAGAATTTAAAACTATTTGTTCCCTTACAAAACAACTGTTTTTTTTTTTTTTGTTTTTTTTATGTATCTCTTCCAGATCAATAAACCTAAATGCGTTATGAAGGTTAAGTCTTAATATAAATTGTACTGTGCCATCTAAAGCTAAATGAACACACTTTATAATTAACCTTACACATTTGTAAAGGAAACTGGACTGATTGTAAAAGGTGAATCTAACTCATAGCTCGTCAAACTAACACAAAGAACATTCATACAAACATCCTCTTTTCAGTTGTTTACTATTTAAAATCATGGTAACAGGGTTTTTGAAATCGTACTTTAAATACTGTGGGAAAATTTGATGGGCGTGGTATTTTTTGATAACATACTGACATCTGCTGTCATAGTAAAACTGTCATCAGATTCATGTTTTCACGTTTGAGGGACACAAACAGTCTCTGACTGAAGGAAAGTGAACTGATAATAAAGAGCAAACATGTTTAATGTTTGTTGTGACACTGTGTGCTGATCATCTTTGATTCCTGCAGCTACTTCAAACTCTTCATCGTCAGACTGGAGCTCGTGATATCTGTGTGTCGAGCTCTTCTTCCTCTTCTTTAGCTTCCTCTTCCTCTGCGCCATCGTGTTAACTTCTACAAACCCGAGAGCTATACGAATCGTGCTGTCGAAGAAACGTCGCTATTTGATCGAAGCAAGCAGTCGCTCCGTGAAATGAAAACACCGGAGATGTTTGGAAACACACGTGAAGGCGTTCCTGCGCATAGAGATGACGTCAGAGAACGAGTCGCTGCAGTTCACTGAGCTGCCGCACAGTGGCGCCACGAACAGAGCAATAATGCAATAACAGAACATCACGACCTCGTGAGAAATACTAGTTGACATTTCAGCGAATTTGTATTTGTGGTTAATACATCTTATTTAACGCTGAGGGACGGACTTACAGTCTTTACATTGACACGCACTAAATAAAGATCTTACGTCACGTAATTTTCACAACTCACAACATTCAGAGATTCAGGAAGAAGATGTTTCGCCATCTGAACAATCGGTATGTTTTTAAAGAACAGTACAATCCACTGAACACTGTACTTCTCAGATTGCCAAAAATCTCAAAGCAACAGGAATAATTTTTCTTCATTTTCAGTAATGCAACAGTAACCTATTATTTTTCAAAAAATAATGAAATTAGCCTAAGAACAGGTATTAAATCATGGTTTAGTTTACTTAGAATGTTAAGTAAACATTCTGGGGGGGTCTAATGCTATTTCATGCAACCACCATTCATACACACACCAAAAATTAAAAAAATACAATCATGCTTACCCTTACCAAAAAGTAGTATACTTCAAGTTTATTTTATTAAGTATACTTAAGTAAAGTTCAAGTATATTTAGACTTTTTGTAAGTATAAGTCAAGTATACTTAAATGTCATTTTAAGTATATTTCTGAGAAGTACATAAAGCCCATTTCTGAGAAGTACATAAAAAGTAAACTTAAAGCATACTTTCCTATTTTTAGTTTAAAAGAAGGATACTAATAGCACACTTGAATAAACTTCTTTTTCGTAAGGGTAGCATGGCCAAAAAAATTATTTGGATGTATGACGGAGTATTTCTGTGCCAAATACATTCCTTCCGGGTTCAAATAAGTTTCCCCTGGAAGAGTGCGTGCACACAGCAAGGGTGAATCCCAAACGGAAGTGAACATCCCTATGCCCTATACTCCCCTTGAAGGGCAGAGCCTTGAAGTGTGTTCTTTGAAGGGTGTTGGGCATTATTGGCTGCATCCGAAAACTGAAAAATGTTGCCTTCGGAGGACGCACTCCAAGGTAGGAAGGCATCAAGGCACGTCCGAATCCAATGTTAGTTTCAGTTCCTGTCTCCTGAGATCTTGGCCGATTTTTGAAGGCAGCATAGATGTATCCTTCGCTGCCTTTGATATCCCACGATCCTGTGTGTTCCATTCTGTGTCAGTTAAGCCAAAAAATAAAGATGGCATCTGAAAGTTGCGGTCGGTGGTCAGTTTGTGAGTAAATGTATGTTTTTGATCAACATTTTCCCCTTTTGATGTCATTTCTAGCGAGAAATTAATATTGCAGTAATGAAATATCCACTTAGTTATCACCAAAGCTCTCTATATTTTGCTGTAGATCATTAAACTGTTACTCTGCCTCAGAAGCCTGTCCGAAATCAGTTTCATGAGGTGCCTTCGTGCAAAAACGCTGCCTGCAAAGTCATTGCCTGATACAGCAGCGAGGCAGCTAGTCACCTGCCTAAGTTTTTGGATGCAGCCATTATTGTTACCTTGACAATGCTGAGTGTGTGTGCAGCATTCATCACTCCAGTACAGCGGTACAGTACTCACAATCACATAATGTTTCCAATGCCACTTTTCCAGATGAGTAAATGCCGATACTTTCATTTTTTATTTATTATTTATTTATTATTTTGTACTTTACCGATATGATACCTGTTTTTAACTGCACTGGTCATTTAAAATAAACATTTAGGTAGAGATAGGCAGGATTATGTATTCATCTAAATGGAAATTAGTTGTTCTTTACAAAAAATATTATTATAAATAAAAAAAAAAATCTAATTTATGCCCACTTGTGAATACGACGATTATGTTAGAATAGTTAGGGTATCAGTTTTTATTTTTCTTAATTTTTTTTTTTTTTTTTTTTTAGGTGTGAGTGGTGCACAGTATACGGTGTGCAGTGCATTGCTATGTGTTTTAGGGTTCCGGGAGGGTTCCTGGCTGTATTTTATGTCTAGACGATGTATTTTTTTACTGTACTTTTGTTTTCTAGATATTATTTCACTTATATTTTACTGTCCACCTAAGAACAAGAGGCAATCTGGAAACAACAAAGTACATCAACCTCTCCTCAACATGATGCATTATTTGAGGACTCATTGATGCTAGCATAGTGTTACAGGCAAGTATGGTTTAATCCAAAGTATGGCGAATTTTAACTTATGCGCAAGTTGGAATATGCACCAAAAATTGCGAACAAGCACCGTTGTCCACCAAACGGAGTCAAAGAGAACAAAATCGTCACTCCTGATAAAAAACTGGCCACTATACATCACTAAGAAAAGTAGGAGAAGGCTACTGAATATAAATTCTTATATAATAAATAGGGCTTGGGCGCGCGTGCCTTCTGGGACGGGGCGGCCATGTGATGGCGTCGTGGAATGTAAACATCAGCAACGAATCGACGAGAGAAACAGAGTGGGAGAACAGAAAGAAAGAAAAATATGTTAAAATCGCGAAAAGGTTGGGGATTTACAGGGATACGCTAAGTAGGGATGCCAGGGATCGGTAGGTGGACAAACTCGCACTATTAACGGTTTGGTCAATAGAAACATCCCAACAAAGAGTGGAGCACCGACCCGACGAGTTGTTGCCGCACTTTTGCATTACAGCTATCTTCGGTACCTGTTGTTTGTGAGCGCTACCCTTAAGACAGGTTCCGAAGCTACAAGTCATTGGAGTACTCATGTGACAGTTCACAAAATGGATGGGTTAAGTGAGCTGACGATCATATAAGCCGGCAAACAGTATACCAGTAAATCGGACAAAGGTAAAAACTGCACTCCGGCTATGTGCTAGTTTAGTTAACGTTAGGCTAAACAAACCATTCACATGTCCTTTTAACTAACTTAGTGTTTCAAAAGGTTATGTTAGGGATTAGTCGCGTCAACCTCCCGTTTTTTTCCGGGGTTCTCTGTGTATTGAGCTTTCTTTCCCGCTGTCTTCCCGTTGTAGTATTTGCCTGTAAAATATACCGGTAAGCCCCTTTCCATCGGACTGGTGTCCTGTTGCTACACAGTTGCCCTTCCAGCAAAACAGACATTTTTAAACCATCGTTTGCTTAATCTTGAAAGCAACCTTAGCGTGATATTGGCCTTTTTAAGATAAAACACGCGGGAGTTGTTGTGAGCGCAGGATTTCACCAATGTAAGCACAGTCAGTAGCATAGCTTCACAATCACGCTTAGTTATGCAGCAGTTTGTAGTACGAATTTGCTGTTCAGCAGGAGGGACACGCAACAGAAGAGGAAATGTAGAAGAAATTTCGTTTTTTGGATGAGTAGCCCAGGAAATTTCCCTTTTTTTCAGTGTTTACTTAAGCTATATAAATTAATATTCAGATATTATTACCTCCTTGGTCTCCCGTGGTCGCGCCCTCCAAGCAGGGAAGCAGTGGCAAGTAATCCATTTTTTTCAAAGGGCGAGTATGTGTTTCGCGACTATTACACCCCAATACAGCAACGGTTTACCATGGTTGAAAAATAGATTTTAATTAATCAAATGAAGACCACACGGCGGAGAGGAGTATGTCAAAACACTGCCGCAGTAGGCCGGAGAGTAGCAGTAAAGGAGAATCAGATGGCGGGCCCACGCCAAAAGTAATGACGTCACGACGCAAAAGCCCACGATTACTTTGCACCTCAGAATGAGCAGGCGAAACACAATGATGCGGTTATGCTTCGGAGTAGGGGTGAATGCTGCTGTTTGGGAACACAGTGTTTAAATAGTTCTGCGGAGGCCAAATATAAGAAATACTTTGATGACGACTTCGCTAGCGGGCATTTCTGAATTTCTGAACAAAAACACACATTTCAGTCATACTGTCCCATAGCGCAAAGTCACATGACTTTTTGATGTGCTGTAGGAACTTATTCGCAAAATGCATTTCCATCTCGCATTATTCGGGGATTAACCCTGTTTTGCACAAGTCAAAAACACCTAAGCTTAACGTTATAAACTTTTTTTGTGAATAAGCTTATTGAGCTACTACAGCTGCCTCCATCACTTGATTCTGAGGATACTTACAAATGCGCTTAAAAAGCAGGGTGATGGGAAACCCAGCGCATCTAATGCAAAATAATTAAGAAATACAAACAACAAGTTAAATGTTCAACATAAAATGAATAACTTTGGTGTTGTAAAACGTAAGCTGAAAGCAAATAACACAGTACCTTTCCCCTTTTAATTCTTTTTGCATAAATAATCATTTAGATACCAGTCAAACACAGCAGTGATTATATGACATTGATGGAAAGCACATTGCTCTCCATTGCTGTAGGTCACAGAGTGTATTTCTGCAGCACCTGTTTACTTAACATACTTGATCAGTGAAATGTGTCATGTGGAAGGGAAAAGGCTGATTTTCACCATGCAGTCCTTCTCGTAAAGTCATTTTCCTAACAGCCCAGTAAATGAGTGTGTGTGAAGTGATAGAGAGAATACGCAGTTTAATAAAAATATAGCCAGTGACTCGCGATTGATTACTGAGAGAGCTTCGACAGAATGGCAGGTCTTTCCTCAAGTTCACACACTGGCCTGAGGCTATAAAGCACACACACACACGGCTCTGCACTCGATCTACTTTACTGATACCCCTTGCTTCTTTGACTGCAGAACAGATCTTTAAAAACAATAATAACTGGCATGAATTTATTAATTTAGCAGGGATTTGACTATTAATCACTAGATGAGACCATATTGAATCACTCTAACAAAGCTTCACTTTTATGGCACGAGTTCATTTCAGAAAGACACAGAAAGAGATTCCATCTCTAACAGCATTATCCATCAGCTCGGCTCGGAGTGACAGACTGTATTAATAATGAATCACAAGCTTAAATAGGCAGTCCCGGTTATGCATACAGCATAACTGTTAAATTAGATGTTTGATTTTGTTAAAGGTGAAGGAGTTCACATATACTGTTTCAGTTTCCCGCCGCCTCTCTCTCCTTCAGCTGTGTTCACCCTTGTAAGTAAAAGGTGTGGGTTGAAAAGATTCAGTAAAGAAATAGACTAAAATTCCTGCATGTAGAAAATGACAAAAGTGGGTGAATCTGAACTAGAGAGTGAGGAGAACAGCATCACACCTGTTACTGTGTTAAAGTAGTGTGAAGATTCAGCAGAGTGAAGACTTTCTCACTCAATATCTCAGTGTAACCGCTCAAAAAACAGACTTGTGTTGAACCTGTCAGAATCCTGGAGTGGTACTCGTGCTCTGCTGCAAAACCTAGTGAGCCACCTGTTTAGGCAGCATTTTTAAGGCTTTACAGGCCTGCAAATGTTGAGCCAAAAAGTAGGTAATTTAATTACACTGCATATCTTGTTTGGTCAAACGCTAAGGCAGCACCACATGTTTCCACATGTAATTACAAAATGCACACGTTCTGAAGAAAAAATCCAAGATGATATCCTTAGAAAAAAAAGCTGGGATATGGACCCATTTAAATAGAAAGATGAAATGAAAAACTTTTTTGTTGTTGTTGATTTATTCTTGCTTTGAAATGTCGACTGGCAAATCGAAAAACCTAAGCAGCTGACTTGCTGCCTCATGCCTTATCGGGCAATGACTTTGCATTTGGATTTGCACACAAAGGCACCTTACAAAACTGATTTTGGACATGCTTCTGAGGCAGCATAACTCTTTGATGATTTAACAAAATAGGATGAGTTTTGGTGATAACTAAGCGAAATTTAATTACTATAATACTATTTTCTTACTTTAAATAAAATAATAATGTGAAAAGTGCAAAAAGGTGGGTTCGAAACATACATTTACACACAAACTGACCACCATATGCAACTTTCGGATGCCATCTTTTTTTTTTTTTTTTTTTAGCTCAATGGAACGCATAGGATTGTGGGATATCAAAGGCAGAGAGGGATACATCTATGCTTCCCTCAACACATCGACCAGATGAAAGTATCTCAGGAGGCAGGAAGTGAAGCTAACTTTGGATACTGAATGTGCCTTGATGCCTTCCTACCTTGAAATGTGTCCTCGAAGGGCAGCATTCTTCAGTTTTCATGCTGGTGCATAACCAGTTAATAACCAGCTCAGGACCAGCTTAAGCCAGCTCATACCAACTGCCATGCTTCAAAACATACCTAACCAGCTCAGGACCAGCTTAAGCCAGCTCATACCAACTGCCATGCTTCAAAACATACCTAACCAGCATATGCTGTTTATTTTTTTTGTTTTTTTTTTTCTTTCAGCAGGGTTCACACCCTTGGACTTAGAACTATCTTATTATCATACTAACATACTAATACACTTCTAATATCACAAACTGTTAAAGGATTTTAGGCTGCATTAATTAGGTAAACCGGAACTGGGAACACTCCCCTAACACCCGATGTACTTGCTACATCGTTAGAAGAAAATGGCATCTACGCTCATATTAGTCTGTTTCTCTCTTATTCTGAGGTCACAGTAGCCACCAGATCCAGTCTGTATCCAAGTCAGAGGGTCACTGCAGTCACCCCTTATCCAGTACGTATCCAGACCAGATGGTGGATCAGCACCTAGAAAGGACCTCTACAGCCCTGAAAGACAGCGGAGACCAGGACAACTAGAGCCCCAGAGACAGATCCCCTGTAAAGACCTTGTCTCAGACGACCACCGGGACAAGACCACAGGAAACAGATGATGCTTCTACTGCACAATCTGACTTTGCTGCAGCGTGGAATTGAACTGCTGGTTTTGTCTGGTCAGAGGAGAACTGGCCTCCTTGACTGAGCCTGGTTTCTCCCAAGGTTTTTTTCTCCATTCTGTCACTGATGGAGTTTTGTGTTCCTTGCCGCTGTTCGCCTCTGGCTTGCTTAGTTGGGGGACACTTCATTTACAGCAATATCGTTGACTTGATTGCAAATTATTGCACAGCTACTATTTAACCTGAACTGAGCTGCATGATGACATCACTGAATTCAATGATGAACTGCCTTTAACTGTCATTTTTGCATTATTGACACACTGTTTTCCTAATTAATGTTGTTCAGTTGCTTTGACGCAATCTTTTTTGTTTATAGCGCTATATAAATAAAGATGACTTGACTTGACTTATCAATGCAGCGCCTAATAAATCTGAGGTGGTCAGGTGGTACACGCTGTAGCTTTCAGAAAATTCCCAGTTTACAAGTTGTAAACTATTTATAAGTTCTACGAAGACATGAACGCTTTTTACAAGTTGGTATTTTATAATCACGGTAATTACGATATGGCATGAGCCCACCTTTATTCACATTAGTTTCAATGCGGAAGTAAGCTGTTTTCTGAGAATGTGCGATATTTCAGATTCATTAGCCTCTAAAGCTAAATGCTGTATTTGCGCTTAAAATCTGTGTTTATAATTAAAATCTGTGTTTAAATACATTAAAATAATATGATATGAAATCACCCTATTCACTATTCTTAACGATGCTGGGCACCGAACGGAAACGCAATTGATTTTTCCGTACATTTCTGCCATATGTACATAAACCGACAGTCACCACTGATAAGCTACTACTAAATATTGTAGAAACTTAATTTTCTGTAAAGTTTCTTTGCAAAGATTTGTATCGTAAAAAGCGCTATACAAATAAACTTGAATTGAATTTAATTGAATTGAATGATTAAAAAAAATATATATATATATATATATAGATTATCCATAATGTATATATATATAAATAACCTGGTATCTGCAGAATTTTTAGACCTTTAAATTCCTTAAGATCTGTACTTGACATTTCAGCCTTTTCTTAATTTTTAAGAAAAGGGATCAAGAGTATCAATTATTATATTAATTTAAACAATTATTATAAATTAATTATTATATTAAATAACATAAATATATCTTAATGTCTTAACAAAAAAAACATAAAAAATCCAATAGAAAAATCCAAATCAACCTCTTCCAGCAGGTTTCACATTCTACAGGAACTGTATACATCATTAAATGCAAAAGGTCTGGCTGTGCTTAATGGGTACATGTTCACACCCCTGTTCCGGTTAGGAACTGTAAATACATCATTAAATGCAAAATCTACATTGAGACTGTGCACACGGATGTGCTTAATACAAAAAAGTTATGGTACATGTGAATCACTCCCTTTAATTTAATTTTAAATGACAAAGCATGTTGTTAATAAGATATTACATCATTTCACATCTCACATCATGTTTTATCAAAAAAACAACAACACAACAACCTTTTAAAAGAGTAATTGACTAAATATTTTTTGAAGGTACAAAGTCAATCTCAAAAAAACAACAACACTAAAATCAAGCAACAAGGCATTCAATTTGATCAGTTAAATATTCACAATGAAGTGTCATGTAAATTCTATCCAAATCAAACAAATACTACTTTGAAAACTAGCCTCATTATAAAACCTCAGATTAAATGGATGTGAACATATAAAAAAACCCCAAATGAAAACTATCCTAACAAAAAAAAACTCACATAAAACTGAAATAAACTAATATATAAACTCTTAAAGTACACTATACACTACAGGATTTTGTCCTCTGATTTTCCACTGATTTATAGCCTGGAGAAGTTGACACTATTGCCAAAGGTCTGCAGATTTAAGTTGACAATCCATAGAAAATCAATTATCTTAACTTAAAGTGTCAACCATCAGTTAATATTCTAAATCTGTTTATGAAGTATTTACATTGACGTTCAGTGTGGAAGAACTTAAAAAGAGTACACTGAGCTTAATGGGAGCAGCACCAATTTTTAATACATGTCATGTAATATTTATTAATTTGACAAGATTTTGCAAAATAAATATTCTGTGTCATGTATTAAGTTCATACATATTTTATTATGAACAACTATTATTAATTAATTATTAATCTATGAAATTCTACTTTGTCTTACTGATGTCACACTGAAGCTGTGTGATTTTCATAGCAGTGTACCCTTTAAGCTCACCTTAAAATAATATGAAATCTTTTAAAAAATTACAGCAGTGTACAACCCACAAAGTTACCACAGCAAGAACTGGGTCAATTTCGAAGTATAATGCGATGTAAAAAGTACAAGCCAGTAAAGCCTGTGAAGTAAGATATTAGCGTGTAGCGATTACAATCTTATACAAGCTAGTGGTCGCTAACTGTAGTTCTGTAGCATCGTGCTGGCGTGTGTTGCTAAAACTATCTTTTGGATCTAACTGTATTATTTCCCCATCCAAGTTCCAGGTTTTATAATATGCAAAAGTCTTAACATTAATCTCTTTATTTTATTAAATAAAGTAGTGAAACTTACCCAAAATAAAGGCTTAAATATTTAAATATATACAATTAAAGGGCTCGTCTTTTGGGTTGAAACTTTTCAGACAGCTTTCAAATGGCCTTTCCGGACAGTGTGTGAACACATGAAGACTCATATCTCAGTGTGCAAATGATCTGATTGGCTTGAAATTATAGCAGATATGTAGTAACAAACATATCAATTTGTTAAGACTGAAGTATGAAAATACCATTACTTGTATCATTTTAGATGAAGGTCTGGAATTCATGGCAGCTTTCATTGGCATGTCAAACAACCAATCACAGTCGTTTGTTTCAGCGTCACGTTTCGAAGCAGGAAATGTCGCCACAATAACAGACCGATATGTAAAAACGCTTGGGACATATTTTTAAAGATTCTTGCCGACGAACTTTAAATATTTCACATACTTTTGAAAAAGCGTTTCTTAGCTGATTCCTGATAAGTGCTTGTCGTCACCAGTTGTAAACACAACAGCGCTTTCTAGCGTGAGGATCCTTAGGTAACACGTCATCTCTTTGTTTCCAGACAGAGCGGTTAAGAATGCGACACAACATCTTGTGGAAATTGTAGAATTCAACCAAGTTCAGATGACGACATTCGACACTCCTGAAGTGTTTCCACTTTTGTGTCCCATATGTGAAGTGAAAAAGTGACGTTTCAGCAAGTATGGTGACCCATACTCAGAATTCGTGCCTCCTGCGAAGTGCACACACAGCAGAGCAGTGAACACACACACAACACTGTATTTAAGCTGCGGCGCCCGGGGAGCAGTTGGGGGGTTCGATGCCTTGCTAGCCTAAGTCATGATTGAAGGTGGAGAGAGAACTTTACATGCACTCCCCCCACCCACCCTCCTGCCGGCTCCCGTGAACCGAACATGCTCACAACCCTCGATGCGTGTCCGAGTCCGAGGCCTCTTCTCTAACCATAGGCCATGACTTCCCCAAACATATGCATTCAGACGTTTAGCCAACATATGCAATTCTTGTCTTTCCCGTCCCCAACAGACCTCTTAGAATTTTTCGAATTTGTACCATTTAAGAGTTTCATGACCTTAAATGTAAACCAATTTAACTGAAGACGTTTGAAGGACCCGCGGAAACCATAATAAGAACATAGTTCAATGCAAACGTTTCCTGTCTATGCATTTGGCAAAATGTTGTTGACTAAGAATTTTACCTTTGAAATTTGAGGCCAACATTTTACCATCTTGACTGGAAAAGTCTTTCATGGTCAGATTTTCATTTATTATTTGCTAATGTTAGTGAAAGTTTACATTAGAGTGCATGTCCTACTATGCTGAAATTAATACGGGGTAGCCGAGTGGCTGGAAACCAACTGAACTTCTCCTGGTTGGAGTAGTATTAACATCATAAACTGAAAGCAATCTTAATGTGACTTGCTTTACAAATGTTTTAAAATTGATCATCTGAGTCTAATATGATCCAGCGCCCATCCATTGCCCATCCCTGCTTTGGATAAAAAGCATTTGCCCAAATGCATACTATGTGGATGTAAATAATGAAGGGGTTCGAGCTCTGTCGAGCCCCTGCTGGACTACTTGATTAAAGAAAGAAATGGATAGATAATGTGAACTCATGGAATTGATTTTTGTTTCACATGTGAGATGACCGGGATTTTTATGAATATTTATAATGAGTTGAGCACATAGCCTGCATTTATTGGGACTTTATGTTCGGCCTTCTTAAATGCAGTGGCATCATGAGAGTGACCAGGCCTGTTGTTTCAAAGATCACATTAGGCATTTGTCAGACACAGGGAACTGCACATCAGTTTCGAAACATCCTGGTGGTGTTGCTGTCGGTGCATATTTAGGGATTTCCATGGCTCTTTCCTGAGTTCACATATCAATTTGCAAAAAAGCAAAACACCGCATGAATATGCAGAGAGAAATTAAGAAGCTCGGTTTTGTTGAGTCCATGGTGACATGATCACAACGAGCTTTGCACTCTTCAAACACTTGCTCCATCTGCCTTCTCTCATTCCTACCAGTCTTTCCAAAAGCATCAAAAAACTCAGGATAGGCTAACAGCTTTTATTTCCCTTTATTAAAAAGAGAGGTAGCATCAAACCTCAATCCCTAAACCTTCAAATAGTTGTGTTATTAAACCATTCATTCCCTCACATCCCTCCCTTTATTGCTAGTTAGTGCAGTATAAATGGCTATTTAATGTATTCTGGTCTCTCTTGGGAATCTGTTTCTGCTTGTCTCTCTCGCCGAAGCCTTGGATCTGTGAGAGTGTGTGGACTGAACAAACCAGTGTTTTTAACACCTTAGACAAAAACTGGCTTAATCTGAGGAGTGCAATCTACAAAACAACAAAGTCAAAACTGACACTTATCTGAAACCTAAGTGGAGGCCACCATAAAACCTTTCAAAGACGAGGACTTAAGCTAGTGGACAAGATATTATGTGCATTTTGAAACAGGCTTTTTATTTGTGCATTTGTTTAACCCCAGGTCATTCTAAACCCTGTATTATGGGTTATTTTTTACATGTTTCACGCTGTTTGGTAATCATGCGTAATTCAGGTTTCACACTGTACCACTTGAAAAGATTCTGTTTCAGGCATTCTGCACTGTGCTTTTTAAAAAAAAGTATATATTGAAAGGAAGTGTTGCTTAGTATTTGTGAAATGTTAGTAACAGGGTGGTTTGCCGAGGTGTCTGCATACAGACAAAAAAACAAAAACCCCCCATTGCTGACTCAAAACTGGGCAGATTGTGCTATTACCGCCCCAATGTTCCAGGAGGCCATGGGGACAGCGCTTTTAACCCCCTGACTTAAACAAACCACAACAAAACACGTGGCGATAAGTCGTACAGTTATAAAGTGGCCACTCAAAGTTACACGGGGGAAATAAGCCAGTAGTAGACTTGGCCAACTCTAGTCAGGTAAACATGTTGACGTATTAAAATCTGTAATCACATCTAATCAGAGGCAAACATAATCTCAAAATCCACTTAATCCTTAATTTACAAGCTGTATTTGCACTTCATCGTTTGACTGAAATCTCTTCTCTCACTTCTTTCTATTGTGCCGTTGTCTTTCACATCTAGATCGTCTAGGTTGTAATGGTGTTAGACTAGACGATGAGGCATTAAACGCAGCGGTCCAGGAGCGCGGCCATAGGTTATGGAAGCAGCGTTTGTTTACTTTGGTCAGAGCTTGTCTGATTATATCTGATTTTTCGAAAGATTAAGCTTGATCTCTGTAGGTTTGGATGGTCAGACTGCCTCTAGAATGAAATGGCTTGGATGATTTACGCTGCATAGTTTTTAGTCAGGTAGCAGGTGTTAAAAAATCCCACAGACTGATACTGAATGTGGTTACCAAAACCATCCTAGAGAGCCTAAAAATAGAGAATTTAGGCATGTGGTTGACATGTTTGTGTCGTGGTTTTGGACTCATATGTGAAAGTTCTGGTCTTTAGAATAGTTTGTAGTTTCTTTGTGAAGGTGGTTCATTACGCGGTAGGCTACTTTTAGAAAGTAAAAAATGGTAGAAGATGAAAAAGAAGATTTTGGGAGAAGCAATATTTTTTTTTATAATTTATTGCTATTGTGTGAATAATATGTAATACTGTAATCATTTAAAAGTAACTGTAGTCTATTTACAAGTATATTAAAATGTAATAATCTAATTACAAGTACTTTAAAAAAAATACTGAATCCAGATTACAGGAAATTCAGTTACTACCCTAGCAACCCACTTACACCATAGCGTCAGTTTTTTTTTTTTTTTTTTACATTTTTTACAAAATCGAGCATTTGATATATTTTCTACAATATGCATTACATACAATGCACTACAAAATGTATTGACATAAAAAGTGCAAATGAAAAAATTCCATGAAGAGTTTTGTGGAGCGTTGTTCATTTACTTGTTGTATGTATATTAGCATAGATGGTTGGTTCCGAACTGTAATGTCATTTCCAGTCATGCATAATATTATCTCAGCACGAGTACAGTACAGTACATGTGAAGGTATTAGTATTATGTATGTGTGTGTTATCATTTGGTTGTTGTTTACAGTTGCAGTAGACCTCTGTGTTGCCCCTCATCCCTCTCTATGAAAGGAACAAGCTAAAGGTCACTGTCTCCCACATGTGAGGATGTTACAGTTAAAACAGTGCAGCTCCCTACACAGCGTTTCATGTCCCTCAGGGGGCTTTCTTTGAGCCGCGGGCCCCTCTGGCCACACGCGAGGCCCCACAATGGCTAATTATAGGTATAGGAAATTATAATTATAAGTTCCAAAGGGAGTTTTTTTTTTTTTTTTTTTTTTTGAAAGGGAGTTTTTTTTTTTTTTTTTTTTTTTTGTTTTTTTTAGGGATCCTTGTTTGCGAGGTCCGGGTTTAACATCAAAGACAAAGAGTGAGGGATGGAGGAATAAGAAGATGTGATATTTATGTAAAAAGGCAAGAGAGCAGTGGCAGGTCACTTTCATTTCCTTACTGTATGCCACATTCTGGCTCGCCCCTTACTTTACTTTCTTATCTTCCTTAGAAAGTAATATTACACCCAACACTAAATGCAAATATTAAACTATATGTAGTAATAAGCAAAATAAATAAGCCTCGATCAATGCTTAACTCAAGACCCCACTGGGTAAAAATAAGAACAGATAAATAAATAAAAATAAAAACCTAATAGATATCACTTTTCTCCAGTTCCTTACTCACAGTAGATTAAAACAATTGTTTTGTATTACAAGTTTTTCTGAAATGTTATGTTTAAACATGCAAATTGGGTATTATCTAAGTAAATAAGCACTAATTTGCATTCATTTTCAGGACAGAAATGAGCCATTCGATAAAAAACTCAAACTTTTTTGTTTCATTTTGTTTATCTCAGAGTTAAAAGTTTTTAGATTTCAGAGGTTTTGCATGAGGGAAAAACTCCTTTACGTCCTTTAAAAATATGTATTATAATTGAAATCAATAGACCACAATACGGCATTATTCTAATTTTAATGTGCGCTAATTTTGCATAGAATTGCAGAACAGA
This sequence comes from Cyprinus carpio, assembly GCF_018340385.1. Taxonomy (NCBI): domain Eukaryota; kingdom Metazoa; phylum Chordata; class Actinopteri; order Cypriniformes; family Cyprinidae; genus Cyprinus; species Cyprinus carpio. The sequence goes on along the minus strand of NC_056574.1, from coordinate 393,822 downwards.
AATCAGAACATTTGATAAAGCCAGGTTCAAAATTCTTGTTTCATTTGTTGATATATTAGAGTTAAAGGTTAAAAAAAGCTTAATTTGATAAATGACGATGTAAAGGTATGTATCGTAATTGAAATTTACAGACACAAAAAGTGTAATAAAATAACACTTAAAAGTGCATTTTAAATATTTTTTCCACTATTCTGAAAGACGTATAAGTTTATGGAAAGCCAAATCCGCCCAAATTATCAAATTGAGTAGTGCATAAAAAACAATGTTTTTACTTATAATAATAATGTTTTGCCTAAAAAAAAAAAAGGGGAGGAAAAACACCTCACATGTCTTTTGTTGTTGGCATTAAAGCTTGCACATCCAATCAAGCTTGGTATATTGGTGCAAAATGCATATTTTCAAATGGCTATGTTCAAATTCTTGCTATGAGCAATATTAATAGTGATGCTTAACTTGGCAAACACTGCTAATAAAAGGACAAATGGGCCATTTTTGCTTTTGTTTGTCTTTCCTACAAGTGCTCGGTGGGGTTTGTCAGACAGATATTTGAAGCTCTAAACAGAGCCCTGAATGTCTCCCCCTCCCCAGCTTTTCCTTTGATGTGTCCATTTTCTTAGAATCGTGAGACCAAAATGGATGTTCATTGACGGGATAATCAGTCAGAAGGGTCAACCTTTCCCTTCTGTTCCCCTTGGTCAGCCCTCAGCACCTGTCCGAGAATGAACGGTGCAGCAGATGCATGGACACCTGTGAGCTCGCCTGGAGGAACGTTTATTTCTCATATGTTCACCTTTCATAGCTTAGGAGACTTAACGTTTCTGATCCCATTAAGGTACTTTTCCCTTAGATGTTTTTTTTCCTAAAATTTGGGTCAGAAGTACGCTTGTAAAAAAAAAAAAAAATCAGAAGAAGTAAACAAAGATTATTTGAGCATGTTTTGTGCAAGAAATTGCCATTTCAGTCTTTCTTTCTACTTTTTTTTTTTTTTTTTTTTTTTTTTATATATTTGCTGTTTATTTTTGATTATTTTAAAGTGAAAACTGCATTCATGAATAATGTCCCGGTAATCAACTGCCAGTACTTTTTTGTGTTATTTTACAGATTCATTTCTTACAGTATGTACACTCTTAATGTCTATATGTGTGCGCTCAAAAAAAAAAAAAAATGAAAAAAAAAAGATAATTTCAGATGCCAATTATGTTCAACCAATAAGGCGTACATTAAATTAGAAGAGACTCAAAGGGGTCCTATTATGCGTTTTAACAAAGGTAATTGATTTTGTGATTTTGGGGGGTGTACTACAACAGGCCTTCATAGGGTTTTCGAAAAACACATAATTTTTCACAGATTTTAAATTATGTACAAACAACCTCCTCTCCACAGTCTGGGCATGAACTCGCTCGAAATAGTTCCTTGTATCAAATGAAGGCCTGCCTTCTGAAATACGAAACGTTTTTGTGATTGGTTAGCTGGGCCTGCTGCGTGTCCATGTTGTGCATTGGTTAGATGGCCACCTGTGTGTTGTGATTGGTTAGCTGGGCCTTAGTGTGTGTGTGATTGAGTTGTAGCTGGGCCTGTGTGTGTTGTGATTGGACCTTCACTCAGCACCTGCGTCTTGAAATGTCATGCCCCTTACCAGTAGCCAACCTCCTGTGAGCTTCAGTTGAAATATTGTTCAAAATCAAATCAATTTGAGCGCGAGCTTTAAACCCAGATGATTGTAACCACTCTAAGTTCGTCTGCCTTGGGAACGCTAGCATGTCTTCAACATAGTGATAACACTACATTGCCCTTCTCTAGTTCAGCTCAACCAGGTCTCATCCATTCACCGATCTTTGTGACATCACAAATCCCAGATAATATGCATTGTAGTCCAAACAAACAAGTTTTTTTTTTGCTGTGTGCGGGCGCTATCTCTTTACCAGTATGTGTGTTCTCTGGGAATTGAACCCAAACCTTTTGCACCTCCTAATGCAGTTGCTCTATCACTGAGCCACAGGAACATGCTCAAACAGCAATGTAACAGACTAACTAAAGTTGAAAAGTTGAAAAAAAAGCAAAATAGGACCCTTTAAATAATTTGTAACAAACACATAAAAAACGATAATGAAGTTGTTCCAGTGAGCTGATTTGTGGTGTTTAATCTAGGCAACTGGTACTAATTTCCTGTATTATATGACAAAGATCCATGTTTAACTGCAGCATTCCTCTAATTTTCACTGAGATGGCAGGCCGTCTCTAAGGTGACTGAAAGCCTTGACTGACAGGGAGGGCGGGCCAGATGAAGACAAAAGGGATGACACTTTCAGGCAATCTCAAGAGTAGTTGGTGGTTTCCAAATAATGAGATTTCTCAAATATTGAAGGTTTAGAATGAAACTATTTCATTCTAGACCCCCAAAAGGCTATGGTCGTCCACATAAGACAAATGCAAGAGAAAGGCAGGATGATGCAGAGAATCTCAATTGGGAATTGGTTCAGCACTGCAGCTGGAATTGCAGTTCAGCAGTGAACAGGGTATGTGAGTCTGTCTCAGCACATTTAAGAGAAAGTCAAACCTGACTTGTAAACCTTTACTGAGGAGCATGTTGTGTGGAGAGAGGAGAACTGGTCCAGAGTTCACTTTAGTGATGAGAGCAAGTTTAATTTATTTGGGTCCGATTGGAAAACATTATGTTTGGTGTCAAACTGAGGAAAAGACTGAGCTCAAGTGTGTAAAGAAGTCAGTGAAAGGTGGAGAAGAAAAGTTGTCATGGTGTTGGGGGATGTTTTTCTGCAGGAGTTGGGCCTCTTGTACAGTTACATGCAGAGTGAATGTAAAAAAAAAAAAAATGTTTATCAGAACCTCCTTCGACAACCTGCAGTACCTTCCCTGCAAGATCTCCCAGTAAGCCTGCAATTTTCACACTGCACACTTCCATTACACTGCAAAACCAGTAAAGCAGTTCCTGAAGCTGAAAAACACTGAAATAATGAAATGGCCGGCCCAGAGTCCTGATCTAAACACAACTGAAAATCTCTGGGAATCCTTGGTGACAAAGTTATGGGCTAAGAAACCCACTACTGAAGAAGAGTGGCCCAAGATCACAGTGTGAGAAATAAGTGATGTTCTGCGGTGCAGATGTGCTGAGATGTCATTCAAAGCAGGAGCCTCTAGGAATCCAACCATTTTATTTTGCAATCTTCTTTTTCGTGCTACAGTGGTTACGTTCTCTCATTTTGATCGCTGTGTTCTCCACAAAAACTCCTCCTAATCCAGTTAACCAGACAGTTTTATTGAGTTACTACAACTTACTCTTTAAAAGAAATTCAAATAGCGCATAAAATTTGATCTCCGAAATATTTGATGAGAAGTATTTTGGGTTCAGACTGAGATCTCTGACATTTGATGGCAGAGACTATGTCATGGGCAAAGCTGAGCACATTTTGAGATTTCTTCTCTATGAAAGGTACATTCGATTACTGGAATTTATTTATAAAAGGGTTTTTTCACAGTGATGCCACAGAAGAAGAATTTTTTGTTCCTCAGAGAACCTTTCATTTAACAGTTCTTGAAAGAACCATTTTTTATTATCTTGAACAGCGTTTTAATAATCTAATAATCTTTACAACTACAAAAATAATCTTTACCATCAATACGGATGAAGAACATTAGAAGTCTTTGTTGTCCTCTCTTGGGATACAGTACCTCTTAAGTGTCATTAGGGCATTAAACGTTCCTGTTTATCTGCTTTAATGTCACCTGTGCTCCATCTTCAGCTCGTACGGCATCAGTCTCAGTGGTTCACTGGGTTCATGCGGTTTAGCAATGTGAGTCTGCTGGCACAGTAATCTCTCTCACCTCACGTCTTTCTACATCTCTCTGCCTGACACAGTGTGATTAATTAGTATTGCAAGCGGCAGAGTGGTGGCCACCATTCCCCTTATGTCTCAAACACACACACGGTCTCTCCCCGCCATTTCTCTTTTACTCCTTCCATCATAATGGTTTTATGGGGCACCAAAATGGCAGAAAAAACAAAAAAAAAAAGAGATAAAAAAAAAAACAAAACACTATATTTTTATCATCATCATAATATTTTATTATAATAAAACATTTTATAGTCAGAAGGTTAAATTCAAAGATGATGTGAAGCTCATTATATAGTCCATACTAATACAGTAGTACTACAGAGCCAGTATTGAAATTGTAATCACTATTTTGCAACATCAACAAACATTAGTTAATTATTTAATTTTATTAAATATACTGTCTGCGTGTGCTGCATGAATCAAAGCAATTGATACACACATACGACTGTTGTTCAGTTATGTTACTTTTACCATTTAAATTACTGTCTGCGTGTGCTGCATGAATTCAAATATTTGTCTGAGCCCCTTCGGGATGCCGTGATTGACACACTGGTGTTACTAATGCTCACATCTGATTTCTCTGTGCTAAAACCAAAAACGTGACAGAGACGAAGGTTGACGGCGAAAACCCAAGTGGTCCATTTATTTAATAATAAAGCATTGTCCATAGTAGCTTCCCCATCAGTGTAACAATATTAAGCGCCCGCGCGCAAGCGGTCCAAAACCTTTGGTTCTTCCTTGGCCAAACACCTGGGACAACACTGTATCTGCTGCCTTATACCTGAGGTTGCTACAAAATATACGCACCGCAGTTAGGGATAAAGAAATTTAATATAAGAGTTGCTGCTAATATAATAGTTACTTACCATTATCATATTAATTCACAATTAAAATAATAATCCATATATAAAATCATCACTCATTTTGTTATGTGCTTTTGTAATCCCATCTTTTATGTAGTTTTTATTTGAGTTTTAGTCATTTTGTTATGTGCTTTTGTAATCTCATTTAGATTATTAGTTAAATATTTCAGTGATTAATAATTATTTCAGTTTTAGTGATTTTATTTTATTTAGTGATTTACTTAGTGTTTTTTTTTTTCAAATGAAAACATTAGCGATTTATTTTGTTAGCTGGCATGACAACATTTCAATTTTTTATATATATTTTATTTCAGCTTCATTTTAATTACCAAAAAATATTTTCAATAATTTTAGTTTAAGTTAATAACTTATTTAATAACAACACTCTAATAACAACACTCAGCAAGATTTGTCACACACACACACGCACACACGCACACACACACACACACACACACACACACACACACACACACACATATTTTGAAAGTGGGTTAAAGCCAGTATGGTACCATCTGTTTCATTCTGGTGTGCATACAGAAGGACTTGCTCTTTTAAAGTGGTCTACGTACACGGACACTCTATTGGTTCTTGTACAGATTGCAGGCACACAGCTGTAGAATTTTTTAATTTTTTAATATAGAAGAATGTAAAAATGATATTAGATACTAGCATTGCCTGACAAATTATTCTCACTGGTCATAGGATTACGGAAGCTAAAATGATGTACAAATAAGATTAAAAGTTTTTTACATATGAATCCTCACTGGAAACAGCTGTTCCAGAATACTAGGAACAACTTTCATACCACTAGCATTTAGTTTTGATTTCTTCTAAACCATCTAACAAGCTTCTTATTTAATGATAATACCTGCTGGCGTTGTTAACCCTGAAAGCCTTCATTTAATTGAGGCTAATTATGAAATGTTGAGGCTAAAAGGTGATTAGTGTAATTATTTACCATAGTAATATAATGTTGCATTAGAGCTTGTAAATGTTAAACATTTATTGACCTTAACATCAGGACTGACATCAAAAACTCTGTCAAAAGCTCGTTTAAGATACATTCAAATGTTAATACTCTACACATTCCCTGCCATAACTGGCGCATCTACATTTACAGGCATGAGATTCTGACCTCAAAGTTTTTAAAACAGTTTTAAATATCCTATTTCATACAATATTTATATTCATAAATATTCAAATAAATATTTCATACAATGTACTTATATATTCTTACTACATGTGTTGTAATAGTTATTGTGAAACCTGAGAAACCTGTGTGTGGAATTAGTATATGTGTGAAATGAAGTTCAGACACATTCCTTTGTCTTATACCCCATTAGATCCCAAGTAAAACCAAGGACCAAGAGGGACCAGGGTTTGGAGCTATAGAGAAAGATTGCAAAGAGGGTGTTATTGCACTGATATTAGTTATTGACAATAGGTAGTCATCTGGGATATTATCTATTGAATTGTTTGAATCTAGATCACAGCCAGAAAGACAAGATTGTTGCAGTTTGGGCAGCCATGCTCCACATCTTATTACACGCATCCATCCAGAAAAGGTGCTAGACAACAGGGCTGCACCTGCAAAACAGACATGAGAATCAGTCGATCACTGTCTGTCCTGCTGACTTTCACTTAACTGCTTCCATTCATCTAGAACTCTGTGTTCTTAGGGGTCTGCTTGCGTATTAAAAAGACAAAAGGATATGATTTGCATAACTTTTATGTACATTTACATGTCCCATTGAAACTCTCAAATGCTCTCCTACACTGCAAAAAAAAAAGAAAGAAGAAAAAAAATTGGGCAGAGAAGCAATTTTTAACTCACTAGTGAAATCTACAATTAATTAACAACAGAGAAGCCGGCGAAAGTAACAACAAATTGAATTAAACGTGGAATTTTTGAACTAGGAAATACTTAACATTTTATTGTTAAAAGGTATTCCAATAATCTTTGTTTTTATTTAGCCTTTAAACGAAATCAGTTTTATGCTGTATTTTGTCTAAAAAAGGGTGACAAATGGCAAATTTACACTGCAAAGGTGACACAGAAGCCGCTTCTTGAAGTGGCATTTAGGATTTTATTTACACAGACTGTTAAATGCTGCTCAGAGGAGGCATAAATTGAATTTACACAGCAATCACAACTTTATACTTGATACTATGGGTTAAGGCGAGTCAGAGCTGACATAATTCAGCTCCAGCCTTTATACAACATTGAATCTTACACTGATTTTAACTTGGCTGTGTAAAGACACCTAAGAGACTTTAAAAAATAAAGCACGACTTAAAAGGTGTCTTCACCGCGATGCCATATAAGAACTATTCTTGGTTCCTGAAAGAACCTTTCAGTGCACAGCTCTTAATAGACCTTTTTATTTTAAAACATTTAAAAGCCTTGTTTTTTTCCACTATATAGCAAACCTTTGTGCAGAATGAAAAGGGTCTCCCATTGGATGCTAAAGCTTTCTTCAATTGAACAACAATTGATGCTAATAAAGATCTTCTCTTGTTTTCTCAAGTAATGTGTAGTAAGTATCTATGAAATTCTCAAAGTGTAAAAGAGGAATTTTACCTGGATGAGGGCAAGGCAGCTACATGCCAGCCAGGCCAGTGAGTCCAGAGTATTGTATCTGTTTGCAGAGATGAACTTGTGCTTACAGTGAGGGCAAGAAGCGGTTTGAGCGTGGTAAATCATTTAGACTGGGGGAGCACTCACTGTGGTTGTTACAGCTGTAATGCACATAAACACCAATGCATGGATCCAGATAAAAGAAATAAGCTGATTTTCTTTCTTATATGTCATTATTTGTGAACATCAGCCAGAAATGAGGAACTGGCTTTTGGAAGATTGAGATATAAAGTTGAATTGCCTCATATAACAATTATTTTTTTTTTTTGAGTGTCGTATTAGTATTAAAGGGTTTAGTTCCCCACCGAAAATGAACATTCTGGCATCATTTACTTGTTGTTCCCAAACACAATACGACTTGTATCTTAAAAAACACAAAGTAATACACAAAACATTGTAAACAAAAAGAGGGTAAAATCAAACAATATCATAATCCAAAAAAATAAAAAAAAAAAAATAAAAATGTGAATGGATGGTTTAATTCCAAGTCTTGGGAAGAGATACAATCACTTCTAATTCAAAAAGGATATAAATAAAAACTTAAGTTATATCTGTTCATCAAATAAAGAAAAGCATATCTATTCACAACACTGGGATTAAACTGCTTGATTCATATCGATTTGTCATATCTTCTTTTGTCAGATCTTCTAAAAAGCTTTACGTTTCCTGGACATTCAGTGAAGAAACACACACACACATACACATACATACATATATATATATATATATATATATATATATATATTATATATATATATAGATATATATATATATATATATATATAAACAAATGTTATAGAGGGTTTAGAGACACACACAGAAAAGAATGAGTAAATTATACCAGAAAATGTCATTTTTTGTTGTTTTTGAAGCTTGACTACTGAGTGAGCTCAATAGTGGAAAATTGTAACAATTACTGGTAGTCTTAGGAGGTCATCCCAGGGTTTGGAGCTATAGAGACAAAGATTTATAAAGGGTGGTATTTGCACTGGATATTAGATATCTGACAATAGATAGTCGTTTGGGGTATTATCTACTGAAATAACGTGTCTGAGATTGATAGTTATAAAACTGTAACGTACTGTTAGGCTTGAGGGTACATCCCAGGTTTGGACCTTTAGAAAAAAAATTTATAAAGATTGTCATGTGGCACTGATACCCAGTTGTTGACCTATAAAAGTGAATGTATTCATTAGGAGCCTTTTGCTACTTGTGAATGAGAAGCCGAGCGGTGAACTTACTGTTAACTGGGCTGAGGAATATAATCCCTTGATTTGTGAGCTTTAGAAAGGAAGATTTTGAACACCGAGTAAAGAGTTGTCACTGACAGTACTATCTTGAAAATTAGTTTTCCTTCATTTTATCAACAATAAAACCTACCTAATTTCGTCAAAATATCATCTGATCAAAATGCTATTTAAAATGAGTAGGGTATATTTGTGAAAGACATGAATGTATAACATCATAGAAAAACAATGCAAGCGGCATGTGATCATATTGCCTTCTCACTAGAGATATGCAAAGGGTACCGCCATCAACAGGTGACTACGTTTGAGGGTAGGAGTAGGACACAGAAGAAAAAGATGCCAGATCCTATTAAGATCCTAAAAGTATCTCCTCATCTATCAAGGACGTGACAAGTGCATTTCATTTAACATTACAAAGCTGTTTTTAGATTTAGTGGTAACTAGTCTTTAAACCAGTAGAGCATTGAAGTTTCACATTTGTGTGTTTGATATGAGTCAAGCGATGGGCTCAAGTTGCTTGCTTTTAGGAATTTAATGGCCACGCCTTGCTCATGAATAAATAAGGAGTTACCACAGTGTGTTATTTGTGTGTTTAAATTCAGTTAGATTTATATATGTATACAATTGGCTTTTATTCACAGACACCACTGAGTATTTTCTTCTCAATAAGGGGGACATGGTTTTATTAGTATTATTTTAATGTGTGTACATAAATATTCAATAATATGTCTAATGTATTCAATATTTTTGGTAAAAACATAGCATGATGAAGACATTTACAAGCAAATTCTTGTCAGCTGGTCATTTTTTGACCTGAAACACCACAAGTGTAACCTCAAAAAGGTTAAAAAATATACAAACCCGATTCCAAAAAAGTGGGGGACACTGTTGCAAATTGGTGAGTAAAAAAAGGAATGGAATAATTGACAAATCTCGTAAACTTATATTTTATTCACAATAGAATAATAGATAACATCTCAAATGTTGAAAGTGAGGACATTTTGAAATGTCATGCCAAATATTGGCTCATTTTGGATTCATGAGAGCTACAACATTCCAAAAAAAAGTTGGGACAGGTAGCAATAAGAGGCCGGAAAAGTTAAATGTACACATAAAGAACAACTGGAGGACCAATTTGCAAATTATTAGTTACTAGCTGAGTCAATCAATGGGAAACATGATTGGGTATAAAAAGAGCCTCTCCGTGTGGCAGTGTCTCTCAGAAGTCAGATGGGCAGAGGATCACCAATTCCACAATGCTGCGGCGAAAAATAGTGGAGCAATATCAGAAAAGAGTTTCTCAGAGAAAAAATGCAAAGAGTTTGAAGTTATCATCATCTACAGTGCATAATATCAATTCAAAGATTCAGAGAATCTGGAGACAATCTCTGTGCGTAAGGGTCAAGGCCTGGAAAACATACTGGATGCCCGTGATCTTCGGGCTCTTAGACGGCATCGCTATCACATACAGGAATGCTATCTGTAATGGAAATTCACAACATGGGTGTCAGGAATACTTCAGAAAACATGTCGGTGAACACAATCCCACCGTGCCATTCGCCGTTGCCGACTAAAACTCTATAGGTCAAAAAAGAAGCCCATATCTAAGATCGTGAGTGCGTGTGGCATGAGTGCGTGTGGCCATGGGCAGGCTTACACATCTGGAAAGGCACCATCAATGCTGAAAGGTATATCCAAGTTCTAGAACAACATATGGCTCCCATCCAGACGTCGTCTCTTTCAGGGAAGACCTTGCATTTTCCAACATGACAATGCCAGACCACATACTGCATCAATTACAAACATCATGGCTGCATAGAAGAAGGATCCGGGTACTGAAATGGCCAGCCTGCAGTCCAGATCTTTCACCACGCCATATTAGAAAACATCTGGTGCATATAAAGAGGAAGATGCAACAAAGAAGACCTAAGACAGCTGAGCAACTAGAAGCACTGTATTAGACAAGAATGGGACAACATTGTTATTCCTAAACTTGAGCAGCAACTTGTCTCCCTCAGTCCCCAGACGTTTGCAGACTGTGATAAAAAGAAGAGGGGATTGCCACACAGTGGTAAAACAGGCTTGTCCCAACTTTGTTGAGACTGTGTTGATGCCATAAAATTTTAAAATCATACTTATTTTTTCCCTTTTATACATTTTTCTCAGTTTAAACATTTGATATGTCATCTACGTTGTATTCTGAATAAAATATTGAAATTTGAAACTTCCACATTGCATTTTGTTTTTATTCACAATCTGTACAGTGTCCTGTACAGTGTGTTTTTTGGAATCGGGTTTGTAGTTTTTGGGGGAGAAGCTGTATATCCTCCTATTAAAAATCATCTATGGGTCAGAGTGACTGCAGTACAACATGAGGGGTTATGAAATGTACCAAGTTTATCGAAAGAAACATACCTCCCTAGTGTTTGGATTAACTCCCGGCTGCTGGGTATGAGGTGTATCCCATATAAATATTGGGATATGGAGATGAATTGTATCCTTGGTTGTGGGTCATTTCTTTTCCTATGTAATCTGCTGGATGGCCTGGGTAGGGTGGAGCAGATTCAAGAGCTTCAGTGGCTTTCAAAGCCTCTCTATATCCTCCATATCCTCCATATCCGACAGATATTCCACCGTTTCCAAATCATCCAAATCAGCTTCTCCCGGCCTTATCCATATTCTTAGTTCCTTAAAAAACTTAACAGAAACACACAGAGAGAATGAGGCTCAATGTCGCTTTAGGTGTGTGAACTACTTGAGTCCAATGCAAATGCCAGCAAAAAAACATGTTGACAAGACTTATTCAAATCTCTACAGTCCATCCAAATGTCGTTCCGACATGGAAATGCTCTGTTTTTGTGAAGTATTTTGCACTGATTTTCCTTTTGGGTCATGGAAACAGACCTTCATTTTCCACCGCATCATCAAGACCAGGAAACTGAAGACATATGATGTATAGCTTGTAAAAACCCAAGCCGAAGAGCTTCCCTCTTCCATTTGAAAATCAAATTGAGTTATTTCGGAACACAGAATTTTCACTTTGTTTAGATTTACAATTATGAAAGGTTGTTTGAGTCCCTGATAGCAAAACTATTATACGTATAATACTTCCTCTCCTTACAAATGCTATGAAATGCATCATATTTTGTGAAAATGTGTGATGCACTAAAGAGATTTCTGGAATCAGCACCCCCAAATTAGTAAGAAAACTAATTTAAGAAACAAGTATAATATTTATTTATAAACTAATATTTTTGTTGTTTGTGTTGTTGTAAACTACAGTGAACTACTTCATGAAAAAACAATAACAGAATGAAAACAATGAGTCAATGCAATAACTGATTTTCTATTTAGTGTCAGGCAGGAAAGCTACAAAATTACTAATTACAAATCTGTTTTTTTATGGATTAACCAATTCAGGAAACAGTGTTGCCTTACAGACTTTGATTCTCATGCTTTAAAGTCCAAAAACTCTTGGTCATCAGATTATATCTTACTGCCTTGGCTCCAAAACCACCAAAGTTTCCACAGATCTCTCTTCTGAAGCTTCATCTTTATCTCTCTCTCAAATGATTAAATTTCGTCCCCTTGGAATTATAAGGTTCTATCTGCATTCCGAGTAGTTTTTGTGAGATATTGAGCTCTCTAAGTTTTTATGTTCCATTCGACTGTGTAGATGAGAACCGTATTGTTTTTTAAATAAAAAGTCCCATAAATGTACACAACATTAAAAAATCTATCACATAATGTAAATACATTGACACAGAATAAGAATATGTGAATAACTCAATTTTGACAAAAATGTCAGATAGAACCTTATAATTCCAAGGGGACGATTTGCTTCCTGATCAACTTACCTAGGAATGCGAGATCAGTGAGATTTGAGGCTGGATGTTGTATTTCCTCGGAAACCAGATGAAACTGAGTTCAGGAATAGAAGAAATGGGTGTGTATGAGTTCTGGAGGAGAAAAGGGGAGGAGATTTTAAACCGAATTTAAACCAAATATGCTTCTGGTGATGACTTCAACCTCTGAGATTATTTTTTGGTGCCTGAAAAGTCTAATTCAATCAGTCAGAACTTGTTTTAGGTTGACAGTGTTGGAAACACATTATAGTAGTGAACTTTATCCATGACTTCATAGTGTGTGTCATCTGCTTTTGGCTTGTTTGTTGTTTATTTTGTGCTTCATCTGTACTGCACACCACTGGCTTTTGTTAAATTGGCTATAAATGATCTTCTTGTGTTCTGGGGTTGGGTTTTCATGCTTATATGCATTAGTTTGGTTTTCTTGAGCTTTGTCGTGCCATTAGATTTGCTGCGTGCAAGAGTTGTTTGAATATCTTTGCATTCACAAACTGGTTGATGACAGAATTACTAAAAGAAGTGATCTTACAGTGATCTTACAAACATATACTGTCATATAATATGTAATATAAACATAGAATTTTTTTATAGCCTTTATATTAGTATGGCTATTTTCACACTTGTGTGCCTTTATGTCTAGATAGATAGATAGATAGACCAATCCTGCACAAAGCTACCTTGCTTCATTCTACATACATTAATAAATTATTAGCTCATCCATGAACATGATTTCTGCCCGAGTCCCATCGGATTGCATCAGCTGTTGGGATGAAGACCACAACTCCCATGAGTCACAGCTTCATCAAACTACGCCTTTGTTTGTTTGTTTTGAATATGTATTGAAATTTCATATTGTGCTTTTAACATTTCTCTGTTTAAATTTGCCATTGTCCTAGTGTAGACAGACTTTAGCTGATGTGGCGTGGCGCCACAGACAACTTTCACATCGCCGCATCAGCTAAAGTCTTTCTACACTGGACGCGACAAAGCGACCATTGAAAATGAATCATTTGAAATTTGTGTCAGGCACATCATTTACATTTATGCATTCAGCGACTCTTCTTACAGTGTATTCAGGCTATTTTTTATTTTTCTATTTTTTTTGTTTGTTTTTTACCAGTAGTCTACCTGTGTTCCCTGGGAATTGAACCCACAACCTTTTGCACTGCTAACACAATGCTGTACCACAGCCACAGGAACACAGTTTACCTTACATTATAAATAGAACGTGGCAGCAGTTGAGTGTCAGGGATTTGTGGTGTCACTCCGCTTCGCATCCAGTGTAGACAGCATCACTGGCTGCATTTATAACTGGCATTAACATGCAACCTGTATCCGGATGCTGTCCACATACACATTGAAAAGTGTAAACACACTTCTGATCGGAATGTTATCCGATCAGCGTGTCCTGGTCCAGAGGTAGTCGAGGATGCATTGTGATTGGATCTCAGAGTAATGTAAACGCAATCCAGCCATTGAGTCTGCATTCGCAGGTTTATATCACGCAAAACGCCACCCCCTCTCTTGCGTACTGGCAAAAAAAAAAAAAAAAAAGATGGAGAACACCTATGTGTAAATGACAAAAAAAATAACCCCCCAAAAAAAGACAAAGATGATTGAGGTTAATAATCAATACTCTACCCAGATCTACCCATCAATGTAGATTGTGCTCTTCCACAGTAGCTATATTTTCTGAAATAGTCATACAGAGCCATCCAATCTGCACACAGAAGTTTTCAACATATCTTTTATATTCATTGAAAGGTGAAAATTCTTCATATTCATATTCAAAAGTTAATTTACAAGTACAACATATGTAAACCTTGGTCAAAGTGACATACAGTAGTATAAAAGCAGAACTGTACCTCGATGAAAGGACACCACTGGTAAGGAGCACTAATGCAGATAACATAAAGATTATCCATGAGATATTAGCAAGTAAATTGAACCTGAAAAAGATTGGGATGTTTTCATTTAATAAATTGATCAAAACCAAGTAAAGTAAGATTTCTGAACATTAAAGCAGAAACTCCTATTATGACCCCAAATCAGAAAAAAAGTTGGGGTGTTTCGTAAAAGGCAATAAAATCTATAGTCTGTGATTTGTTAATTCTCTTTAACATTTATTTAGTTGAATAAAGTACAAAGAAAAGATTTCCAATGTTCTCACTTGCCAAATAAATTGTATTCTGTAAATGTAAACAATTTTTGATCTTGATGGCTGCAACATACTCCAAAAAAGTTGGGGCAGAGGTGTGTTTAACACTGTGTAACATCAACTTTCCATTTAATTACAATGCTTAAAATCATTTTGCAAGCAAATTTTTTGGCCAACCTCACTTGATATAAGACTTAAGCTTCTCAACAGTTCTTGGTCATCGTTATTTACAAATCCTTTCCTGAGGCCTAGTGGGGCAGTAAAGTTTTCATTGTACACACACCTCAGAATCTCTGTTACTGTTTAAATTTAGCTGGAAAGCCACCAAAAGGCTATTTAGTTTTACTTAGCCTACCTAACCCCTTATATAGGCAGGCAACATGCCCTGCTATAGGCCAACATGTGACACTAAACAAATTATCCCTTTAAATAAACTGCTATTGTATCCTTTTGGGATGGCCTTACATTAATGCACCACTAGATGGCACTCAAGCCTCTTGAGTTAGATATACACTGTACATAGGGAGTAAGTGAGAAGAGTAAGAAAGAGTAAGAAACAGTAACACACTTTTAATGTAGAGTGAAACTTTTGCTCTAAGATCATCTAATAATTGTGTGCAGTTTCAGGTTGCTCTTTTTACAGATGCCTTTCAGATTTTGTTTTTCTTCATGATGTTTTTCCATGATGTACTTCCAAACCAAACTGGTTTGTCTGGATAGCTGAAGTTTGCCAATTCAAATACCTTTGTCAGTCACCAGAAGGAAAGTAATACAGGTTTAAAAACATTACCTTCATGCTCATTATTGCTAGCAAACCTTTGACAGTCCAAAAAAGTATTTATAATTTCAAAATGAACATGGACCTGTTTATGTGTATTTTTGTGGCTATAATTCCCAGTAATATCTGAAGTATGTATATTATTTTCTCAGATTATTTTCTTCAAGTTACACAGTATACAAAGCTTATGATTAATTATGTCCCATTTAAATAAAATAACTATAATCATAAAATGTCATGAAATGAAAGCTGGATTCTATGTTTTTTGATTCAGTACAAATTTTTCATAAAAATAGTTTTAAGTGTAAAATGTCATGAAATGAAAGCGCTATAGAGGCTTCTGCTGAAGTGCTTAAAATGAGTTTGTGCCTACATATGGATTTCTTTAATGTAGTATTTGTACCTGATGGTAATGCAAAAAGCATCATCATGTATCCCACTTCAGTAATGTTTACATTTACATTTACATTTACATTTAATCATTTAGCAGACGCTTTTATCCAAAGCGACTTACAAATGAGAACAATAGAAGCAATCAGATCAACAAGAGAACAACAACAGTATACAAGTGCCACAACAAGTCTCAGTTAGTCTAGTACAGAACACGTTTTTTTTTTTTTTTTTTTTTTTAAGAATATGCTAGACAAGAAAAGAAAAGGTAAGTGCTAGTATTAGTTGGTTAGGTGCTGGTGAAAAAGATGAGTCTTTAGATGTTTTTTGAAAATGAGTAAAGACTCAGCTGTTCGAGTTGAGATCGGGAGGTCATTCCACCAGCTGGGCGCAGTCCAGGAAAAAGTCTGTGAGAGTGATTTTGAACCTCTTTGGGATGGCACCACAAGGCGTTGTTTACTTGCAAAGCGCAAACTTTTGGAGCGCAAACTTCTGGAGTTTAAGATCAATGCATGGTTATAATTAGTAAATATTAAGAGCAGCTTAAACTGAATCTTTCCTGTTTAACTAGTGACGTTCCACATGATTCTGCTTGATGTTTTTAGCTTTCAGGAGCTGATTTAGATTTGTATCCACAGCTCTTATTCTGATGTATTTCTCATTTCATATAGTGGAAGATTTTCAGAATTTCTGCTTCTTGCATAGTGTGCCATTTAGAATGTTAGTGAATTATAATGTTAAAGGGCAAATAATTTCACTACACTCTGACCTTTCACAATTCCAGACCTCTTCATAAATGACCCGAATGTTATGAAAAATATAGTTCTTGTGCTAGTACTGTAGCTTTACAGAAAATGATTTAATCTATCTCTCTGGTTTGCTGCGATGCCTTCTGTTTTTCTCAGGTTATATTTCCTTGTTACATGATTTGACCAGCTTTACAACATTTTTCTTAAAGAAAGTGAAAGTAGATTTAGCATCATATCATGAACTGTTTGCTTGTGAACAACGTCTGACTCTTTCATAATAATATTTTTTTTTTTTTTTTGAAGGAGCACCACCATAAATGCTTTTATATGTCACTTATGATCTCAGTAAGTTTGCATCCATATACATTAAAAAGAAACTGTAAAACAAGCTGTCATTTCTCTCTCTGTTTTCAGCATTCACTGTGCGCAGTCGCTCTGGCCCTCTGGTTGCTCCTCTGGGATCTTCAGTGGTTTTGCTCTGTTATGTTAATGAACTCTTAGTAATGGAGGATCTGGAGGTGGAATGGAGAAGAACAGACTCAGGGACTCTGGTTCATCTGTATCAAGATGGTGAGAGTCAAGCAGAGAAACAACAGCAGGAATATCATGATAGAGCTCATTTCTTTACTGATCAGATTCAACATGGAAACTTCTCCCTCCGTCTGGACAATCTGAGAGCTGAAGATGAGGGACGATACACATGTAGAGTTTACAGTCAGCAGGATTCTGGAGAAACTGTGGTTCAGATAAAACATGGTGAGTGAAAGCCATCTAAATTCTGTTGAAAATATAAATGACATTAGATGTATTTTATGTAATGGAATTTAAATCATTTTTATTCTCTTAGAGCGTTTGCTAGTATCAGGATCAGATCGGTCTGTATCTGCATATGATGGTGAGGACATCACTCTGAGCTGCTCTGTAGATTCTCACATCACACCTGAGCACATTAATGTTTCATGGATAAGAACAGATGGAGATATTCTGGTTCTGCTCTACCAAAACAATAAGACTTTACCAGATTCATCAGATGAGCGATACAGAGACAGAGTTGAGCTCTTCACTGCTGAGATCCCCAAAGGAAACTTCTCTCTCAGACTGAAGAGTGTCAGAACTGAGGATAAAGGAGTTTACATGTGTTTAGTGTCTGCTGGAGGACTTTCAGCCAATGCAACTGTGGTACTGGAGCAACTGGGTGAGTCGACCAACAAAACAAATAGTAAACTATGTCTATTTCCACTCAATTTAAATGAACAACCTTGTTGGCAGTGGCAATTTTTATTAACTCTGCCCACAAATCATTTGAATATACTGCTTTTGACATAGTATGAACAGTATCTATCATTATTTATTTGCATTTTGGTGTATGAGCTGCTATTTTTTGCTATTTATACTAGTTTAAAAAAGTTTATATTTAAAAAGATTTAAAAAGTAAAGAACCAATATCTTTTAACATTTAAGTAGCTGCTGCTGATAATTTTAGGAATTAATTTAAAGAATAAATTGCAAACCTCCTGATTATTTCTCTATAAAAACAATGACTAAATACACCGTGTTGATTCAGCGCAGTTATACCTGATGTTTGTGTTTCACAGGTTTCTCTTCTTGGCATGTAGCTGTGTTATGTTTCTGTTTTGCTGCTGGATCTGGAGCTGTGCTTCTGCTCTGCTCTCTGATCTACTGCAGATCAAAAAACACTGGTAGGCCTGTGCTTGGAAGGAAATTGTTCTTATTTTTGTCATTTTAAATCTCTATGTTTCACTGTAAGTGTTTTATTAATTTAACTGTGATTATTCTGCATCTTCTCTCCAGACACCAGCAGCATAATCTGGACTCTTCAGGTTTCTCTGGTCTTTTGTCCAAACATCTGTATGTTCTTTGCCTTCATGCTTTGGGGCTTTACTGAAGGTGAGTGCAGTAGTTTAGTGTTCTTAGTTATGTATGTAAATATGTAATATTTTATTAATATAATCTTAATAATATGGTAGATTTTAATAATGTACAGATTTTTCTCATCCTTGACTCACATGTTGGTGTGTTTTCTTTGTGTGTATTAAGTAATGGTGGGACTCTTCAACACTTTCTCATTTTTTGTCACACAGTTTTTATTCATTTATTATCTAAAGTCCATAATTAAATATTCTGTTTCCAGGATCTCTGCATGAGACTGTCACCTGCTGTGCTCTTTATTTTCTGAGACCTGTAATGTTGATTTGGGCTTTGCGCTATTTGAAGTATCTTCAAGGTATATTAGGATTTTAAGTTTATTAATTTTTTTAAGATATTGATGGCAATATATTAAGGCTTAGCATTACAATATTGTTAGTGATTAATTATATTGCAGTTAAATGCAGTAAAGGGTCAAATACTGAAGCACGATGATTTATTATTGTTTTAGTTTTTTCAAACCACTAAGTCAAGTTTATTTTCTGAATATGTTCTTGGCAACAATATTGCATGTGTCAAGAAAGTTGTAGTTCCCTTTCAAGGGAACTTCGAACTGCGTCCTCTAGGGGTCGCTATGGGGAACACCTTGTCGTGACCCGTGTCTGAAGCATACATTGAAAAAACACCAACGAGTTGGCCGGCGACAGCCTCTGACGTCACTACCGGCGCGACTATAAACAGGCACCGGTAGAACACGTCATTCTCTTCTTCGTCTTCAAAACTGACTTTTTTGTTTGAAGCGTGCATCTGAAAGAACCGGTAAGAGCGCTCTTTCTCTGTCTATCATGGCGACTACTAGCAAGCGTTTAGACAATGTGTGCATCCGTGTCGGCGTTATTTGACACGACGATGACACACAAGATCTTTGCGTCATTTGTTTGGGTAAAGAGCAAGCATGAGTTGTCTTTGAGGAGGCAATCTGCGTGCATTGTGAGCGTTTTTTCAAGGAAAAAGCTCCGCTCTCGTTCGTCTCTCTTTCCGAGAAAAAAAAAGCAACCATCTGCTTCCCGCGGTACAGGACCCGCCGCTGTTGAGGCACGGAGGAGAATGAGCTCATGAGAATTTCAGGTGGATCTGTCTGAATGGTTTAAAGAGGGACTTTCCCTTTCGCGCTCATAATGGCGGCGGACGAGAGAGAGCCTCGGGAGGATGATGTTATATCTTTAAACACTTTCTGATACTGAGGTTAGTGCTCTGCTGGGTTTTGACCCAGGAAAACAGGAGATATTTGAGGATGGTGAAGAAGCTGAGGCTGAGCCTTCTCAATTCTCCTGCACTGCATATGTAGAGCTGTTGGAGGTTATGGATCGCGCCACGGCAAGGTTGGACTTGCCATGAAAGTATGCTAACAAGGTGACGCCATGAGGCCGCCTCGATGAGCGTTATCTTTCCAACCATAGCCCTCCAGCTCAGGAGAGCCTTCCATTTCTGCCTGATCTCCATACAGAGATCGAAATGAGAGGATGTCCCCTGTAGAAAGAGCTTTCTTTTTGAGGGGGAGACATCCTCTCTTAATCTCCCTCCGTGCCATCTAAGCCCCTTCAAGAAATACATCTTGCTTACATGGCAAGGCATACGCAGCAGCAGGTCAGGCTGTGGCTTTATTACACATGATGGTGGTGCTTCAAGCATATCAGACTGATCTGCTAAGAGACCTGGATAGAGGCGAAGGCCTTTTTCCTGATCAGGTAGCCGAGCTGCGCCGCTCCACAGATCTCTCTCCAGGCTACCAAGCAGGCTGCCTCTGCCATGCGCAGGACTATGGCGGCCATGGTGGTAGCAGAGAGACTTCTGTGGATGAACCTGGCAGACATCGGGAAGAAAGAAAAGGCTTTCTTCTCGATGCTCAGGTTTCGCCTTCTGAACTTTTCGGTATTTCCGTTGAGACTGTGATCGAGAAGTTTGGGGAGACGAAGGCGCACTCCGCTGCTTTCAGATCCTTCGTTCCTCGAAGGTCCAGGTCTGAGCCCGAACAACATAGGGGTCCTGGCCTGTCTTGATCTGAGGATCAAAGACGGGCATAGAAGGCTAGTGTCGCGACTCGCGCTCCTCCCCCACCTGCAGGCAGGGGTAAGAGGAATTGTGGGTCACAAGGAGGTAAGCAGAACCTAAGGGATGTGATCCAGACGGGGCAGCGTTCTCGTCTGAATCAGAGTGATACCGAGGTATCTGCTCGTTCCCTTTAGGGATTTTTAACTTCTGCTTTTATCCTCCCCTTCCTAATTCCCCTGTAACCACCAGCTCTCCACCTGATCGAGGTTAGGTGGAAACCTCTGGCATAACAGTCTCCTATGCTGGACCTATAATGTTTTTGGCCTGGTTCTATGTTCATAGCAACCACCTTACTGATGGTCCGGACTAAAAGGAGGCACCCCTTGAGTGGGGCTCCAGCGCAGGAGGATGGGAATAACCCTTTCTGTATATACTTATGTGTAAATTGCTGGTGGTTATGTGTCTACTAATAAACTCTGTGAATTTTCTTTGCAGTGCTCAGTTACAGTGTTTACTAAACACTCGTCAGCACCAGCCATCCAGCTCCATGTTCGTGTTGTGCTGTCACATCCAGCGGGAAGTGAAGGTGGCAGTTACAGAAGTCTTGTATATGCTGCCTCAGGTGATGCTCCCCTCGCTAGAGGTTTGTAAAATTTGAGCTTGCATCTCCCGTGCGGTTCAGCGCCTCTGCAATGCTTAGGAACCTTTAGGTACACACGCTAAGCTCAGTGTACTTTCTGAAAACCACATAGTGGTCAGTGTGCACGTTAACACTGTGCGCACTTTCTAAAAATCCACGTATTGGTAAGTGTGCACGCAAGACTCTGTGCACTTTCTGAAATCCTGTATGGTAAGGGTTACGTGCTCTGCCTCGTTCCCTTTCTTGAGATGATTAGACCTTGGTTCCTTGGGCTCCATTCAGCCAGTGTGTACTCGTTTATACACATCAAGCATCGCTTCCCTCAAACATGAGGGGCTATTTGGGTGATTCTCGTGGTAGTTTAGCAGCGCTCCCCTTTTCCAAGTTCTCCTCTCATATGAGACTGAGTTCACTGTTTTTCCCCAGAGCGCTCCAGCATTATTTCCATAGATCGAGTTGATGACTCTCAAACACACTGTTTTGAGATGCACCATTCCATCTATGAGCTGCTCTATCAGAGTGCCACGAGAGCCCTTCCTTAGAACAGTATTTGAAAATCCATGCTATGGTAAGTGTGCATGTGAAGTCTTTGCACACTTTCTGAAATCCACACTGTAGTAAGTTCGCACGCTAGTGTTCTGCATTCTTTCTAAAATCCTATATGGTGAGGGCTTCGCGCGGTTGCTTCGTGCCCTTTCTTGAGTTGGTAAAAGCCCCGTTCATCTTGGGCGCCACTCCACCTATGTATGCTCGGATACCTATCTAAACAGTTTGTTGCTACTGAAGATCTGTTGAGACAGCTCCTTCAGAAAGCTTTTGCGAGAGCAAGCGGTAGCCCCTGTGTGACAGGCAAGACTTAGTATAAAATGCTAGGTCCTTAGCCGTATCCCTTTAAAGGAATCTTTCCTGATTCCAAGCCTCCAGCTCTACCCCGGGCCGAGGCCCTAACAATTAAGTTGGGTATGTAGCTTAGGCCTTTGGCCGTAAGAGGTACTGTCACAGACAGCCGTCTAAACGTCCCACGGGCAACTCCCATGGAAATGGTAGAGTTGATACTTAGTGTTCGCCATGATTCTGGCCTGCACTTCCCTCAGCATGGCGGCATGGGTATACTGTTCCCCATAGACCTAGAGGACGCAGTTCGAAGTTCCCTTGAAAGGGAACGTCTCAGGTTACGAATGTAACCATGGTTCCCTGAGTAGGGAACGAGACACTGCGTCCTCTAGGCCCCTGCCATGCTTCGGACGCAAGCTTCAGACGAAGAAGTGAATGACGTGTTCTCCCGGTGCCTGTTTATAGTCGCGCCGGTAGTAACATCAGAGCCTGTTGCCGGCCAACTCGTTGGTGTTTTTTCAATGTATGCTTCAGACACGGGTCACGACGAGGTGTTCCCCATAGCGACCCCTAGAGGACGCAGTGTCTCGTTCCCTACTCAGGGAACCATGGTTACATTCGAAACCTGAGATGTTTTTGGTGAAAAAAACAAAAACAAAATAACACTTTGTTCAATCCACAACCTAACCCAAAATGCAGAGCACGAGCAGTAGAACATATTTGTGACAGACTACATTCAGTAAAGCCATGAGTCTTGTTTAAAAAAAAAAAAACAAGAGTAGGGAATGAGACACTGCGTCCTCTAGCTCCCTGCCATGCTTCGGACGCAAGCTTCAGACGAAGTGAATGACGTGTTCTTCAGGTGCCTGTTTATAGTCGCGCCAGTAGTGACGTCAGAGGCTGTCGCCAGCCAACTCGGCCAATATTTGTGACAGACTACATTCAGTAAAGCCATGAGTCTTGTTTGAAAAAAAAAAAAGAGTAGGGAATGAGACACTGCATCCTCTAGCACTACCTCAACACTTTCTTCAATCCACAACCTAACCCAAAATGCAGAGCAGGAGCAGTAGAACATATTTGTGACAGACTACATTCAGTAAAGCCATGAGTCTTGTTTGAAAAAAAAAAGGTAATAAAAATATTCTTTTGTAAACTGTAAATTGTGAGTATGTTGATAAGTATTTAAAATGAACATGGTTTTATTTATTTTATTTTTTAATGCATGTCTAAAAAAATCTAGTTATAAAGTATCTGTGGGATTCATTTGTCATCTGCACAGTGATGCACAAACATGCTTCAGTATTTCACCTTGGGTGTAAGAATATGTGATATGTCTGACAACAGAGAACAGCATAATTTAGTCAATCAGGATAAGACTAACATAATATAATAAAATAGCAGTGCATTAGTGCTTTTAAAAATATTCAACCCTTTCTTTCCACAGACAATCATAAATCATGGATCAGGTTTTTCAGAATAACAAGAGAACTTGCTGTTCTTACAGTCATTGTTTATTCAGGTGCGTAAATCCATATTTCACACAACAGAAGACATGTTCATTATTCTGACATATAAAGTACTTTATTAATATAACCCAATTTGTTAACTTCAGTAGATTTGTCCATAATTCAGCCATTAAATCTTAACCCACCCCCTCTTTAAAATCCTGTAAACATGAACCCTGAAGTCAGCAACCCTGATTACTCAAACTGACTGAAAGACAGACAGTGCTTACAAGTGTCTAGTACAGTATATTCTTCATTTCAAAATAGTCAGATTACATCCTTTTATAATTTATACTTTATTGCATGTATACTGTTGCCCTAACTTTCCTTAAATATCATAATATACATGAGGTGATCTCCTCTTTCGCTGGTTCAGATTAAGTTAGTATGGCCTCACTGACAATTGTTTGACAAACACTATTCAGTTCACCACATTTACATACAGGTCCTTCTCAAAAAATTAGCATATTGTGAAAAAGTTCATTATTTTCCATAATGTAATGATAAAAATTAAACTTTCATATATTTTAGATTCATTGCACACCAACTGAAATATTTCAGGTCTTTTATTGTTTAAATACTGATGATTTTGGCATACAGCTCATGAAAACCCAAAATTCCTATCTCAAAAAATTAGCATATCATGAAAAGGTTCTCTAAATGAGCTATTAACCTAATCATCTGAATCAACTAATTAACTCTAAACACCTGCAAAAGATCTCAAAAAATTAGCATATTTCATCCGACCAATAAAAGAAAAGTGTTTTTAATACAAAAAAAGTCAACCTTCAAATAATTATGTTCAGTTATGCACTCAATACTTGGTCGGGAATCCTTTTGCAGAAATGACTGCTTCAATGCGGCGTGGCATGGAGGCAATCAGCCTGTGGCACTGCTGAGGTGTTATGGAGGCCCAGGATGCTTCGATAGCGGCCTTAAGCTCATCCAGAGTGTTGGGTCTTGCGTCTCTCAACTTTCTCTTCACAATATCCCACAGATTCTGTATGGGGTTCAGGTCAGGAGAGTTGGCAGGCCAATTGAGCACAGTAATACCATGGTCAGTAAACCATTTACCAGTGGTTTTGGCACTGTGAGCAGGTGCCAGGTCGTGATGAAAAACGAAATCTTCATCTCCATAAAGCTTTTCAGCAGATGGAAGCATGAAGTGCTCCAAAATCTCCTGATAGCTAGCTGCATTGACCCTGCCCTTGATAAAACACAGTGGACCAACACCAGCAGCTGACATGGCACCCCAAGACCATCACTGACTGTGGGTACTTGACACTGGACTTCAGGCATTTTGGCATTTCCTCTCCCCAGTCTTCCTCCAGACTCTGGCACCTTGATTTCCGAATGACATGCAAAATTTGCTTTCATCCGAAAAAAGTCCCACGCCTGTGCACGGAAACAGTCCAGTGCTGCTTCTCTGTAGCCCAGGTCAGGCGCTTCTGCCGCTGTTTCTGGTTCAAAAGCACACGCCTGTGCACGGTGGCTCTGGATGTTTCTCTACTCCAGACTCAGTCCACTGCTTCCGCAGGTCCCCCAAGGTCTGGAATCGGTCCTTCTCCACAATCCTTCCTCAGGGTCCGGTCACTTCTTCTCGTTGTGCAGCGTTTTTTTGCCACACTTTTTCCTTCCCACAGACTTCCACTGAGGTGCCTTGATACAGCACTCTGGGAACAGCCTATTCGTTCAGAAATTTCTTTCTGTGTCTTACCCTCTCGCTTGAGGGTGTCAATGATGGCCTTCTGGGTTAACCTCTTACCCATGATTGCGGTTTTGAGTAATGAACCAGGCTGGAAGTTTTTAAAAGCCTCAGGAATCTTGGCAGGTGTTTAGAGTTAATTAGTTGATCCAGATGATTAGGTTAATAGCTCATTTAGAGAACCTTTTCATGATATGCTAATTTTTTGAGATAGGAATTTTGGGTTTTCATGAGCTGTATGCCAAAAATCATCAGTATTAAAACAATAAAAGACCTGAAATATTTCAGTTGGTGTGCAATGAATCTAAAATATATGAAAGTTTAATTTTTATCATTACATTATGGAAAATAATGAACTTTTTCACAATATGCTAATTTTTTGAGAAGGACCTGTATGTTTTGTTCTTGCACAGAACATCATGAATCTTGTGTGACATTATTTTTATGTGTTTCTACAGTCCTTTTTGCATACGGCTGGAGAATTAGTGCACATGATACAGACAATAAAAACAGTATATCCTCAGGAATATGCTTTGGAATTGTTGTGCTGTCTAGTCTCTTCCTGAGTGAAGGTAAGAGTTTCTATATGATTTGAGTGGCAGGCTAAGTAAGCACAGATTTATTATGTTGATAAATGTAAATTAACAAAACTATTTATAATATATACACTCATCTGCCACTTTATTGGGTAGACCTGCTCAATTGCTTGGTAATACAAATTGCTAATCAGCCAATCACATGGCAGCAACTCGATGCATTTAGATGTGGTGAAGACGACTTGCTGAAGTTTAAACTGAGCATCAGAATGGGAAAGAAAGGGGATTTAAGTGACGTTGAACCTGAAATGGAAAAAGAGAAAATATCCAGTGAGTGGCAGTTGTGTGGACGAAAATGCCTTGTTGTTGATGTTGAAGGCAACAGTAACTCAAATAACCACTCGTTACAACCAAGGTTTTGCAGAATACCATCAACCCTGAAGCAGATGGGCTACAGCAGCAGAAGACCACACCGGGTGCCACTCCTGTCAGCTAAGAACCGGAAATGGAGGCTACAATTCACACAGGCTTACCAAAATTGGACAATAGACGATTGGAAAAAATGTTGCCTGGACTGATGAGTCTCGAGTTCTGCTGCGACATTCAGATGGTAGGGTCAGAATTTGGCGTAAAGAACATGAAAGCATGGATCCATCCTGCCTTCTCTCAATGGTTCAGGCTGGTGGTGGTGGTGTAATGGTGTGGGGGATATTTTCTTGGCACACTTTGGGCTCCCTAGTACCATTTGAGCATCGTTTAAACACCACAGACTACCTGAGTATTGTTGCTGACCGTGTCCATCCCTTTATGACTACATTGTACCCATCTTCTGATGCTACTTCCAGCAGCATAATGCTCCATGTCACAAAGCTCAAATCATCTCAGACTGGTTTCTTGAACATGAATATGAGTTCACTTTACTCAAATGGCCTCCACAGTCACCAGATCTCAATCCAATAGAGCAGCTTTGGGATGAGGTGGAACGGGAGAGTCGCATCATGGATGTGCAGCTGACAAATCTGCAGCAACTGCGTGATGCTATCATGTCAATATGGACCAAAATCTCTGAGGAATGTTTCCAACACCTTGTTGAATCTATGGCACGAAAAATTAAGGCAGTTCTGAAGGCAAAAGTAGATCCAACCCGGTACTAGCAAGGTGTACCTAATAAAGTGGCCAGTGTGTGTGTGTGTATGTATACACTCATATATATATATATATATTTATATATTATTCTACAATTACCATGAATGATAATCAAGTACATACAAAAGAGCCAAATACTTTCCTTTTAGGTCTAAGTGTGTGTTAATGTTTGATAGTACTATTAGCTTTAGATAAACCACTGTTACTGAGTGTTGATAAAGCACAAAAATAAAAGAAAGCTTAAGGGGGGAAATATATATATATATATATATATATATATATATATATATATATATATATATATATACATATATATATTAAATAATAGTTTTCTTGACTGTTACCATACTCTACTACTTAAACCAACGAAAGGATCAAGCACAGTTACAAACAAATTATATTGTAAATTATGCTGTATATGTGGGCGAGCATTGCTAATGTTATCATCTTTATGTGACCTAAATGTAGTGTTCCACACTCTGTTATAAAAGCATTCAAACCTGCTGCAGGTTAAGATTTGATGCATGAATTTTAGCCTTGAGTTGACAATTGTCGTGTCATCTCTGATAATAATTTCCAGTGTCATGAGAATAGAACTGGTGCTTAACATCATGTGACTAAGCCAAAAGAGTCTGAAGACATTTAAGTTGACCAATCAGCAGACCACAGTTATCCCACATCATGATAGTCTGTATCTGATTCCTGTAGTTAAAAATCTTCCATTCATACTTGCTTTCATTCTTTTTTTTTTCTAGGTATTGATGACTTTATATTTTTTATGTTGTTGTTTTTGTTGTCTTTTTCCCAATTTTTCCAGTTGATGTTCTCATTTGGATTTCCCTCTTTAGGTAACAGCTGAATACTGATCCCTTTCATAATTATTAAACTTTTTTTTTTCTGTGATAAATTTCTCCTTGATGTAGAACTACTGCACTTGTAGATTGATATGTAAATTGACTAAATTAAGTCAATAAGAGATCCACAAGAAAAACAACTTAGAGACTCTTTATTTCAGTGATTTTAACATTAAAACATTCAGAGCAATCATATGATGTGTTTTAATGACAGATCATTGACTGTTTTGCTTGAATGGGAAACTAATTGACTCTTTTCTTATGATAGTGTTTGTTATTGCGGTATTTGTTCAACCACTGATGCTGTTCTGTATACCACTTTTATCTCTTCTGCAAGCAAGATTTGAATGTAAGTACATTAAAGTACATTCTGATCATTGTTACGTTCTGCAATCCATGTGTGTGTGTGACCTTAGAGAACTTTAACCAGATCTAGATTTAAAGGTTCTTGACTACGCCACCTGGTGCCTCTCACACCCAGATATACTTTGCATATTAACTGCTGAATACCTAACCTAAGGCAAGCAGGTTCATAGAAATACACCAAAGATGAACTGAACAGAGACGTGCTTTCAGTAAAAAATAACAGACTTTATAAGTAAATAGTATAATTAAAAGAGCCACACCAGCAGCGCTTCAGGTCCATGGGCAGAGTACGGAGCAGATCGTGCATCGTGCGGTTGAAGCACTGACACTGGCCATTGCCCTGAGGGTGGTAAGGGGTTGTCCGGGTCTTCTGGATCCCGTACAGGGCACACAGCTGGTAGATGACGGCATTCTCAAAGCTGCGTCCCTGATCAGATTTCAGGCAAGCCAGGACCCCAAAACGAAAAAAAAAAAAAAAAAAAAAACACTCCCGGATGAGCACATTGGCCACAGTCATTGCCTTCTGATCCCTGGTGGGCACGGCCTGTGTGAATTTAGTAAAAACATCAGTCATGATCAACACTTGCTCCCTACCATCCATTGCAGGCTCCAGGAAGGTGAAATCCACAGCCAATATCTGATTTGGGCGAGATGCTAGAAGGTTCCCCATAGGCGCATGGGGTCTGAGTTGCGAAGACTTCGCAAGGGTACACCGCTCGCAGTTCTGACACCACTGCTTTATATCTTCCCCCATTCCTGGCCAATAGCACCGCAGTCTTATCAGCTCTGTGGTACGTTCGACACCCTGGTGGCCATGGTTGTTGTGAAGCTGCTGCAGGACTTCCTCCTTTAGGCATGCAGGCAACAAGAGCTGACGCACCTCTCCACCCCCACATAAACATAAACTTCAGAGCAAGATCAATCCATCGGCTCCCATGACACGGTCCCATTGTTGCAGCAGCACACGGGTAGGGCCAGGCAATTTCCTCCACACTATCGGGTCAGGCGGTCCCTGTGCTAGCCAGAACGGCAGGAAGCCCCGATAGTAGGGTCCGCTGCTTGCAGTCTTCTTAACTCCTCGAGGGTGCGAGAGGGGAAGGCCGAAATATCCATCTGGGTCGCCAATGGTAGGTCTTGACATCTGGCCGTTTGCTGTACAAGAACTGGTATGATTGTCTCTAGTGTGGAGGACTCTGTTGTCTGTCCCGGTGGTCCTGCAGGTTGTTGAGAGAGGGCATCTGCATTCCTGTTAGTACGACCAGGCCTATACCGGATGGTATAATTGAAAGCAGCAAGTTCGGCCTCCCACCGCTGGTCAGTCGCTCCCAGCTTAGCAGTCCCCAGATGGCTCAGGGTATTATTATCCGTCCACTTCATTCGAAGGAACTCCAGCTTCATCGAACTGTAGTTCTTTTCTGCTGGACTAAGACTAGCATAAGCGATTGGCCGGATCTTTCCTTGATGCTCCTGTGATGATAGCCCTGCTCCGAGACCAGTGTGGCTGGCATCCACCTCCAGAATAAACGATAGGTTAAAAATCAGCAAACGCCAAAGTGGGGGCACTCACCAACCTCTGCTTCAATGCCTGGAAGCTGGTCTCACAGACATCTGTCCATACTCCATCAAGCCGTGGCCCTTGGCCCTTCCGGGACTTGGTGCCGGCTTGCTCCGCCCCCAGGTGGTTTAAAGGAGCTGCCAGCTTGGAAAAACCCTCCACAAATCGCCTGTAATAACCCGCAAAACCAAGGAAAGTTCGGACACGGTGGTGGGACGGGGCCCACTTAGACACCTTGGCTGGGTCAGTGGATACACCTTCGCGGGATACTGGACTTCCTTCTGGATTAAAACAGCATTTCTCCAGCTTTACTTTCAGTCCCTCCTTCCGTAGACGGCTCAACACTAAATCCAGACGGTGTATATGGTCTTCGACACTAGAAGAAAAAATTATATCGTCCAAATATAGTAAGAAGGACTGGCAATGTTGTGCTCCAAACATTCCCTCCATCAGCCGTTGAAAAGTGCTTGGAGCGTTACACAGTCCAAAGGCCATGCGGTTAAATTCAAATAACCCAAAAGGCATGCAGAAGGCAGTCTTTGGACGATCTAGTTCGGTCACAGGTACCTGGTTATACCCACTAGACAGGTCCAGCGTGGAGAACCACTGAGCCCCTGATAGTGCATCCAAGGACTCCTCAATAAGGGGGAGAGGAAAGGCATCTTTTCTGGTCCTGCTGTTGAGCTGCCTGTAATCAACACACCTACGTAGGCCACCACATTTCTTCCACACAATCACAATGGGAGAGGCATAGGGGCTACTACTTTCCCGTATGACCTGGCTGTCTAGTAGCTGTCGCAGGTGGGCCTTAACAGCATCATAATCAGAAGGGGGGAGATGCCTATAACGTTGCCTGACGGGTTTGTTGTCCAGCAAAGGTATATCATGGGAGATAAGATTAGTACAGCCAAGGTCACCCTCAAAAGCCGAGAACACTGACTCTTGTTTTAACAGGAATGCCCTTACCTGTTCTTGCTCAGCCTCCAATAACACTGACAAATCATTGGCCTGTATCTGCTCCCTTACTGACTTAGGCTTGGCTTCCCCATTAGGAACCTGCATGCTAGCCACAACAGCCTCTATTTCTTGTGGGTCTTCAGAAATCCCCACAGGCAGGCCCTCAACCGTGGCGTGAACAAGCAACCCTAGCAAGCGGCGGGGGTATAACATAGCACGTGTAAACCCCACGTTGACTACATGGATGAAAGCTGTACCTTGTTCTACAAGCACTAGCTCAGGCAAAACCAGGAGACCACTAGGTAAGGAGCCGCTAGCCAGTTCCAACAGGACAGCAGGAGCATCACAAAAGTGAGGAGAGCAGGTGGCTGCCACCAATTTCACTGTGCCTCCTGGTATATGAATGGGCCTTCTACCTCTAACTTTGGCTACACCCGTTTTGGGTGGAGAAGAGCTGAGCTGGACCCGATGACAATGCTGCAAGGCATGCCGCCATGGCAGTGAGGCATGAACTACCGGTGGGAGATCGATCAAAGAAGAACCATGTTGGCCAAACAGTTCAGCATAGCATTCTCGAATAACATTCATCCCAAGCACACCTGGCACAAGAGGAGGGGTGAGCTGCCCTGGGGGATCTTTAACCACTAGCCAAACCTCGTTGGAGTATTCCTTCCCCAGCACTTCAACCGTTAGCTCAGCATACCCGGTATAGGGTATGTCTAGACCATTTGCAGCCCGAAGCTGCAACCAATTACACTGTTGAAGTTTATCCTTGAAGTGTTGCACAAAGAAACTCTCCACCAGGGTAGATACCATAGACCCTGTGTCTAAAAGACAATTGACAACTACTCCCCCTACTCTCACAGCTACCTTTGGGCACTGAGCAACAAGGGAGGCTACAGGGTGGCTAAGAGTGTCCTGATTCTGAGAGCCGCTAAAATCCCCTCTCAGCGTGTGGCTCTGCACGCTGAAGGGAGCTAGTTTTTGCGACTGGGAAACAGAGACAATATTAGCCTGAGCTTGGGCCTGGGAGATGTGATTAGGAGCTACCACTCTCTCATTGTCACACTCTCGAACGTGGTGAGCAGGCTTTAAGCACCGCTTACAAATGACCATTGATGGGCGACTAACTGGAAAGGGGCGACTGGAGTAGGCTGAGCGAGCTGCTCCTTGTAAAGTAGTTAAGGCACTAGTTAAGTGGTTGATCTGTTCTTGTTGCTTCAGCAACATGGACCGCAGCTCTACCATTTCTGAACTTGCCATACTAACAGGTGGTGAGGCTCTGCCTGGCTGAGTTTTGGAATACTGCATAGCGCAAAGGGAGGGAACTAAATAACTCCTACCTCTATTGAAGTCACTGGGCCTACCCTCACACTCCCACCGAATGGCAGCAGCACGCACTTCCAGCATGGACATCCCTGGAGTCTGATGGACAAGTCTCTTCAATTCCCTGCGGAGGTCAGAATTAATAACATGCTCTGTAAACTGGTCACAGAGCAGCATGTCAGACTGGGGCACTGAGTCAGGGGAAACCTGTTGAACTTTATCCATCAGAGAGAAAAGAGCATGTGAATATTCTTGTAAAGATTCACTGTCTAATTGTTTTCTAGAAAAGACACTTTCTTGTAAGGCAACATAAGACTGGGAACACCCATAAAGTTCTTTTTGAGAATATTTACAATCCTTTCCGGGTTTTCCGATCTGCCCTTGGCCTATAACGAATCTTATCTTTAGCCTCCCCATCCAGATGATCAAACATAAAGTAAGCTTTGTCAAGTGCCACCTAAATGTCTAGTACGCGCACAAACCTCCACCTCTTCCACCAACTCAACAATGCCAATACCCACTCTACCCCGAAATACAGGACACTTCCGTTCCCTAGGAAGATAAACCAGCCATTCATGGGAAACAGGGTTAGCAGGGTTGGCAAAACTGTCCGGCTGAGACGGTGGTGGTTGCTGCTGCAGGCGGTCATTGTCTGCCTGCAGCTGACGGATCTGCTCTCTTAGCTGTTCAACTTCATCCATTGCTGCAGCAGATTAATGCCCACGTTACTGGAGAGGCGGTGGAGTAGTCAGCGCCCCTCCAATGCTCGTTTATGTCCCACGCCGTGCCCACTGCTGCTTTGCCCTTAAACTATTACTATGCCTTTCAAATCAAAATATACTTAAACAGAAAAAAACAAATAACCCAAAAAATGAAAAACACATCTCTGTGTGCAAGGACCCTGCCAACTACACCACTTTGTGACCTTAGAGAACTTTAACCAGATCTAGGCTTAAAAGTTCTTGACTACACCACCTGGTGCCTCTCACACCAAGATATACTTTGCATATTAACTGCTGAACACCTAACCTACGGCAAGCAGGTTCATAGAAATACACCAAAGATGAACTAAACAGAGATGTGCTTTCAGTAAAAAATAACAGACTTTATTAGTAAATAGTATAATTAAAAGAGCCACACCGTCATGGTAGAGG
Organism: Cyprinus carpio; assembly: GCF_018340385.1. Classification (NCBI taxonomy): domain Eukaryota; kingdom Metazoa; phylum Chordata; class Actinopteri; order Cypriniformes; family Cyprinidae; genus Cyprinus; species Cyprinus carpio. The sequence continues at coordinate 360,762 of NC_056574.1, read as the reverse complement.
CACGGAAGTTGCAACCAAAAAGACTTAGCCTACAGGGAGAGACCAGGACTGGTATTGGCTGCTACCAGGGACACTATGATTAGCAGTATAACAGGGCCATATTAATTCACTGTCAAGATAGGTTACTTGTCTGGATAAACGTGAAGTTCACCAACCATGCTCTAAACTCTGGTGCCTACAGTCAAAAGCATACACACACCATGCACACACATAGGCACAACCACTACAAGCAAGTGATTCAATCAATATTGTGAGGTGCAGTTTACCACTACAAATACGAGGTGCAGTGCGCGAAGATGGACCCAGGAACCTCTCCTATGAGCAGCTGCATTAATACTCTGGAGAAAGGGGGAAGAAGGCAAGGAGGTCATTATCACTAGCAGGATGGATAAGGTATACAGCTGGAAAGAATCTTAACAGGACTATCTATACTACTGGAACAGCCAATACCACATCGGTCCGACGGGGGCACTAGACAGAGGCCATGGCAAAATAACTAAAAAGAAAGAAAAGAAAATATAAAAGAAAGGCACAGCTATCAATACACATAATTTAGGCAAGGCAAAGCAGCAGGAGCAATCTGCCTGCATGTGATATACAAGATGACCGGTGGAAAAAAGAGCCCTTGCACCAATCTTCACAATCCTACATAACAGTTGTTACACACAATATATTTATTAAATGCATTTCTATTAAGGGTTGACAATTAACACAGCCATGCATTAAACAAACAATACCAAATGCTTAGCCTGCTACATCGTATAAACATCTACATATACCTTGGTTACACAGAGGAGCCATACATCCAAACAGCAACAAGACTGTAGACTTATCTGGACACCAGGGAATCTCTCTTAGCCCGACATTGAAGACTGTTACATAGCACCTGGCCTAGCTGCTAATGAATTGTTAACCACTCAGCAGCCAGCTGGGCACCGTGATATCAGAGGGCTACCGTAGCTGCAGAGGGACAAACTTCACCCAGACAGTGACTACTCTGCCGATTACATGTGGCATGACAGATCGCTGTATACACACCTTGGAGAGCCGCTCCTGGGACGGTTCAGAAACATGCTGGTATAATCCCAACACAAGCACTGACTAGCGGCCGCGATCAGCTCCGGTTCCCGTCTCTGAGCCGTGACGCCCCGCAGATTTGTGCGGAGCGCGAGTGAACGCAATCATTCCTTCCTCTGTACTACTAGTTTTAACGCAAATAAACATGACTGAACATCTCATGCCTCAAGTAATTGCTCAGTCAGTGTTTCAACCTAAGAAAGACATCAACAACACAGCGTGGAAATAAAATGTGTGTGTGTGTGTATTATATTTTATTAAATTATATTGATTGATTTGTGAAACGTGACTGAATGAATTGTTCACAGTGAAAACAAATAACATGCATGAAGAACACTATATAGGTTACATTCTGATTTCATGCTGACTTTTCTAAATTGATCCGTGTCAGATCTGAGTTCAGTTCTTGTATGTGCATCTTTTCATTCACAGGTCTTCACCACAGATGGATAACAATATTGTGGATAATAATAATAACAATCCTGGATATCCTCCTAGTGATTTATGCTCATCTAGTCATATTGGAAAGGGAGAAAGGTATACTGTCTTTATTTTTTTTATTTTTTTATTATTATTATTATTATTATTATTATTATTTTTAGATTTGTTGTGCGAAAGCTCAAATTTGTCAGGACAGATATTTCTTGTAAGGTTTAGCTTGGGGATCTTGGCCTGGGACTGTGTTATTAATGTATTTTACATTTCCTAGATCCAACAGGATCACATTTAACTTAGTGATAAGTGATAGCCATATAATAGCTAAACTACGAATACATACAAAATTTTGTTTTGTAAGACATGTTGTGCTGATCAAAAGTCCTTTGATGATAGTGGTCTTTAAAGAAAATGTCATTTTATTTATAGAAGTTCTGAAGATGATAGTGGTCTTTAAAGAAAATGAAAGAACTGTGTGCTGAAACATATGTTAAAAGGTATTATCCATCACTGACTTGCAATGCTTTTGACTTGCATTGTCTTTTATTACTCCCTATTATAATTATAAAAGACCATGACAATATGGTACTAAGATGTAGAAAATAGATAACTGTGATTATGTCTTAAATATGAAAATGCAAAAAAAAATATATAAAACAAAATGCTATTTGTAAGAAAAACGTATAACTCATTTTGTAATTAATTTAGTTAATAATAATGGAAATTAAGTTTTTAAAGCAGATACACTCCTTATACTATGCACTTCCTGAAATGCACATTGTTTTTAATTTTTAATGGTCACTTTAATTGGCCATGAGTATGTCGGTGAGTTTTGCAATAAACATGAGACTAAACTGTAACGTCCGAAACTATTCAGACCCCTACTTTTTACCACATTTAATGTTGCAGGCTTATACTACAATACTTGACCCCCAATCAATCTACACTCTATACCTCTTGACAAAGCAAAAAATATATATTTGGGATAAGTTAGGAAATGTATTAAACAAAAGAATGTCACATTGACATATGTGTTGCTTTGCTGTGCTACTTGAAATTTAGATCATGTGCTTATTGAGAAAACATGCTTACCTCTTTTTTTTTTAAAGATTTAATTAGATGTGTGTGGTCCTTTGCAGGAAATATTAAGAAATGTAGAGTTATACAGGGTTTGTAACACACAGTAGGTTTTTTTTTTTTTTTTTTTTTTATTTATTTCCAAAGGTTGGTCTTTTCTAATTTAGCCATCTTCAGCCATTTGTTCAATCAAGAAACATGTTGTCACTGTATTTTTTTATTATTAATAAATCCATATTCTATGCTCATCCATTTGACTTTCAAATCAAATTTGAGTTTTGTTTTAACAGAGGCAGAATATTCAAGAGACCAGAGACTACGACAGACTGAGACGAGTCAACAAGGATCAAATACATGTAATTATTGACTGCTAAATTCTGCTAATTATTGACTGCTAAATAAAACACACTGTTTGATGTTTGTTTGTTTTGTGTGTGTGTGTGTGTGTGTGTGTGGTGTGTGTGTGTGTGTGTGTGTGTGTGTGTGTGTGTGTGTGTGTGTGTGTTATAGTGTTTCGCTGCTGTAATGAAATCATGTTCATGTTTGGAGCAGTTGGTCTTGTTTTGTTGAACTCTGTTACACTGACAGCAGAACTGATCCTGAAAGCACGTAAGTCAATATCTATCATTTCTGCAAATAATTATATGTTTGTATTTCCATATTTGTATACAGTATATGCATTTGTGTATGTGTGTATAGCCGTTTATAGATATTTATAGAAATCTCTTTTAACATCTCACCATTTATATAATGCAAAAACCATGCTGAAAATGAAAAGAGCACAGCAGGGTTACATTTTACAAATATTAAATATTGCTTTACCATTTTGCTTCCAAATGTCCTGTGCTTCTTTCTCTTCTTTGTTATTCTTTTAATTCTAGGAAAATGGTGGGAGCGTTGTCCTGAAGGATTTGAGAGTCATTGTCTTCCCTTCTGAAAGTGTTTTTGTCTTGTGTTGGCTGATTTCACAAATGCATGCTTACTGTAAGTGTCTTTATATCTTTTTTTTATTTATTTGTGCTTTTGCAACTGTGATAATGAGCCAATGATGATAAGACAAAAGTGACAGTATAGTGAAACGAGTAAGATTAAAATCTGTCAAATTTCACCGCAGTGAACTGTACAAATAGTGACTCAAGCTCAGGAACAATTGGTCAAAAATTGGTCAAAAAGCCATTGAATCTGTTCAAAATACTTACAGAATCTGATTTATTTTGCTGTGATTCTGACTTGATTCAATAATTTGATTGTAAGTTAATAAAATTTTAACAAGTTATTAACTTTCTCTTTAATGTCTCCTGTCACATAGTGAGGATTGTTTACAACTGGGTAAGTTCAGATTTTATTCAACACAGTATGTACAGTAATGTGTAATATATGCAGTACATTCAGCTGTGTATGTATCACATTTTTAATCTGTAATTCTGTTTCTAATACAGATTCTACACACAAATCAAAGGAACTCACATCAAAGAGGTCAACTCATGGTAATGTAATAATTATATATAATTTATTGGCTGATCTGCCCAATATAATCTTTTGACCATCTTAGCGTGGAGTACTGATTTGTACCAAACAAACGTCTTGTTTTAAAACCCAGAATACACCAGAGACTCTTGAAATGGGAGATTCTGTCTGGCAGCTGATCCTGATGTTGTCACAGCCACAGACATTAAGGAAACTCTGCCTCTGACTGCTCTGTCTGTCTGCAAAGAGTTCCTCTTCAGTAAAAACCAATAAAGGAGACTAAAAACTAAATTGTAAAAGCAGAGAGTCTAGTGACATTCTGTTTACACATAACTTGATAAATTTGTATTGGTGCCAAATCATTCAAAAGTAAAAACAGCCTGTGTTTTTGTAACAGTATAAGGTTTTCTTAATAATTCTTTATTGAAATAGTTATTTGATTTTTTTTTTTCCATATCTCATACTGAAGCTTTTATTTCAAATGTGGTGTGTTAGTAAAATGTTGAGTTAATTCATCTTTGGTTATTTAGTTAATTATGAAGGAGCTGAACTTTGTGTTTTGTAAATGTTTTGAGTCTATTGCTCAGTGCCCACTGAAGCCTCACATCTTTTTTCTGTTTTGTGGCATAGACTCTGTGCAAAAATCTATGCCAAAATATTTATGTTACATTTTACAACAAACCATAATTTTGAAAAGAGTCTTAATTTTCTATCATGTATGTGTGAACGTACAGTTCAATAAGAATAAATGTGGAAAGTGCTTTCTACTGAAATCCGTCCCAAGATCATGGAGATATAGGATCAATATAGATTAATATATATCATTCTTGAGTGGAGGTAATGGGTTGTTCTGTATGATATGAGTGGCAGGATAAGTATAAGCGGCCGATTTATTACAAGCATATTTATTATAATATTTTCTGTTTCTTCTTTTTGTCTTTTCAGTTTTATCACATGAATTTGTGTCATCGTTAACACATGTATAGTAATATATGTGATGCCTGAACGTGTATCTTATGACCCCCAGTGCAAAAGCATTTGCTGGACCTCCTGTCAACCCCCTGTCCCTCCTGACCTGGAACCTTTGGTGGTGAAACTAATTGTTTAAATAAAACTTGTTTCGGACACTGCCACTCTGTAAAACCCCGACAAGTACACATAACAGCTCAAAACCTTTTGAGGAAAACTGATTGCCTTAAGACCAGTTACAAACTAACCGTTATGAAGTTCTCTGAACTCAATTCAGTTGAGTTCAATTAAAAGAAGATATAAATTGCAAAGTTAAGTAATTAAGTTATTAATTGAAGTAATACTTGAGCATTAGTGATGAACATCTGCTGTTAACAAACAGAATCACGGGGGGGGGGGAAGAAAAGGAGAAACACAGAGACTGACATAACAACTGACTTCAAAACCAGCCTTAAATGAAATCACACTGAAATAAATAACAATTAAATCTCCCAAGATCTGATTAAACAACCCCACAAACAACCTCATCACCATCTTCCACTTATTTAATAACCAGACTGACGTTATTTCTGTCAGACGTCTACAGCCGATCTTATTGAGAATTTAACTAAGTGTTTCGATGTTTATTTATTGTTCATTTGAAGAATAACATGTTAGAGATCAGTGTTTGCTTTAGTTTTGGGCTCTTGACTTGTTTGACTTCGTGTCTCTAGTTTTTTCTCCTGGCTGTGTGTAACCATATTTTTTTACTGAATATATTTGTTATAACCCACAAGCTCAGAGAAAATGGTGATTAGTATTTGTTTTGGATTAGATTTATGAAAACAGTCATCAGTCAGTGGACTGAATTTCAATGCGGAGTCTAATCTCAGATTACATGGATGTTGTATTGATTATAGTAAAAATTGTTTCTGAAAGCCAGTGGTTCTGTTGATAATCCAGTTAATATAAAAGACTTTCTACAACAGTTTGTGCACAAATAGTTTTAATCTAAGGTAATCAATCCCAGACTTTACACAGTCATCAAGAATCAGCATATAAATCTGAACACTGGTGAAAAGTAACAAAATATATTCGATAACGCCTCTGACCAATCACAAAACAAGCAACTAAGGTCATAACAAAAACAACAACATAAACGCAAATAGTTAAATAAAAAACAATAGACAATGCACCATATTATTTATTCACAGCTAGAGAAAAAAATAAAAAAAAAACTATGACAGAATCAGGTCAAGGGCCACTGATCAACAGACACTGATCTCTAACATGGTACTTATATGAAACAAATCAACATCGAAACCTTAGTTTAATTCTCCACAAGAATCTTCCTGTAACGTCTGAACAGAAACAAAACTAAAGTCAGTCTGGTTATTAATAAGTGTAGCTGGTGATGCCTGTTTGTGGGGTTATTTAATCAGATCCTGTCTGCTATGCTTTTTGATACACAGTTTATTCACCAGATTCTCCTGTCCACCCTCAGAAAAGATGGGCATCTCTGGAACCCGTGCTACTCCTGTGGTTCAAGTCTAGCTCTCAGGTAGGTTCCTTCAGGGTGGTCTTGGGGGGTAAATTTCTAAGTCACAACTTCTTGCTGATGGGGTTTCCTCCAGGCTCAGTGCTTGGACCGACTTTCTTCTCTTCTCATCCACATAACTTCATTAGGCTGCTGTCATCAGATCATGGCTTTTCTTATCACTGCTATGCTGATGACACTCAACTCTTACCTCTCATTCCAACCTATGACCCAACGTACTGCTCGCGATTTCACCTGTCTGAGAGACATTTTCAGCTGGATGAATGACCATCACCTTCAGCTCAACCTTACTAAGACAGAACTGCTGGTGGTTCCAGCTAACCCATAGTTTCATCACAACTTCTCTATATAGCTGGGTCCGTCAACCATAACTCCTTCCAGGACAGCCAGAAACCTAGGAATTGTGATGGATCATCATCTAAGCTTCACAGACCATATTGCTACAATGACCCGGTCCCGCAGATTTGCCTTATACAACATTAGAAGATTAGACCCTTCCTTACAGAGCAAGCCACTACTGAACTTCTTGTCCAAGCTCTTGTTCTCTCCAGACTGGCCTTATTGTAATTGCTTCTCCTGGCGGGCTCCCCTCCCCTGCATGTTTCTTATCAAGCTCCCTACAACTGATCCTGAATGCAGCAGCGAGAGTTGTCTTCAATGAACCAAAACAACAGCCTCACGTTACCCTCTCTCTCATCATCAGGGTTACACTGGCTAATAGTAGCTGCTCGTGATCAAATTCAAGGTACTGATGCTTGCCTTCATAGCACGACCACTGGCACGGGCGCCAACATACCCCAAGCTTCATTAGTTTCTGGACCTTATGCGCCCTCCAGAAGCTTGCAGGTGTTCTGCAAGGAACAGCGCCTTGTAGCCATCCCAAAAGAGGTAAGGTCTTCAAAATCACTCTCACGGACTTTCTTTTTTTCCTGACTGCCTCAGCTGGTGGAATGACTCTCCGATCTCAATTTGAACAGCCGTGAAGTCTTTACCATTTTCTAAAACATCTAAAGTCTCATCTTTTTTCGCTTCTGCACTTGACCAACTAATACTAGCATTCTCATTTTTCTTTTCTTTTTTTTTCTATAAAAAAAAAAAAAAACATAGTTGTGTGTACTGTGCGCTAGACTCAACTGAGACTTTGTCATGGCACTTGTATACTGTTGTTGTTCCTCTCTCGCTGGTCTGATTGCTTCTATTGCTCTTAATTTGTAAGTCGCTTTGATTAAAAGCATCTCATAAATGATTAAATGTAAATGACTTTAATGTAGATCTTGAGAGATTTCATGTATTTTATTTCAGCTTGATTTCATCCAAGGCTGTGTTTGAAGTCAAGCTATGTCTCGTTCTTGTAGTTTCTCTCTTCCTTCAGTGATTCTGTTTGTTATCAGCAGCTGTTCATCACTTTCACACGCTCAATCAGCACTTAATCAATCACTCTAATTACATTTAACTGCAGAGTTTTTTGCAAAACTTATATGGTTTAAGCCAAGGCAATTGGTTTATTCCCAAAATGTTTGTTATCCTAACATGTTGGGTTTTACAGTGAAGGGACATGTGTTTTCTTTGGACACTGATGTTCTGGGTGTGTGGTATGGATTGTATGACGCTGTCTGACGCTCCTGTTAAAACGAAGCTTGGAGTGTGTGAGAGTTCATCTGGACTGTGACAGGTGAAATTGTGCGGCCACCTCTGATCCCAAAAATCCAATACACATTCAAACACCTCACCGACAATCAGTTTCCTTTCTTTTTAAACTGCTTCCTCTCTGAGGATCTTACCCAATTTAGATTTAGTAAATGCTACACCTGCCTTATTTAAAATTCTTTTCAAAGGGTCTTTCATTTAAGTTCTGCTGAATGATAAAACATTTGACTTTGTGTAAAACTGAGACATGACAGCAACACAATGATTTCTCGCAGCTTAATCAAACTGTTCTTCCTGGGTTTGTTAATACCTCCCAGCCTCGAGCCTCTGGTCGAGGAGGAGGGCTTGTGATACTCTGTAACGGGAAGTGGAAAATTTCTCCTATAACGACATCTCTGCATGAATCATTTGAGTCCTCTGTCTTACAAATCAATGGGCTGAGATAGATAGATAGATAGATAGATAGATAGATAGATAGATAGATAGATAGATAGATAGATGAAGATTATGTCTGTGCTATGAGCAGATGAGAATAATCAGTCTAGATATTCTGTTTCCCTTCCGCTTTGTGCAAAAAAGATAGAAAGCCTACATTAAGGCAGACTACATCTTCTGTAACATCTCTGAAACCACATGAATGTGAGTTGTATTTTAAATTATTTTTGTGTTGTGAAGTCAGAGATAAGTCTGAAAAACAGGTGGAAAAAAATGACTTTTTGTTATTGTCTTCTTGCATTATTGACAAACTGTTTTCCTGTTTGACACTGTAAAGCTGCTTGGACACAATCAGTATTGTATAAAGTGCTATACAAATAAAGCTGACTTGAATTGATAAGTCGTCAGTAGATTCTTTGGGCATCTAACACCCTTTACTGTCTCGGTTCCCTTCACTGTTGATTGTGGTGGTGGTAACATTTTGGAATAGGGAACACATATTCAGTTTTCCCTGAACAAACTCATAATTTGCTGCTTATTAATAATAAGGTGGTTGTTAAATTTAGGTATGGGGTGGATTAAGGGATCTAAAACATGGTCATGCAGAATAAGGCATTATGTGCTTTACTAATAAAGAGCCAATTTGCTAGTAATGTGCATGCTAATAAGCAATTTGTTAATAGTGAGAAGTGGTCCTTAAAATAAAGTGTAACTGTTGTAACTAACTGAGTAATTGACAATTCTAATTCTTAATCTTCCCATAAATTGCCAATACAAAACAACAGACTAGAATATATTTTCATTTACATTTTATGTAGCCACTTTAATCTTTTGATGGCCACTAGATGTCACTGTCAGATAGTTACTGTCAGCCTCCAAGGTTTACTTTTATTATGCATGCAGTTTACAATGTTCAGTAGAAATTTAATTTAATTTAATTTAATTTAATTTAATTTAATTTAATTTAATTTAATTTAATTTA